>NC_084842.1:15621690-15923833 GCF_033115175.1 Lepus europaeus | reverse complement strand
TCTCAGGATTTCCTTATTCTAGACCCTGACAAGACACCCTTCCCATGGGCTGCAGCCTGCTGAGCAAGGTAAGTGCTAACACAAGTCTAAGAGACTCAAGACTCCCTGGACAGCACCCTGAGGAGACATTACCTGGGCTGCATTTGTCCAGAGAGGATTTGGGGGAGAAAGATGGCCTTGAAAGACTGGAAAGGAAGATCTGAGACATTTCTAGGCAAGAAAAATGGTATTGGCAAAGTTAAGACAGTGAGAATGCACAAGGCACAGTGATGCAATTGTGCAGCCCAGCCAGCTGGAGCCCAGTGAGTGTGTTTGGATCGAGAGAAGATTGGAAAAATGGGATGAGTCCAGGCTTCAACAGGCCTTGGAGAGCAATCGTAATTTTTACTAAGAATACTAAATCTTATTAATCAGCGGCATTACCCCAGCTGCCAAGATCTAAACATCCTTATTTTTAACTCTTTGTTCAGTAGTAAAGGAAAAAGAGGTAGAAAATGTTTTTTTAAGTGATTCATTTCAATATCTAAAACACTTTGATAACAGCTATAATCACTATTGATAATGAATTTTTTTTTAAGATTTATTTATTTATTTGAAAGGCAGAGTTAAGAGAGGCAGAGGCAGATGCAAAGAGAGAGAGGTCTTCTATCCTCTGGTTTACTCCCCAAATGGCCACCAACGGCCAGAGCTGAGCCAATTCGAAGGCAGGAGCCAGGAGCTTCTCCCAGGTCTTCCACGGGTGTGCAGGGGCCCAAGCACTTGGGCCATCCTCCATTGCTTTCCCAGGCCATAGCAGAGAGCTGGACCGGAAGAAGAGCAGCCAGGACTAGAACCAGCATCCTTGTGGGGTGCTGGCGCGATGGGCCAGGGCTGAACCACTGCACCGTAGTGCCGGTCCCAATAATGAACTTTTAATAGGGACACATAGCAGGAAATTTTTAGTTACGAGGTGAGAAAAAGGTCAAAAGATTTTGAGTTTTATTTTGCTTTTGGTTATGCATTCTTAAAAATGGAGTCCTACTTATAATTCAGCCATTACTCATGATAATAAGTAACAAATGGCACTATTAAGATAAAGATAATATATGAATTTAGAGAACTAAAGAAAATAGCTGCTCCTAAGGATCTCCAGTTTTCTAAATGATTTCAGAGTAACAGTCATCCCAAAAAATGCTAACCATTTCCTTAAAAATAGCTCAATAGAAAGGAGATATATTTAGAATAATCATATTTTACACTTAAATGGCAAAATTGCCTGTTGTGTTTCCTGCCACCACCTATCTTCTGTTTTTCTTTGAATCTCTCAGGGTTCAATGTTCTTGCATGGTTGACTATCTAGTCTTGGTGCCAGATGTGAGCCACTCACTGTGCACGAAATTCCAAAGGGAAAAATACTCTCAGTTCCTGTAGTGGTTTTTTCTTTTTCAACTTCCAAATGATACTAACAGTGTTTGCCATGTTGCTTTTCCATGTAAATAGCAACGAGAAATGTGCATTTACTAACAATTGCTAATTCACAGGCTAATTAAAACTTTACAAAATAGCACTGACCTTTTTCTGTCTCTGTGGAGCTCAATCACTGTTTCCTGCTACTTTTTACCCATACTTTAGGGTAGTGGCCCAAACTATCTCTGGTGACCAATTTGTTAACTCATACCACTTAAAAGGTGATGAAAATAGATTATTAGAAAATAACATTAATAGAAGCCCAAAATTTTGCTTCATCATTGGATTCAACAGACATGAAATTGCTCAAACTGCAATGTGAAGTTTCTAAATGTTTCCTCTTGACTTCTGTGCCCAGCTCTGACCGTCCATCTGTCTAGGTCTTGATCAGCCATTGGCCACGCTCTGCAAAGTTTCAGGGACCAAGCAGCCGGAGTGGACAAGGAATATGAACCACATCTGTGGCTCAAGAGATAGGGGAGCGGTGCAGCCATTTTCATTGATGGCCACCAGCATTCTTAAATCTACATAAGGGAGCTCTACCCCCACCTCCAAGAAAAGAATTTGTAGCAAACAAGCACTTTTGCTAAAAAAAAAAATCTCCCCTGCCCTTTACCAACTGCTTTTTTCCTTCAGGCTCTCGCGTGCTGGGTCTTCACCTCAGACGCCCTCTGGCCTGTGCGGTTTACAGCCTGTCGTCTCTGGTGCAATTGTAACTCACGTAAATGAATCGTGACATTCCAGCTCCCACAATTCTACTGTTTTGCCTTCTCAAGGGCTTTCTTTTTTCTTTTTCTGTCTGACTTGTCTTTCTTTAGCTTTTTATATGCCAATCAGAAGAGTAAGACTCGTGCTTTCTTCCTGTTTTATTTTCTTTGTCCCCCCCCCCTTTTTTTTTTCTTATTTAAAATAGTTGGGAAAAGGTTTTGGCTTACTTTTGATCATGAAAATACTATATTCTTATGAGGCTGTTTGTAGCAAAATGCTTGTTCACTTAAATATTTTTGTGATATTCTGTGTGCCTTGAAAAGGAATATATATATATGTGTGTATATATATATATATACATACAAATAACACATCCTAATATAATAGGGCAATACAATAATAATACCATCATTGAGTTCAATGTTTCATTATTTTTGTGCATATATGTATACTAATAATTATCCAATATGGAATGATCATTTAACTATACCATTCAAATAAATTTTGCTACTAATAATATCTGAAGTGCTTGTTGTAATATAGTCTGGTCCAACTAACACAGCAGGGTATATCATTTCCATAGATTTACACTCTGCGGAAGTGATTATTCCACTAGGATTAATTTCCTCCCCAGTGATAGAAGTCCCACCTTTTCTCCACCCCTTGATGAAGGTTTGTCTGATTTTCAGAGATTGAGGATTCTGGTAATTTGCTTTTTGTTTTAGAGAATTTTCAATGACATCACAGTTGAGCACTGAGCTTCTATTTCCCAATTCTGTTATTTCCATATAGAATATAAATTTCATGTTTCACAGAATGTAAAATTCTTATTTGTAATCCATCAGTTTTTCAATTGAGTTGTTTTTTGATTTGTAGAAGTGATTCATTGATTATAAATATAGCTCTCTATTGGTTATTTATGTTACAAATAAAGCCATACCTTTGTATCTGTGAGTTCAACCACCCATCTCACAAATAATCAAAAAATAATAGTAAATTTTGTATTGAAACATGTACTGATTTGTTTCTTCTCCTTATTCCCTGAATAATATAATATTAAACCATTTACATATTTTTTTACATTGTATGGGATATTTTAAGGAATCTAGAGATGGTTTGAAGTATATAGGAGAATAAGTGTATATGACATAAATATACTGTGCCATTATGGGTAAGAAACTTTAGCACCTTCAGATTCTGGTAATTGAAAAGGGTCCTGGAATCAACCCCCCATGGATGTCAAAGGTTAACTGTATCCTACACAGTTTATCATTTTGCTTTCTTTCATCATCCCCCAAAATTTGCCCCATTAACTCCTGTACCAATATTTTGTCTCATCCCATTCTAACCCATAACCCCCATACCCAGGCTCTGGAAAGCATTGAACTGGTCTCTGTCTCTGATAGTTTTGTCTTTTGTTGAAGTATCTGTACAGTATAAAAGGAAAAATTTACAACTAACGTCCTCACACAAGTATTCATGCAAACATACATTTTTATTTCTCTTAAGTAATACCAAGGAGTGGAATTCATTAGTAAGGATCTCTTTGACTTTAAAAGATATTTTCAAACCATTTTCAAAATGGTTGAACAATTTTACATACCCACCAACAATGTTTAAGAATTCCACTTTCTCTACATTCTCTCCAACATTTTGTATAATCAAACTTTTTAATTTTAGTATGCAATGATATCTCACTGTGGTTTTAACTTGCATTTCCCTCATGGCCAATGAGACTGAACATCTTTTTCTATATTTTGAGCATTCGTATATATACTTTTGTGAAGTATCAGTTCAAATCTTTTGCCTGTTTGCTAAAACAATGGTCAATAGAAGATCACCAACAACTTCTACCAGTCTTATAGTTTTTCTCCTACATTTAGATCTATGGTCATGATCAATTTAGAGTTAATGTTTGTTTCAGGTCTGAGATAAGGGTCAAGGTAACTTGTCTTCAATATGATGGTCCAGTTGCCCCAGGGCCATTTGTTGAATATGATTATCTTACTCACTGACTCACTTTGGCTGTTTTATAAATAATCAACTGTGTATGCAATGAGAATCTATTTTTTGAATATTCTGTTCCATTGGTCTATAAGTCAGTACTATTCTGTCTTGTTTACAGTAGCTTTATAGCAAGTCTTGAAGTCAACATCTTCTAACATCATGCTTCTTTTTCAAAATCATGTCAACTCTTATAAGTTTTTTGTATTTCTATATAAATTTTAGAATCAACTTGTCAGTATTTTTAAAAACTGATTGAATTTTATTTGGTTTTATGTTGAATCTATGAATTGGTTTGAGTTAAAATGAAATCCTAGCTATAGTAAGTCTTCAAATCACTGAACATGATATGTCATCTCTACTTATTTAGATCATTTATTTAGATCTCTAATTATCTCTTAGCAATGTTTTATAGCTTTCAATGTATAAGTTTTTGTACAACTTTTTGGGTAAATCTAATTCTAGGTAGTTCATGGTTTTGATCATGAAATGAATGATATTTTCTTATTTTATTATTAAATGATCATTGCAAGTATATGGACATTGTTTTTTGTATATTCACCTTCAATCCTATGACCTTAATACGTTCATTATTTCTAGTTAATATGACTAGAAATGATCAATTTTATTGACCTCTTCAAGGACTGTTTTTTTTATCTTCTAAATTGTCTCTTTTCAATTTTAATGATTTCTGCTCTTTATTATTTCCTTTCTTCTGCTGTCAGGTTGAGAATAATTTTTATGCTAGGGTTAATTTAGTTTTACTACTGAGGCATGACTGTTCTGGGAATTCCATTCAATTCCTCATATTTCATGAGTTCTCATCACACTGGCTGATGGAAGCACAAACTAATCCTAGCTCTGTGTGAATTCCGGACATGATCTGCCGCCTATTTCCAGTGCTTTGGAGAGTTCCTTCTCATGCTTGTGTAGATCAGCATTTAGCCAAAGGTTTGGAGAGAACCCTCTGCAGAGCTGTAGAGCTCACGCTGTGATGCTCCCTAGTCCTTGATACTTTACCTTGCAAACTATAGCTGCCTGGGTTCCCCCAAACTCTGATCTGTGTCACTTCAAGATTGCTAGGCTGTATTTACTTTTCCTTGGTCTACTCTGTCAGTAGTCCAGAAATTGCCCCAGGCAGAAGGTAGTGGTTGGGACTATGTTAGGGTTCATCTTTAAAAAAAAAAAAAAAAACTTCTCTCAGAGATCATAGTCCTCACATATTGTTGTCCAATTTCTGAAAACTGATCTTAGGTTTTTGTATATAACTATGTGGGTGTCTGTGTGAGTGAGTGTGTATAAGCCAGATCCCTTTATGCATAGAAGCTAAACCAACCTGAAAATAACATTTTACAAAAGCATTCAAGTTGGCTTTATGGACAACGTTTTAGGTCTTATGAGATATATAATCAACGGGTTATATAAATGTAGAGAAGTGCTGTGTTCCTGTCTTGTCTGATTTTTAAATTAATACCTAAATATCCCATGTATTTGAATATCCAAAAGTATCTAAAATTTCTTTTGTTTTTATTATCAGTGTAGGAATGTTATTGGAGGAGATTGTTAACTGTTATAAATGGATAATAACATCTGGCACTTTTTAAGAACATTGATGGCAGTAGATATTCATGAAGATAAAATAAAACATTTGAGGTGTTTTTGTTTATTTCTCAGAAGTAGGTCTTACGCTTTTGAATCACCAAAAGATTGATATTTTTATCCCAATCTCTTAATAGAAAGATACATGAAATAGCTAGCATGATTTAAATTAATATACAGCAGTTGAAGCAGTCTTACAATACCCTAATTGTGAGTGAGCAGAGAAATCACATCACTTTATTTCTGTGTCACAGTGTTGTACTCTTTAGTTGATAATATTTTGGATTTTTACACTGTGAAGAATACAGGATAGGAAAATAAAAAGATAAATGGAAGAATTAAATAATAAAAAGGATAAAGAGAAATGAATATTAAAAGGAAGGAACTCATTTTCCCCTAAAGTTTTAACCAAGTATAAAGTTTATTTAACCATTAGCTATTCTATTCTTGCTAAGGCAGTATAAGTTGTAGATGTATTGTTTCTCTTTCACTATTTTTGGTGAAGTATCCTGTTGAACTTTTATAGAAATTAAAAATATTTTAACTTTCCAAAATCATGACATAGAAAAAACATTCTGGAAACCTCACTACCCCCTCTTTCCCTTCTCCAAGATCTTTTCTTTCCTGACCCTTTACCAAAAATTCTCATGTAGAAAACTTGAGTCAACTACAGAAAATGGAAAAGAAACATACAAGGACAGAGTAAATCTAAGGAAACAAATGAACATCTCCAGAGAAACGTGTGCAAAGCAACTTGAAAATAGCTAGAGGAAAGCATAAAAATGACCGATTATATTTACTAATAGTTAAAATCCTGTTAGGGTATCTGCTAGATGTAGATGGAGCCCATCAGACCAGTAGAGTTCTTTAATCTTTTGTTTCACTCCAGTAGGAGCAGTGAGGCCTCATCTGTGCAGCTGTGGTGACTTCCATTCCAATCTCTAATTTTAAGAATTTCTTCCTGCCTTCCAGAGACACTTTTGTTTGGCCCCAGGTCAGAGATGAGTGATTTGGAGATCATTAATATGGTCTGTTGGTGGATCAATATATAACTAATAGATAGTGAAAAGTACCTTAACTTGAAGCCCTTGGTCAAGAACATTCAGCAAAGTTTATCACAAAGGAGATTATCAACCAATTTTGATGTCTGATGTAATATTTAAACTTCCAAACATAAAACAGGTTAAGAAATAAAATTGAAGGAGCTGGTGTTGTTGCATAGCATGTTAAACTGCAGCCTGCCATGCTGGCATCCCACTTGGGTGTCAGTTTGAGTCCCAGTTGCTCCACTTCCAATCCAGCTCTCTGCTAATGCACCTGGGAAAGCAGCAGACAATGGCCAAAGTGCTTGGCCCCTTGCACCCACTTTGGAGACCCAGATAAAGCTCCAGGCTTCACCCTGACCCAACCCCGGCCATTGTAGCCATTTGGGGAATAAACCAGCAGGTGTAAGATCTCTCTCTCTCTCTCTCTCTCTATCTCTCTGACTCTGCCTTTCAAATAAATACTTTAGAAAAAAATAAAATTGCCACTTGCCAGAACAAATGTGCTAAAGATGGTCACATTAGATAAACATTTCAAAATGAAAATAGTCATCAGCGGCAAATGAACTACCTAGTCGTTGTTAGCCGTAAGAGTCAACAGAAACCACTGAGACATTCCTCAAAGTCGCAGTGGGTTCATTCTGTGAACTCTCCTTGGCATAGGTTGTGGACCTACGTAATGGAGCATTCCTTGTGTGGACTTCCAGCTGTTTGGGCAGACCTGTTATGCTGTGGTGGGACATACCAATCACTACACTAGCTGTCTTACACTAGCAGGGGCTACATTACCTCATAGGACTTCACCAAGGTGGATTGACTTGTTTTTAATGCCAAAGAACCAGATCTGAGCATGGCACTGACTCTTAATAAATTTCCATTTTCCATCATTATTCATGTTATTTTGAAAGAACCTATCAGCACTTTGAACAGCCCTAAATGTTCTGATTGATGCAAAGAAGGCTTACATGAGTTAAACAAGTGAGAGAACATGGCCATAACTCCAAAGCAAATTTATGCTACACAGGTTTGGGAAACAAGGTGTCTCTAATGTCAGATAAAGGAAGATGGTACTAGGGTAGGCATTTGGCCTAGCAGTGAAGACAGCAGTTAAGATGTCCATGACCCATTTAGAAGTACAGGGGCCTAGTACCTGCCTGATTCCTGACTCCAGTTCCTAATGCCAGCTTCCTGCTAATGCAGACCTTGGGAGGGAGTGATGATGGCTCAAGTGATTAGGCTTCTGCTACCCAAATGAGTTCCAGCTTTTGGCATCAGCCCCTGAGCTGTTGTAGACATCTTGGGAGTTAACCAGCAATGGGAGCTCTCTTGCTTGCTTGCTCTCACTCTCCTTCTTGCTCTCTCTCTGTGTCTCTATGCCTCTTTCTGTGTCTCTCTGCCTTTCAAATAAACAAATAAAAGCATAAATAGATAAAGGAAGATGAGATATAGAGGCGCAAAAAATGAAAGCCAGTCCCAAAGATAATTTTAAAGAACAATGACAGTCAAGGTTAACTGGAAGTAGGCATTTGACGGTGTTTATTTGTTGTTGTTTCTCAGAATTACAAACCAGAATGTAAAGCTGGTGCCCACCAGATAACTTGAAAGTCGCCGTGACCTTCTTGAGCATGAATCTTCCTGCTAGTATCCTCTCCTTTTAAGAAGTGACAAAGCCTGGAGCCTTGGAATGTGGGAGGAAGCTCAGGCATTAGGTATAAGGAAAAGCATTTGCAGTCTCTCTGTTCAAGGCTTCTTCCTGTCCACCAAGGGCTATTGAGTCTTGAGTGTGTTTATTTTACTTTTGTGTCTGTGTTTTTCAAAGAAGTGAATGATCAACCCATGGCTTAAATTTGAAAAAGCAAAGTTAAAAAATTTTTGTTTGCAACAAGAAGACAAAATTTATAAAGTTGACAGGATTAGATAAAATGTGTAACACAAGATACTTCGAAAAGTATGTAAAGGGGCTAGCATCGGGGTGCAGCAGGTGAAGCTACCCCTCACAACACGAGCACCCCATATCAAGTGCCAGCTTGAGTGCAGCTGCTCTGATTCTGACCCAGCTTCCTCCTAATGTGCCTGGGAAAGCAGTGGAAGATGGCCCAAATGTCTGCACTCCTCTCACCTCTAGGAGAGACCTGGATGGAGTTCCTAGCTCCTGGCTTCAGCCTGGCCCAGCCCTGGCTGTTGTGATAATTTGAGTGGTAAACCAGTGGATGTCTCTCCCTCTTTGTCATTCTGCCATATAAATAATAAATAAAATAAATTTAAATAGATTTATGGAAAATAGAATTAAAAGCTAATTTTGTTTTGGTTCAAAAAAGTTTTGAAACCCATGCATATGACGGGTCTTCAAAAAGTTCATGAAAATTCATTATGAAAAAAGCTATGCATGTACCTCAATTTTTCATCCAAAAATAAAGAAACTGATCTTTTAATTCTACTTTTCCTCAAGCTTTTTGAAGTACCCCTTGTACATTGCCAAAGTTGGATGATTTTCTTAAATGGGAAGTAGTAGGGAACTACTTAAGCCAGAATCTCTAGCTTAATAATACAGACCAGCACCTCTGCTCTATAGGAATCTGAACGAGATTGCATGATTACCCCTGGTCAATAAGCAGCTCCACTAGTGGCTCTTGACGGAAAAAAGCAGGAACTGCAAAGCTATCCACACACAGTGTCTTCATCGTTGCTTCTCAGAATTCCCAGGGGGATCTTGACAAGTCAGTGGACTCCTGTTACTCCACTCTCCCCATCTGCCAGGCTGACATCACATTACCACAAACTGTCCTCACCTCTCACTGTCACAAAAGACTGGAATTATATGAAATTAATGAAAACACAACTTGAGAAATTACTCTACACATGGTAGATTGTAAAAAGCACTTTTAAATGTGTGCAACATGTCTAATGGCTTACCAAGAATGAAAAAGTGAAATATAATTTAACATTGGGTCTATAACTGAATTGATCTTCACAGTGAAGTTTGGATTTAATATTTTTTCAGAAATAAGGGACCAAGTTTCCAGCTTTCCTTCGGGCTTTGATAAAATCAGTAATTGCCGCTCTTCTTGCTCACTTTCAGTTGCATCCCCACTCTCCAGTCTGTCCATGAAAGTTACACTTATGTTGACAAATTTCCTTTTTAATTTTAAACAAAAATCTTAGTTTAGGTCTATGGATCATCCTACCTCATGGAAGCTACTGACAATACGAGGGTCTTTCCAATGCACATGGAGGTGATCTACAGTGAGGAGTATAGTCCTGGAGAGGGAGTGTTTCAGAGGAGAGGGAAGGTTATGTTGGCACACTTTGAAGATCATTGCTTCTTGAACTAGGTCTTGGTTCTTTTGGCTCCACGCCTTTCAATTTCCACAGCAGGGATCACCTAAACCCCATCTGCAGCATCAGGCCTCTTCCATACCCAGGTCCTTTCAGTTATTTTATTTTATTTGGCTAAGATTAAGCTAAGGAGCTCTGGCCCATGGCATAGTATCAGAGCCTAGATTGCACTAACAGGTCACTCTCATCACTATCATCATTAATTTTAAACCAATCAAATGTTCCATGAAGCTAATGAGCCTTGAGGGAGCCAGAGCTGCCAAGTCCTACATCTGCCACTTACTATCTGACCTTTCTCAAACTTGCTTTCTGTGAGCTTCAGGATCTGCATCTCTAAAGAGGAGATATGTCTGCATTGTTGTCACAGATCACAGCTCTAGATCCAACTCTAGAGGAGCCTGCAGTGCTTTACTGGTATTCAATAAATGCTATGTCCCCTTGATTGTTCCCCCTTCCTTTCTGTACTTGGGTATAGAAAAGCTTCCTACTGTTAGAGTTAGTGACAATACATGACTCAAGCAGTGAGTTGTTGATGCTCACGCTGAGAATGACCAAATGGCCCTGACGTTGCTGTTGATTTGGGCTAGAAATTTAGGTGGTTGTTGGTGCCTAGAAGCAGTTCAGTCCACATCTTTCCCTGTTCCCAGACACTTGGAACATGCTTCCGTCATGAAACTGTTCACACTGTTTTGAAATTTTTTCTGGTCAGTGTAATGTCAAAGAGAGAAGCCGATGGCTTATTCATCCTCTAGATCTCCCCATGCCTAGCACCACGTTTGGTAAGGGCACTACTAATGCAATGGGTACATCACATTCTTCCTCTGCAAAAGATATCTGAACAGATGGGTCTGTTAGACTTAACCAGGAAATGAGTCAAAATGCTCCAAAGTTCCCAGACCTCTTTGAAGGAGAAGCACATGCGCGTGCAGACACACACACACACACACAGAATTTAGGAAATTGTTTTAAATTGCGGCCAGCCATTAGGTGATCACATCTTTAATTCTTTTTTTAAAACAGATTTATTTATTTACTTGAAAGTCAGAGTTACAGAGAGGCAGAGACAGAGAGAGAGAGAAGTCTTCCATCTGCAGGGTCCCTCCCCAATTGGCCACAATAACCAGAGCTGAGCCAATCTGAAGGCAGGAGCCAGGAACTTATTCCGGGTCTTCCACGAAGATGCAGGAGCCCAAGGACTTGGGCCATCTTCTACAGCTTTACCAAACTATAGCAAAGAACTGGATCAGAAGTAGAGCAGGTGGGACTTGAACGGGCACCCATATGGGATGCTGGCACTACAGGCAGCGGTTTTACTCATTATGCCACAGTGCTGGGGCCCCTAATTCTTTTTTTTTTTTTATTGAGAGAGGTGGAGAGTCAGAGAGATGAAGAGACATAAGGAGAGAGCTCTCATCTGTTGGTTCACTCTCTAAACACCTGCAATGGCTAGGGCCAAAGCCAGGAGCTAGGAATCTAATATAGGTGGCAGTGTAGCAGGACCCAATTACTTGTGCCATCAGCTTCCATCACCTTTGCCTCCCAGGATCTGCATTAGCAGGAAATTGAAGTCAGGAGCTGGATATAGAGATAGAACCCAAGTACTCCGGTGTGGGATGCAGGCATCTTCACTGGCATCCTAGCCACTAGGCTAAATGCTCACCACTTTTTAACTTTAATGGAGAGTTTTCACTTGAAATTTGTTCTCACAGGCACAGAGATCTGTATATGTGAGCAGCTGGTGTTTATTGCCTCTGTGCCCACCTAAAGATAAGGCAAAGAAGGACATCTACTGAAAGCACGTTCTTAACTGGGGAGACTCATGAGTTTAGCAATTTGGGAGCAATACAACTTGGGATCCATGGATTATTAACAAGCAGTAGTACTAGTGTTAGTTGTAACTCATGAGCACAGTCTCACTATTTTCATAATCATTCTTTGTGTAATTGAGTTGTTGAAGATATATGGAAAAGAAGATGCCTGTTGTAAAATCTGAAGATTCAGGAGATGGTGTGGGTTGAAAATGACTTCATATATAAAAAATAATTATGGTAATAATTAGCATTTGCATGGTACCTTGCAATTTACAAAGTGCTTTTACAGAATTATCTCATCTTGCAAAGGTTATGAACTGGCCCTCAGATACTACCTTCTGCCAATATTAAACTTCCCTGCCAAGCCTTGGAAGTTGTAGATGGGATTTGGGGGACAGTGAAAAGGCAGATGATTAATAATACATTAAAAGTAGAATATCTGCCAAATTCACTGGCATAGAAATATTTATTTGGCATTTTAGACACCCAAGAACATACCTCATAAAAGAAGCAGCTGGCCCATATTTTTATTTCCAAAACAGTACCAAAGTGCTTGGAACTTTTTTTGTTCTTTGGGATGAGTTTTTTTTTTTTTTAACTAAATAATTAACTATTTGAGAGAGGGAGAGAGACCGATGGAGAGCTCCCTTCTGCTGGTTCACATACCAGATGCCTGCAACGGACAGGGCTGGATCAAGTGGAATCTGGGAGCCTGCAGTCCAGGTCCCTCATGTGGTGACAGGAACCCAAGTCCTTGAGCCAACACCTGCTGCCTCCCAGCTGTGCATTAGCAGAACCCTGGAATGGAGAGCAGAGTCAGAACTTGAACCTAAGCACCCCAAACCACGATGTGGGCAAGGGAAAGGTTTCTTTCTTTTTTTTTTTTTTTTTTTTTTTTTTTTTTTTTGGACAGGCAGAGTGGACAGTGAGAGAGAGACAGAGAGAAAGGTCTTCCTTTTTGCCGTTGCTTCACCCTCCAATGGCCGCTGCGGCCAGCTCATCGCACTGATCCGAAGCCAGGAGCCAGGTGCTTCTCCTGGTCTCCCATGCGGGTGCAGGGCCCAAGGAATTGGGCCATCCTCCACTGCACTCCCGGGCCACAGCAGAGAGCTGGCCTGGAAGAGGGGCAACCGGGATAGAATCCGGCGCCCTAACCGGGACTAGAACCTGGTGTGCCGGTGCCACAAGGCGGAGGATTAGCCTGTGAAGCCACGCCGTCGGCCTAGGGAAAGGTTTCTAGGTACAGTTACAATGATGAAGTCTCACACTTGACACTAAAGGATTCACAAAACCAGAGCATATTTGAACCTTATGCAGAGGCAAAAACAACAATTATTTGATGAAACCACTGAGTATAAGTAAAAGGATAGTTAGAGGGGAAATATGAGGAGTCGATCACCCAACCTTTGGTGCAAAACTCGGGTGTCCATTAGCTAGAGAAAATCCAGACTCTTTAGGATGCCCAGTAAAGCCACATCTTCCTTCCCCAAAGCATGGGTGTGTAAAATGCACATGTTCATGAGAATTGACCTTGAAAGTGGAAGACAACCCCGCCTGCCAGCTTTCCTCTCTCCCTCGCTGTCACACCTTCCTACCCTGCCTTTGCTTCAAGCACGCGGGGTGACCTGGCCTGCGCGTGCAGAAGAGACATCAGATGGAATAGACGCACAGCCCAGCGTGTACCAAGTCAGGTTATTGGATTACACAGGAAGCTGCAAGCATCGAGATCGCCGCGGCTGCAGCGCGAGCGCCGGCAAGCGTGGCGCTGGCTCCTTTGTAAGCCTTTCCAGATGTGGCCGCCGTGCGCGCTTGGCCGCCGTCCAGGAGGCCGCCTGCAGTTGGCGCTTCCCGGGGCCGCAGCGTGAGCCGCAATGCCGGCATCCTGAAGGCGCGGGACCCGCTCTGCTTTCGGCTCCCCCGCGGCCCCGCGCCCGGGCGGAGCGGCAGCCCGCGGCCCGCGAGGGCATCTCCAGGAGGAGGAGGGAGAATGGTGGCTGCGTCCCGGCTGCGCTGAAGTCATTTGCGGGCGGATGGGGGACCCTGAGGCCCACGTGATGGCCCGACCCCTGAGAGCCCCTCTCCGGAGGTCCTTTAGCGATCACATCAGGGACTCAACGGCCAGAGCCCTGGACATTATTTGGAAAAACACCAGGGACAGGAGGCTGGCAGGTGAGGGGCGCGAAAGGGGGCGGGGGCGGGGAGGGGAGGTATTGCAAAGAAACAATTGAATGCGCACAGTTATTAACTGGGGTAATGAATGATCTCATCAGCTGGGTCATGTCGCGGCAGCGTTTTCAGTCTCCCTTTCCTGACATTGAGCGTTTAGGGGGTGTTGCCTGTAACGCGCCTCTGGTTATTGATCTGCTTATTTCTAGATACGGTTTTAGGAAAGATGGTGTTTTTTGTTTTTTTTTTGTTTGTTTGTTTTTGTTTTTTTTTAACCTTGAAAGAAAAGCAAGGTCCTTGGAAGTGTCAGGCAATCAGTGGCGCTGAACAGCTGCAGGCAGAAGCCCTGAGCTCTGTCAGGCTGGTGTGGCAGGCGCAGGACAGGGCCTGGCAGGGCCGTGTGTGGGTCAGTGGGGTAGTCGGCCTGCCCAGTGGAAGCCTGCTGGCATTTCCTCTGGCAGCCTTGAGCCGCTCTCAGCTCCACTAGGGCATCAGGTATGCTAGAGGCAGGCATTGGAAATAGAATAAAACAGAAACACAGTGGTGCAGTTCAGAAGTTCTTGGTCTCATGGGACAGCTACCAAATGATGGGCTGTTTGTGGGGGTGCAGGAGGGAAACAGGGGCCTCGGCCTGATCCTGGCTAGGGAGAACATTCATAAGTTGGCATAGAGTAGCATCTCACTATGACATTAAAGAACGCTCCAAATCCAGGAGCAGTATCCCGGCCATTCCTATGGCTCCTTCTTGTTTGTGATCTAAGTAAGTCTGGTTTTCCTGCTGTCCACATGGATGGGTCAAAGATTGTGTTTCCTTAACCCTTTCTGTTAACCCACTTGTTTTTCATAAACCGAGTGAAGACCTGAATTGTTGAAACTGTTGAAAGTGGCTCCAAGGGTCAATCCAGATTTCTGGGCTGTGTTCTTGATAAAAGGTCATTTGGCTCTCACAGAATTGTCCAGACGTGATCGCAAGGGAGAGATTTAAGGTGCGTGATTATGAAAATAAAACACATTATGAAAATAACATGCTAGTTTCAGACCATCTTGGGCTGTAACTTTGTCTTGTAACTTTGTGCTTATGAAAATATTTCTGTTTGTTAAACAATATTGCCCAAGACTGAGAGAGAATAAACAATGCCAAGTCTAATCTAAAACAGAGGAGAGAATGAGCAATCAATTTTTTTATTTATTTGGAGTAAAAGGCAGTACCTTTAATTTTTTTTAAGATTTATTTATTTATTTGAAAGGCAGAGTTACAGAGAGGCAGGAGCAGAGAGAGAGAAGTCTTCCATCTGCTGGTTCACTCCCCAGATGGCTGCAACAGCCAGAGCTGAGCCCATCTGAAGCCAGGAGACAGGCGCTTCCTCCAGGTTTCCCACACGTGAGCAGGGACCCAAGAACTTGGGCCATCTTCTATAGCTTTCCCAGGCCATAGCAGAGAGCTGGATCAGAAGTGGAGCAGCCAGGACTCGAACTGGTGCCCACATGGGATCCCTGCACTGCAGGTAGATGCTTAGCCCACTGCGCCACAGAGCCAGCCCCAGCAGTACCTTTAAGAAGTATATTATCTAATGACAACAACTTGGAATTGACCAGAGTAAGTTCAAGAGATCAGATATGTGAGTATAACATCCCCAAGTCACGGGGCAGGAGTTTGCACTAGCAGTTAAGGGAAAGAGGGACCCAGTGTTGCCACAGGTTAAACTGCTTGCAGCACCAGCAGCCCGTATCAGAGAGCCAGTTCAAATCCTGGCTGCTCCTCACATCTGGTCCAGCTTCCTGCTAATGCACCTGGGAAGTCAGTGGAAGACAGCTCAGGCACTTGGACCCATGCCACTCATGGGAGACCCATATGAGGCTCCTGACTCCTGGCTTCAGCCTGGCCCAGACCAGGCTATTGAGGCCACTTGTGGAGTAAATCAGCAAAGGGAAGATTGATATTTCTCTCTCTCTCTCTCTCTCTCTCCCCCCCCCCCCGTCTCTGTGTGTGTATACGCATACGTGTGTGTGTGTGTGTGTGAATGTGTGTGTGTTACTCTGCCTTTCAGATAAATAAATAGATCAAAGATGCCCCCTGGGATGCCTGCGTCCCATATGAATGCCTGGATTCAGGTCTGACACTGCTCCTGATTCCAGCTTCCTGTTAGTGTGCACCTCAGGAGGCAGCCGGTGACAGTTTGATTGGTTGGGTCCCTGCTACCCACATGGGACACCCAAACTGAGTTCCCTCCTCCTGGCTTCAACCTGTAGCAGCCCCAGCTGATGGGAGACTCTCTCTCTCCTTCTCCCTCTCTCCCTCCCTCTCCCTCTCCTCTCCCTCTCCCTCCCAAGTAAATTTTTTAAAAAAATTTAAATCTCCAACTGTAATTAGTTGACCTTTAAAAAAAAAAGGTGTCTTACTGTTGTCATATTTGACTTAACCATTGCTGCCAGTGGAAAGATCCTACTAATAAAGTCTCATTAAACATAGAACAACAACAACAACAACAAAAAACCCTCATTATGGCCTGGTTGCATAGTTTGAGAGTAAGACGAATTTACATATATCTGCTTCCAAGAATTGTCCTTCTACTTTCTCAAAAAGTACAGCTTCTGACAAATGATGACCTCCAAGAATAAGGATATCATCCCTGAAAGTCGCTGACCCTTCCTTCTCATTAGTTATATGTTAATGGTGTATTTGGATTCAAAATGCAAAAGCAAATATAAACTCATTAGCAGGAAACATTTCAAGAAAAAGAATTACTTCATTTGAGTGATGACAAATAAAATATTTCCAGGGCTCTAGCAGCAAATGGGATTTTTGCTGCTCCAGACCTTAGGGAAGAAATTATGTTGTCTGGGTTTCCGAAGAGGAAGATGGATCTCATAGTGAATTCACACAGTGAAGAATCAGGATACCAAGACTCTACCTGAGAAGAAAAGACTTTGGTTGCAGCTGGCTCTAATTTCTAGGGACCTATATGCTTTCTGTGTCTTCTTTGGCTTACCGCTAGAAGCTAACTTGGTGTTTATCAAATGGAGATAGATTCGATACAGATCCAAACCTCAAGAGCGCTTACTTCTGGAACCAGTGTTGTGGTGTAGCAGGTAAGGCCACTACCTGAAGCTCTAACATCTCATATGGGTTTGAGTCTTGGCTGTTCCACTCCTAGCCCAACTCCCTGCTAATGTGCCTGGGAAAGCAGAGGAAGGTGGCCCGATGCCTGGGCCCTTGCACCCATGTGGGAGACCTGGAGGAAGCTCCTGGCTATTGGCTTCAGCCTGGCCCAAGCTTGGCTATTGTGGCCATTTGGGGAGTGAGCCAGTGGATGGAAGACCTCTCTCTCTTCCTCTCTCTGTAACTCTGCCTTTCAAATAAACAAAATAAGCCTTTTTTTAAAAAAGTGTTTACTTCTGTCCCTTTCCTTTAAAATTCTCTTCTACACTGAACCCGCCCACTACCCAATGCTGAGTAATAGCAACTATCCTCAGAAAGTCACCGCTCTAAACACCAGAGAAAATCCAATAGCAGGCCACTTTGCTGGCAGTCCAGTGGGCAATAGATGGGGCAAAACTCCCTCCTTTGTGTTTTGAAATTAACAAAGTGATGAGTAAAAGGTGATTTGAAGATTTGGTCATGAGCCAAAGTTTTATTTCCTAGTTAGGTTCTTGTTTCTCTCTCTCTCTCTCTCTCTCTCTCTCTCTCTCTCTCTCTCTCTCATCTCTCCTTGCCTAATTCTCTTACCCCAAATGTACAGGAGCCATCATTTATATCTCCTTCTTTTAAGCCCCCTTATATATAAAACAGAAATTCTCTATGCAGCTTTATACAAACAGAATTCAAAATTGCTGCTAGGAGAAGGCCTTCAGCTTGTGAGAAATGACAGAACAGACAGTCTTAATGGCACTCCCCTTCTGCCCAATCAAAATCGACAGGGTTTCTCTAAGTCCTGAGTACTGCACAGACATTATCCCTAACCCCACAAGTATATGGTCTTCTTTCCTAAGAGGATAGCATACGGTTTCCATTCATTAGAACTTTGAGGATAACCATGATGGCCCATGGGACCACTAGCTCAGTGTTGGATGAACTGTGCCTCCCTCTTGCATCTCCTGTGTCCTCACAGCCTGAGCATAGCTCACTCCTCTCCTGCCTGGCTCTCTCCTTCTTGATACACCAGTCATCTCAGCATCAAGGTATCTTTTACATCTGGAAACCAGTTGCCTCTTAATCCTTGCTTAGAAGACATCTTAACCTTTTCGGGGCCAGTGAATCTCTTCAGCATTCTGGGGAAACCTGTAGATCACAGCTCAGAATATTTTAAATGTAAAGAGAATTATAAAAGAAACACATTATAATATAATAGTTGTCAAAGTATTAAAAACATAAAATTGTGATATAGTAATAAAACATGAATGAATTATACAACAGGATAATGTGTTTGAAATATAAGGAAGTAAATATAAATTAGAGGATATGTTTAAAGATACCTGTGTGAAGACTGCTGTTGCTTAGCTAAGTCAGAACCTTAAACTGGGAGCAGGCATTTGGCATAGGGGTTAAGTTGCTGCTAGGGACATCCACATCCCATATCAGAGTTCCTTGGTTCAAGTCCTGGCTCAGCTTTAACCCAGCTTCCTGCTAACGTGTACACTAGGATGCAGCAGGTGATGGCTCAAGTGATTGGGTCCCTTACACCCATCTGTGAGATCTGGATTGATTTACCCAGCCCCTGCCGTTGGAGGCATTTTAGGAGTGAACCAGTGAATGGAAGATCTTCCTCTCTCTCCCCTCCTCCACTGCCCTTCCCCCTGGCTTTCTCCCTTTTAAGTAAATATATACACATTAACAAAAAACATCTTAATCTGTTCATTAAACTGGCTTTTTACTCACCTCTCTGTCCCCAACCTTTATAGATGAGGAATACTGTGAAGCAAGGCTCATATCATCTGTCACCAGTGTGCAGCCTGCAGTTTCATGCTTGACACCTGAAAGACTACAGGCAAAGAGTTGCCTGGTAGCTGGCCAGCGAGGTCACATGAACATCTGTGGATACAGAGGTGGCAATTGTGCAATCAGCAGTGGGTTTGATAATGATCATTGCTGTGAAATAGGGATCAATATAGATGACATTTTGTGATACCTGCAACACCTGTAATGTGATAATGCAAAAGTCTGTTTTCTTTGGTGATACAGTCACAGAGGTAGCTAATACCATTGTGGGTGAGGCTTGAGAGCAGGACGGCACACCAGCATTCTTATGTGGAAGAAATGCTAAATTTCAATTGGATTTTAAGGAAAATGAGTGTAGTATTTCTTCATCCAATTTCACAGACCATAGTCTACGATTAAAAATCTTTCTTTAAGAGTTGGCTTTCAAATACATCTAGTATTCTCACAGATGGAGATATTGGGCTCTCATACATGAGCTGGCTGGAATTCCTTGATGCAGGTTTGACAGAGCTCTACAACAAGTTGGGACCGATGCAGCAATAAGACTGCCTCCAAGGAAAAATAAAAGAAAGTTAAAATCGAGGCTAGTAAGAGTTAGAGAGGCAGGGAATAAAAGCCAAACTAAACATCCAGGGTGGCTTTCTTCAGGTTGGAAAGGGGAATTAATAAGTGAATTTAAAAGAAATTAAATGTTAGTCTTCTAGGAAGATCTAATAAAATGAAACTATTAATGTAGTATAATACTCACTGATATACAAAAGGAGAATCTCTTCTCTATATTATGATACATGACATACAAAGGAAAGAAATCTAAATGCCTCAGCCTGTGTTAGATACTTAATGAGATACTACTTCCATAGCTGAATATTTAAGAGAAAGAAGAAAGACTGAATTGCCTATGAAGAGGGCAAGAAAATTTCAACAAATCTCAATCCAAGTGAGATTCGGTGGATATAAAATAAATTCGAGTAGCTCTGTTAAGTTGCTTCCCCCCCCCCCCCCAACCCAAGGTGTATTTTGTTGGGTATTCCTTATCTTATGTCCTTTGCAAAATAGATTTTTACATTTTGGCTGATCAGCTCTCCAATTCAGTAGTGAAACGAGTGCTCGACACGCTCTGCGGTACCTTGGCTCTCAATTCAGTGGGGCATCAAGAATTCTGGCCCGTGTCCAGTGAAGGGCAACCACAAACACTGACTCCTGTGAACTGTTTTCTACTCATCTGGTTCCCAGTGAAAAGCAAGTAAGGGCATATGTAATGCCTTTTAGCCACGAATGAGGTATGCCTCAAAATATGCAGCCTCCTGCAGTAAACAGAGACACTCCGATCTGGATTTTAAAGAGAGGCAACCATTAGAGATGCTTCGTGAGACACTGTGAAGTGAGCATGTATCTATTAAATTAAATGTTACCATTGCAATTAAAAGAGGAACATGTTGATGTTGAGGCCAACTTTGATGAGAGAAAACATAGTACCATGGCTGAAAGAGTTGGCTGTGGCATCAGACTGCCTGGGTTTGAATCCTGACCCTGCACTGAGTAACTTTGGAGAGGGTGGTAGCAGTATCCATATCAGAAATGGTTTAAAGGACTTAATGGGCTACTATGCAAAGGGCCTATAGGAGGCATTGGTATAAGCACGCCATCAGTTTTGGCTGTTGTGACCCCGTTTCTCTTTCCAAATACTTTCTGAGGAGTTTTCACCTTATTACTTGACACCCCTAAAATTTACCAAAAAGTAGTTCAACCAATCCAAAACAGAAAAAAGAAAAGGTATAATTTCAATGGGAAATATCTTTTGTTTCGAAACTTCTGGAGAAAAACAATGAGACATTTAATGTAGGTGATTTCTGGCCAGACCTGCGTGAAGTCCACGGTGAGATGATTCGAGAATAAATGTTTCTGCACATTGATGAAGGAATTAGTCCATGTGTATGAGTTTGTCAAGGTCAGATAGGCAATATCTGAAAGTCTTCTCAAGCAAGTTGGAACTTGCTTTGAAAAATGCTGTGTGGACAGAGCCAAACATGGCAAAGTGCAGTCGCACCAGCAGGCCTGGGGTTCCACGCATGTGGCTCAGTTCTGGTATGGGAAAAAAGTATGCTGAATGTCAAGGCTGCCACTTGAAAGGGATGTTTTGCACACCTCCCCCTCAGGCACAGAACTTCTGTGACTTTATTTAAAAGTGCTGAGTATGAACAGTCTGCATATCCTGCCAGAGGTCGTTGTAATGTCAGTAAATATGTGTCCAAAATCAAAGGCTGGATAAGAGGAGCCTATTTATTTGTCACAAATCTACTTAAGAATCTGAAGCTGTATCATAAAGTAAAACAATGGAGCGAAAAGAATGTTTCTCTGGAAGTTCTCTATCCCAGAGCAATCGTTTCAGTATAGGATAAAGTGAAACTTGAATATGTTTTTCATGTTTGGATTCTAGGTACTCACTTTTAATACTAATCTGTCATTCGTGCAGAGAGAGGATGTGCTGTCCAAATGTCATGTGCTGGAGTTGTGTGTATTGCTTCTTGGCCTTTTTGGCTAAGATCAAGTGTAGAGTTATGTCTGTGTGTGTGTGTGTGTGTGATGATGATGCATCTATATTGATCTCTTCATTGCTCTTCCCCTGTGCTTCCTGGAAGCCCTTGTCTATAATTATTGATGAGGATTAACCATGGAAAAAGTCAAAGTTCCTCGTACCCATAGTAGCAAACTCACAAATGCAGTGCTGCTGTTGCTTTTCTCTGGCACACCCAAAGACGATGTAGTGCTTTTGCGTGATATGAATTACACGTGGCCCCTCCATCTACAGTGGGTGGCCATCACCATCTGGATGCATTCTTTGGAGTGTCTGCTGAGGGCCAGAACCTGTGCTCAGAGCTCTCAAGGCATTCTGTCACGAGAGCTTCAAAATAATCTTGGGAAGTTGATGCCACCATGTGTAGTCCACTTAAATGAGGATATTGTTGTGGTATACCTTAAAAATCCATCCATGTGTGTCCATGGACAAAGCTTAGAAACTCCAAAATCTGTTAGTCATCCTTAATCTCACAGTTACAGATTGAGCGGGGAGCTGGATCGGAAGTGAAGCAGCCAAGACATGAACTAGTACCCATATGGGATGCTGGCATTTCAGGTGACAGCTTTACCAGCAACACCACACCACCAGCCAAAAAGGCATATTTTGAATATTGAACAATATGTTCCAATGTGGTCTCATTTTCTCTTAGAGATTATTTTGCTAATTATATTTCAAAGACCCTAGATAATTGTGGTTTCTTAGCACTACTAGAGAAGATGAAGATTAGAAAAACAGTGGGAAAGGTTTAAGGTTGAACATTTTGTCTTTAAATAACAGAGTATGGGACACTGCTCAAACTCAGTGTGGTCAAGAAAGCAGACACAACACTCAGTGATTCCTGGTACCAAACAGGGGTTTATACTGGATGGGCATCCCCTTTTATTATCTCCAAATTAGCTGATATTGTTTGGATGCTAATTATGTGAAAGATATTAGTAGGTGATAGAAAAGATACAGAGATAAGTTATAAATTGTCCCTGGGGACAGGTGCTTGGCACACTGCTTAAGTCACCACTGGGTTGATCACATCTCATATCAGACTACCTGCTTTGAGTCCTGGCAACTTTTGTTCTTGTTGTTGTTGCTGCTGTTGTCCTCCTCCTCCCTCTTTTTAAAGATTTATTTATTTATTTATTTGAAGAGCAGAGTTACAGCGAGAGAGGGAGAGAGATCTTCCGTCTACTTGTTACTCCTCAGATGGCTGCCGTGGCCAGAGCTGGACCAGGCCAATGTCAGGAGCCAGGAGCTCCATCCAGGTCTCCCACATGGGTAGCAGGGGACCAAGCTTTTGGGCTTTCCCAGGTGCATTAGAAGTGAGCTGGTTTGGAAGCAGAGTACCTGGGACACAAACCAGTGCCTGTATATAATGCCAGCATTGCAGGTGGTGACGTAACCCACTGTGCCACTACACAGGTACCCTAACTACTTTTCTTCTTATCCAGTTTCCTGCTAACGTGCACCCTAGGAGGCAGAAGTTGATGGCTCAAGTGCTTACGTTCCTGCTACTCACGTGGGGGACTCAGAATGAGTTCTAGCCTCCTGGCTTCAGCCTGGCCCTGTCACGGCTCTTGCAAGCATTTGGAGAATGAACTAGCTAATGGGAGATTAGCCTCTCTCTCTCTCTCTCTCTCTCTCTCTCTCTCTCTCTCTCTCTCTCTTTCTCTCTCTCTCCTAATCTCCCCCCTCACTCTCTTTCTGCCTTTCAAAAATTTTTTTTAATATTTAAAAAGAATAATACCTGGACTCTACTATTCTTGATTCTGTTTGGCAGGAAATTCTATCCTACATGAAAAATGAAGCTCCAAAGGATGGTTTGATGGGTACCACAAAGGTCATGCTGAGCCAATCAATATCTGTCCCTCTTACTGTCTCCCTGCCTTCCTTCCCAATGCCCCTGCCTCCTCCACCCTCCCTCTCCTGTTTACAGCCTGAGTTGGTCCAGGTGCATTATAACAACAGGATACTGGGTGACTTCACCACTAACAGCTTTCTGTGCTTTGTCAGGGTCATGTTCACATGAGCACATCTAGACAACTGTGCACACACTCACACACATATATGCATATGCCCCTCAGGAGTTACATGACTGCCAGGAATTTCTCTTCATAGAAGATTGAAGATTCCTGATTTATAGGAAGCTGGTGTAAAAGTCACAACATAGCATCTGGTTGTTAACAACTGGCAGTTGGGGGAAAATAGCACATTTTATGGTGTCTAGACTTTGTTTTATCTTGTAGATTTTTGGTGACATATTTAGCTTTTTGTAGAGGACTCTCAAATTACTGATTCAGCATTCAGTGTGGTTCAGTTTATCATGACCCATCATCTTTAATCTGGTCTTGAATAGCAGGATGTTGTAGGTCCACATTGAAGTGTGACCTTTGAATGTTTTCCATTCATGCTTGATTACTATATCCTAGAGGTCTAGACAGTGTTATTGGTTTCTCACCAACATAAACATCTGAAAAAAAAAAAAAGAGAGAGAGACTGAACTAGATGAGTGAAAACATTCCTAGTCTACCTTTACAATACGCTATAGTAAAAATCAAACTTTTTTTCAAAATTAAGCCCATCTCAGGTCCAAAAGTATGCCATCATACTCTTAGCTCTGGTAAGACAGTCTCTGGACTACAATTTTTCACTGATGAAAACATGTTTGAACTTGTAACTTCAGGCTATGATAGAAACATCTTTCCTTTGTGCTATTACAAGAAGCTAGAATTTCATTTAGTGAATTCCAGCCAAATGAAATTAGCACGTGCGTGTTGACTCATGTGCAGCTTGTGGCTGGACAAATGAGATGACAAAACAAGGCAGTGGGAAGAGGCAGCATGAGACAAAACCCACGGCACCTTGAGCATTAGTTATCAGCCATCTAAAGCTCTTATCGGGCCTTCTAAAATTTTTTCTCACATGGGTTGATTTTAATATTCTAAGAATGGTTCATTGTGCTGTAACTATACAGAAGACTTATTAAAGAGCCAGCACTACCCGGGGTAGACGAATGTTAACACTGAGTCAGAAGGACACACTGAGGCCTTTTCCTCTATGCGGGGCTATTCATCCAACCAGGCACCAAACAAATCTTACCCACAGCCATGAGCACCAGGTAGAATGTGAATGGATAATAGGACAACCCCAATGTGCTTTTTCATGTCTTTTGCATGCAGATCCCACGTGTATCACTGTTGTGAAAATAAAACTGGAAATCTTACACTCAGAATACTGTAAATTTATGAAATTTATGAAATGCATATTGAATAAATAATTCTAATATATACACAATTTATATATAACATTGAGTTTCTTTTTCTTCTTTTGTTTGCTAAAGACAGAAAAGAAGTAGAGCAAGGGCTTCTTTAATGATTATTTGTATTAATTAATGACTTAGAACTCAAGCCTATATTTCCACCCAAAACTCTTTGGCACCACAGAGTCGTTGCACAACTGAAGATAAACACAGAGGGTAAACTCCAGAGAAATCATGTCAAAGTGGTGCCTGAAAATCTATTGTAAATGCCCTTTGCACCATTTAAGACAATAACAACAGTCCCTGACCGGCCACCCTGCACATACCCCAAGGATTAGTCGGCACATCAGAGCCAAGTGTTAATAGGCTGGGAAGGGGGAAAAAATAAACATTTAATTTGAAAAGAGAGGCGGGGGAGAGAGAGAGGGAAAGGGAGAGACAGAGAGGACATAGTCTGGGGAGAACATTAATGAGGAGATGAGGATAAAACTCTCTGCCATCTTGGCGACTGTGACAAATGAATCAAAACTGGGCGCCCCCTCTCAGCCACCACCACACACATTCCGAACTCCCATCCTTGTGAAGCCAGTTCACAGAAAATGTTTAGGTTTCTGTGACCCTAGCGTGACTCCCACTTTGCTGCATGAAATATTCTCCAAGTGAACCTTCTTGGCCTTCCATCCTCACGAATCCCTACCACCTACCCACACACACTCCCACTCTCAAACTTCTTTTGTGATTGCCTACTATTTTGCTTGACCTATTCCCTACTTAAAGTGAGATATTCAATTTTTACTTATTTATTTATTTGGAAGGCATCAGAGACAGAGATACTGAGTTTAACCAATTCATATTGCGTAATTTGTCCTTGGATGTGACCATTCTTGGAGACATTGCCTTTTCTCAAAATAAGAGTACATGTTTTTTGATTGCAATAACTTATGTAATGTCTTGATTTTTAAGTGGGGTTTAGGAGAATGGCATTTAACTTTTACTACTATAGGGAAAAGCCGACCCATACTTTGTACAAACTGAGTTCTACGGGTCAAAAGTCAAGTGCTTTTAATAACTTTTTAAGAGTAGGTAATCTTTGTTCACTTTGAAGACTGAAGTATGTACTAATTGCTTTTGTAAAATGAAGATGTTGCTATAGCTAATGGCCCATGCAGTTGTACCCTGGGATACTTGATCTCGGTGTCTCAGGTGGCTGTGTTGCTGTTGTTATAACATATGCATTGCTTTTGATTCAATATAGTTTAGGTAATATTTAAAATTATTGTATTTGCTGCTCTGAAACCTTTTACCCCAAAACATTTCCAGATAGGTTACCAATTAACTACTAGAAGGATTATTTTTATCAAACATTTTAGACATGCAAGATACTCACATATCAACCAGGAATCTAAGTAACAAAACATGGCCATTGCTCTTACAGCACCTGGCTGCCCCTGCTGGATCACATTCCTTCCATGCCCCCCTCCCTCCCTGAAATTTCTGCCATCCCGACCATACTGTTTAATCGTTCTACTGCCTTTATACTCATCACACAGTTAAGTAAACCAAACCAGTATTGATTATGTATTCGAGATTTATTCACCTTCAAACGCAAAATGTGCTTATTCTGACTGCTGTTTGATAAACATTTACCTATGTGTTCTCCTGCTAAGAAGCATTAAGATTTTTCCCAATTAAGTCCTAGTATAAGCACTTGCTGTCGTGAACATTATTGTCAAAGTCCTGGGTGCACAGATATGGAAGTTTTTTCTGTGGTAGAATAATTCTTCTAAGGCTGGAATTCCATAATCTAAGATGCAGAAGAGTGATGTAGCTGAATAGTTCATCAAGCGTTGTTCCCCCAACAATAGATAATAAGAATATTCACTATAGAAAAAAGAAGTTTTCATTTTTGTAAAGATTTATTTATTTGAAAGTTAGAATCAGAGACAGAGAAAGAGCTACGCACATATATACAGACAGAAAGAGAGAGAGGTCTTCCATCTGTTGGTTCTCTTTACAGGTGACCGCAATAGCCACGGTTGGACCAGGCCAAAGCCAGAAACCAGGAGTTGCATAAGGGTCTCCCACGTGGGTGGTGGGGGCCATCTTCAGTTGTTTTTCCCAGGCACATTAACAGGGAGCTGAATCAGAAGTGGAGCAGTGGGGCCGGCACTGTTTCATAGGCAGTAAAGCCATCGTCTGCAGTGTTGGCCTCCCATATGGGCTGCTCCACTTCTGATCCAGCTCTCTGCTATGACCTAGGAAAAGAGTGGAAGATGACCCAAGTGCTTGAGCCCCTGCACCCACGTGGGAGACCCAGAGGAAGCTCCTGGCTTCAGATCTGCACAGCTCCAGCCATTGCAGCCATTTGGAGAGTGAACCAGCAGATGGCAGATCTCTCTCTCTCTCTCTCTCTCTGCCTCTGCCTTTCTGTACCTCTGCCTTTCAAATAAATAAATAAATCTTTAAAAAAGAAATAAAAAAGAGAAGTGGAACAGCCAGGACACAAACCAGTGCCCATATAGGATGCTGCCATCACAGGCAGCATCTTTACCTGCTATACAACAATGTCAGTCCCAAGAAAAGAGAAGTTTGCAAGTACTGTAAATTGTACAGTATTTATTTTAAAACATGTAAATAGTATAGCTAGCAACATATTAATAAAGTCAAATGTATATACATACTTACATGTAACTGTACATATACATTTGCATATGTGTGTGCATATATAATACACATTTGTATATATGTACACATATACATTTGTATATATCATACATAAATGTGTGACAAAGAGTTTTTAAATTATTAATAGAATTAGGCAAAGACAAGGTTAAGGATGGAGGCTGTAAATAATAATTGGTATTTCTCTCATTTTGGAGTGGTTTCTAATATAGATCAGCTAAAATGTAACTAAATCACTGTTTGAAGGAGATAATAAACCAAGTCCATGTATGCCTGCTCTCATCCTGGACTTGTATCTAATTGCAGTGGAGGTAGGCTTAGAGAATAGAAAACAGAAGGAAAGTCTGAGAATTAGAAAAGCAAAACAAATGTGACTTAGAGATAACTTCTGCATGATGATTTCTATTAAGAAATACTGACAAGAACACCTATCAGAACATCTTGTTGCCAAAAAACCATTTTAGGCTTCCATGGAGACCAAAGATTCCTTGAACCAATGGGCAAACATGCCATAAAGGACCGACTCTTTGAATGTCATTGATAAGTAGCCATTTCCTCAAATGTTGAATACATTATCTTCAAGTGGAGGAAGCATGAATTTGAAAAAATAAACATAGGGTTACATTTTTTATTCTATTATTTTACATGAACAAAGAGCAACACTTCACTTTTAAAAACATTGTGGAAGCAAAATCTCATGGTTTGGAATCCCATGGTTTGGAAATGCACTTTAAAACCAGGCCCTCCCATTCTGGCTATAAAGCCAATGAGATCATTTCAGGCATGGACAGCCAAGACACTGCGGCACAAAATGGCCTACATGAAAGATCTCTGTGAGTAAGATCCCAGTGGAAGGAAGGGACCATCAAAGAAGGAGGTACCTTTCTCTGAAGGGAGGAGAGAACTTCCACTTTGATTATGGCCCTGTCTAAACAATGCCAGAGTTTGTGAACTCAAAAGGCCTCCATAGCCTTAGCAGCTCATGACAAGAGCCTTGGGTGATCACTGACGTCATAAATAAGAGTGTCAATTGTTAAATCAACAAGAGTCGCTGTGCACTTGCTCCACATGTAGGACCTCTGTCCTTAATGAGTTGTACTATGAGAAATAAAGGTAAAACTTGTCTTCAAACATTACTTTGTACTTTGTGTGTCTGTGTGGGTGCAAACTGTTGAAATCTTTACTTAGTATAGAGTTGATATTCTGTATATAAAGATAATTAAAAATGCATCTTAATGACAAAAGAGATGGGAGAGGAAGTAGGAGGTGGGATGGCAGTAGGAGTGAGAGGGCAGGTGTGGGGGGAAAAACCACTATATTCCAAAAGCTGTACCTATGAAATTTATATTTCTTAAATAAGAGCTTCTAAAAAAAAAAAAAAAAAACAAAAAACAAGCCCTTCACTTCCACATAACTGATAGTGATTATTCACTTTTGAAGTTCAAGCTACTGAGTGTGAGCGTGGAGGCCTTTGCACTTGCATTCTTTTATCTATTCACCTAGGAGTCTTTCCTTTATCATATTGGTAAGTTGGAAGCGATGCACTTATGCAATGAATATCTCAAATGTTGTCTTAAAAATGGTGGCTCACCCAGCTCCTCTGCATTTCCTGGCTGTGTTGGTGAATTGCTTTGTTAAATGATCTCTTTTTTCATTTTACGAAAGTGCTCATATGCCATTTGTTTATGTGAAGCCCAGAAGAACACAAGACATACATTGCAAAAAGTGAGGGGATTTTCTCCGTAATCACATACTTATCAATTGTTCTCCTGATTGTCATGCCTTTTATCATTTGTCATGGAAAATGTCCCCCTCCAGCAGTTCTTTAAGTTCTTTCTCTTCTCTTCTGCAACAATATATAATAAGCCTTGATCTCTTCATTCAAGTCTCCCAACTTCAGTTCAGTTAGAACTTCTCTCTAATGACCCTAATTTCTATCCTTAATTTACTTATTCATTTACAATCACAGCACACATGTCATAATTGGACATTCGGAATGAATACTTCCCCCACTGCTCAATGCCATTCTTGCCCTGGAAGTGGAACTATTAGAAGAAAAAGTCACAAGGCTTTTTTAAGCCTTTTATTTTACGACTCAGAAAGAATGCGAGATTGAAATTTGGCCTCAAATTCCTGGTACCTAATTTCACATAGACACCCAGCATTCCATGCTAGGCTCTGCTCACAACTTCCCGAATTGGTGTTTAATAGATAATGGCCCTATGATGTAGATTCTGTTATCCTTGTCTTACAAATGAAGAAACATGTCCAAAGGCTAAATATCTTGCCCAGAATCTCTCAACCTGCCCAAAATGGAGCTGGTTTTCCCACAAAGCATATCTTTTTCAGCTCAGTTCATAGCAGTCACCTTTGACTCCTCTCTTCTTTCATCCCCTACATTCTTTCCATCAGGCACTCACAGCAGCTCTACCTGCACGTGCATCTGGAATCTGATTTCTTATCACTGCCCTCACTGCCACCACCCTCGGCCAAGCCACCCTTATCTCATTCTTGCATTCTTTTTTTTTTTTTTTTGAGAATGGTAATTTTCTTTTAAAGATTTGTATTTATTCATTTGAAAGTCAAGAGTTACACAGAGAGAGAAGGAGAGGCAGAGAGAGAAAGAGGTCTTCCACCCGCTGGTTCACTCCCCATTTGGCCTCCTCTGGGTCTTCCACACGAGTGCAGGAGCCCAAGAAGTTGAGCCATCTTCCACTGCTTTCCCAGGCCATAGCAGAGAGCTGGATTGGAAGTGGAGCAACCAGGACACGAACTAGCACCACAGGGGATGTCGGACTGCAGGCATTCGTTTTTTTATTATTATTTTTGAAAGATTTATTTTATTTATTTGAAAGAGTTACAGAGAGAGATAGAGACAGAGAGAGAGAGAGGTCTCCCATCTGCTGGTTCACCTCCCAGATGGCTTAGCCAGAGCTAAGCCAATCCGAAGCCAGGAGCCAGGAGATTCTGGGTCTTCCACGCGGGTACAGGGGCCCAAGGACTTGGAACATCTTCTACTGCCTTCTCAGGCCATAGCAGAGAGCTGGATCAGAAGTGGAGCAGCTGGGACTGGAACCGGCGACCATATGGGATGGGGGTGCTTCAGGCCAGGGCTTTAACCAGCTGTGCAACAGCACTGGCCCCAGCAGGCATTCTTGCAGTGGCCTCTTCACTAGCCTCCCTCTTCCTCCTTTGCTGCCTCCTCCTGTAATTCATTCTAAACTACAGTGATATTCATAAATATAAATTTTGTCCTGCCACCTCTCATGCAGAACTCTCCAATAGCTTTCTCTCACACTTAACAACACAGCTCCTTCTATGACTCAACCTGGGACCTACTTACCTCTCCTGCTTCACTTTCTTATGTGCTTTCACCCATTCATCCCATTCCATACACGCCAGCCTCTTGGCTATTGGCAATCTTCCTGAAAGGTTCTTTTCCCAGGTAGTCATATGGTTCTGTCCCACTTCATCTGCTAAATCTTGCCCCCGTTGAGAGGACACTCTACATCACCCGGTTAAAATGTCATTCTCCAATCAACCGATTACAATCTACTTCTCCCATCATGTTAGATCTATCTGTGTATTGTCTCCCTCCCCTTCTAGAATTTAAGAGTTTCTGTGAGGTCAGGAACTTAGCTTTGGGCTAAGTTCCACATTACGAGTTCTTAGAGCAGTGCTCGACACTCCAAATTTGCTGAATGAGCTCATCAGTGGACAAGTGTTTAATACAAAAGGCACACACACATATTGTCAAATAAAGAAATGAATATATTAATATCATATTTTCTGTTAAAATATGCAAGTACATCCTGTATAAAACCAGCTAAAAGAAGATATAGTGCAGGGGAAGTTGAGTCAAAGCACCTATCTCACATTCTTTCTGATTTAGTCAAAATATTCTGAAGTAACCTCTCCCTTATCTATTATATGTGTGTGTGTTTGTAATTATTTTATAGAGTATATTATTATTTTTACGTTGCTAATTCCTAAAGCTCAAACTACCATGGATAAAACATGAAATAATTACATTTTCATCCATCTAGCATCAGCCAGGTCTTTCTCTTCTGCTTCTCCCCTTCCTTCCTATGGTCTTTTCCTTCCTTCCCCAAGTCCCATTCTCACTTCTACTCTAATCCCACATCTTCAGCTGTCTGCTGAACATTTCCCAGTAAATACTGGCTATCTCGCACCATCTGATTAAAATTGACAATGCATGAGTAAACATCACGATGTTATCAACAGTCTGTGGTCTTCCTTAGGTTGCTTTACCTCCCCTTTATCCCTCTTACCAGTCAGTCACCAAATCCTGTCAGTTCTATCCAGCTTATATCTCTGTGTCTGGCCTTTCCTTTCTAATCCTACATCCACCACCCTGGTGCAGGCTGACTGCCATTATTCTTGCCAGATAAAGTCAGGGTTTTCTAACCTTGTCTCAGTGGCCCTGGCACCTGCTACTTCCATCTGTCATTCTCACCACTGTCTTCTTCATTTTTTGCTATTGTTGCTCAAAAATCTCCAAGAGTATAAAATCATCAAGCCTATCAAATCAAAACACCTCTACGTGCTCGTGAAGATCCTGTTATCTAGCTGCACTCTGCTTAGTCACACCTGTCATCTTACAGTTCCTCTAAAACTCTAGATAGTTTGCTCCTGATGGCCCACAAATGTAATGCAGTCCTGTAATTCAAATCCTGCCCATCTTTCTCTGATTTCTATGATGCTTTCAGCAATACCACCCTTTACTGATGTCATCCCAAGTCTTGTAGCACTAGCCAGTGTTTCAAATAATGCCATTGATTACATGCTGCTTTTTATTCATATCATTTCTCTGCTGCTATTTCATTTGTTTGTTTTCCTCCATTAGATAGGAATCTACTTAAACAGGAAAAACTATCTCTTGTACTTGTATGTAGTGTTGGTGCACACCTGCACAGCACACCAGGACTTTCTCTTCAGGCAGCATAACACACAAATTCAAATAAGTCAATATTCCTTTGCTTTCTCAGAAAGAACTGTCTACATGCCAATTTATGTAAGGAAGGTGGGAAAGAAATGGAGGATGTGATGGGTTTGGAGACGTTGCGAAACTGTCAGTGACTATAGGGCCTGTGCTTTCTAAACAAGAAAATAAATGAAGCTCTCCTTCCTACCACTCCTCTCTGCTCCCCCCATCTCACTGCCCACCAGGGGTAGGTTAATCATGAAGCTAATGAAACTTCAAGGTCCATCAGTTGCATAGCCTGTTCCAAAGTTCTACTCTAAGGGAACTGTCCCTATGTCTTTGTAAAACATAGTATTTGAGGATTTCTCAGTGCCCTCAATTCAGATCACTGTTGTTCTTTATGAGTCACAGTGCTGACTGGTCAGTGGCCACTTTGCATTCATCATTTCTTGTGTTGGATGATATGGGGGTGGCTGCAGGCATTTTGCACTCATAATTTTTCATGCTACTGAAGTGACTGAGTAAGCATCTTTTTATAAACATCTCTTTAAAAATATGTATTTGTTCGAAAGGCAGAGTTACACAGGGAGAGAGAGAGAGAGAGAGAGGGCTCTTCCCTCCTCTGGTTCATTCCCCAAAAGCCAGAATGGCCAGTATGGGCCAAGCCAAAGCCAGGAGCCTGGAACTTCATCTGGATCTCCCATGTGGGTTGGAGGGGCCCAAATACTTGGGCCATCTTTCATTGCTTTCCCAGGTACAATAGCAAGGAGCTGGATCAGAAGTGGAGCAGCCAAATTCAAACCAGCTGGGGTCACAGGTGGCTGCTTACCCTGCTGCACCACTACACCAGCCCCCAAGCCTAAGCATTTTACAATTATAGTTTTTTAGTCTTTTTTGATTTCTGGCTCCTTTTCCTTACTTGAAAAATGAAATTGAGTTCTCTACAGGCTATCTCTAGATTGTCTCCCACCTATACAAGAAATGACAGAACCCTATACAAGCAAGAAAGGAAAAAGTAAGAAAAAACAGAAAACAGTTCTCCCCGAGAATTATATATTCTAACGGTGTACACAAGGCACTGACCTCGGGGAATACTGAAACAAGCATCCAATGCAGATACCATGGTCCTCATGTACAAATGAGAAAGCTCAAGCCCAAAATGTTAGGTGACTGGGCGAAGGTCACATAGCTGGTCAGAGTTTAAATTTTCATGAGAGCTCAGTTCTGACTCTAAAGTTCTTGATGTTTCTATAACCTTATAGGGCTTAAGTAAAAATCGAGGAGTAGATACTGTAATAATTGTGGATCCTTGTATGTATGTGTATGTGTTTGTGTAACCATTTTTAGAAACAAAAATAATAAAAAGGCTATTACTTCTATACTTCTCTGTATCTCTTGATCTATGATTTCAAGATTCAGAGTGAAGCTGCCATTTCCTTTGTGAAGTCAGGATTTATAAGTTGTCAGTCCCCAAAGAAAAAATGTGAAGGAGTATTTGAAAGATCTGAAGAGTTCCGAGTGTGACGCTTGGGCTATTTATCTCCGGGTTCTGGAATGTTTTGTTTCTCTCACCCTTGCACTTGTGATTCACTGGGCGATTCAAGTGAAGATAGTAGCCACTCAAAAACAGTGTAAGGGGATTGAAACTTGCTGTGTTTAAGTAATTACTTAATGGTGGCCTCTGCCACTTAACAGCCTTGGAGAAGTCTGCTGTGAGCGCTTACATGTATTTTATTTCAAAACAGCTTTTAATTATTTTTTCTTGTGTTTTCTTAGACGCTTTTGTAGCTAGAAAACAGCTTTTGCATTGCTTCCATAAATGCATACAAAGTTTGCTTCTGCCTAAATATATATATATATATATAAGCTCCCATGCATTTAAGCAAGGACAGCTGGTTATCATTAGAACATTCTACCTTCATCATACTGCTTTCCCACAGCCTCTATTGTTTTTATTTTTTTTCTCTTCTCCAGCTGACATAAACAAAGTCAGTATCATATCCTGAATTGAGTTAGCATTATTGATTTAATCAGAGTATTCCACTAAATTATTTTTAATGCTGAAGGTAACAAATATTTCATTATTTTGGAATCTGCATTTGAACCAGAGCATGCATTCTCACAACTTCAGAAACATAAACAGTAGATTATATCGCACAGGATCCTCCCTACCAGTGGGTACAGTGCTATGTACTTGTTCAGTGGGCATGACAGATTTTTGCACTTTTTTCAAGGTAACCCTGTGTGGTCCTGGGAAATATATGTGACAACAAGATTATATAGAAAATTCTAGGCTGGTGCCGTGGCTCAATAGGCTAATCCTCTGCCTAGAAGCACCGGCACACCAGGTTCTAGTCCTGGTCGGGGCACTGGATTCTGTCCCAGTAGCCCCTCTTCCAGGCCAGCTCTCTGCTGTGGCCAGGGAGTAAAGTGGAGGATGACCCAAGTGCTTGGGCCCTGCACCCCATGGGAGACCAGGAGAAGCACCTGGCTCCTGCCTTAGGATCAGCGCGGTGCGCCGGCCGCGGCGGCCATTGGAGGGTGAACCAACGGCAAAAGGAAGACCTTTCTCTCTGTCTCTCTCTCTCTCACTATCCACTCTGCCTGTCAAAAAAAGAAAAAAAAAAAAAAAAGAAAATTCTAGTATGCAACTTGGTTTTTTGACACAAGTGGTGACCACCATGGACAACTGTTTTGTGACCTCTTTGTTTCAGTGCTACAGAAGTTTGGGGTGGAACTCAATCCCAATCATATCTACTAACACAGACAAGATGGGGCACAGATTATATAATAAAGGGGAACCAAGACTGCAATTTGTGTTTAAACAATATCCACTCTTCACCCAACCAGCTATGGCCATCACCAATGAGCCTGCCCCTGACTCTTGATTACTTAAGCCATTTCAGAAATCAGTGACAAGAAAATCAATTATTCTTGCAGTAATTTAGTCTAAGAAAGACAATGCCCAGTTCTTGGGAACATTGCAAGCTTGAGTTATGTAGTAATAATTACATGTGATCACTTAGAAACCTCTTTTAGGATTTTATTTATTGCCTTATATTTCTTTCACCCATTCAATTAAAAATCATAAGACCAACACATGTTGCCCACCCTGGGACTCTGTGAGACCTGGAGCTGGTTAGTAACTTATGCACTCCTCATATTCTTCATTAGTAAAGGTGAGGTTAAATTGTCTATGAATTGCCTTCAAACCGAAACATACTGTGTACCTGAATATTTTTTTATCATTATGCTGTGGTGCAGCAAAAAAAAAAAACACGACAGGATCCTGCCTCTACTCTCCAGCCTCTACATTACATTTGTAAAAGGGGAGGATGATGTTCTTTTATTTAACAATGTTAAATGAGTATTTCCCTATGTTAGGCTCTCTGCCAAGTGCTGCAAAGATGACCACGGATGACAGCCCTCCCGTGGACATTGGAAAGAAGCTGTCCCTGGGCTTGTCTGGGAAGTGGTCATGTCAAAGATAGGCATGGGACCAGCTAATAATTTCAGGCAAAGTAGGATAGGCACAAGGAGAGGAAGAAACAGCAGGAATTCCTGCAAGGACTCAGAGACAGCGAAAACAATGGCCAGACTAGGTCAGGGAATTGGAAGTAAACTCGCCTCGCTGGAGCAGAAAGCTGTTATTTTCAGCTTTCAAATATGTTCATTTATTCTTTTCTCATTCATTTCTAGATTCATTTCTTCATTTTTTCATACATACAAAGGCTATCTGCAGAATACTTTCTACAGTATGTGAGAATACAACGAGGGACAGGACTTACCCTGCCTTCAGCTTAATTAATAATGTCATTTATAATCTCCTCTTACATAAGGGTACTTAAAAAATTCATGGGCAAATGGGCTTAAAAGATAAGTTCATTTTGGTGCAAAAAAATTGAAATCATATATCCTTGTATAACACATGCTTTGATCACTAATTCTTACAAAAATATAGTGAGGATCTTACCAGCATCATTCCCTAATTAATAAAATTGACACTCAGAGGTCTTGGAAATAACTCTTCCAAGATCATAGCCTAAGTGAAAACTGGAATCAGGATCTGCAGGATCAGTACACTTATCCATCATGACTCCATGTTCTAAGTTTTATTAAATCAACTCCAAGTATTTTGTTAAAAGCCAGATGGTTTTTAGTCATGTAACAGCCCAGCACATGAAATCACTGGAAGAAATATGTATTGTACTTAGAACCTACATCTCTGTGGAAGTCGGAAATCTATACCATTTTCCCTACTCCCAGAGGTCCTTCTTAAAAAGTTAACATATTTTTTCTCTTTTTCTCCAGTCAGCATTTCCCAATGATATTTGACAACTGAGCACAGGGGTGGGTAAGAAAATAGCTAATAAAATTCTGATCCATTTCACTGACATCATCACCCCAAAGACAAACCCTCTAGCACTGCTTCCTTAACCATGTGACTGTGAGAGGTATGGAAGGTGACAATTACACATTCATTCAAAATAATCATCAAAAGCAGAAAGAAATAGAAGCTCTAGTTTTCTTTTCCATCATCATTCTAACCAATCTTTTCCTTTTTAAACTTCATTCTTTTTATTTGAAAGGCAGAGAAACAGAAGACAGAGAGCTCCCATCTGCTGGCTCACTCCCCCAAATGCCTACAGCAGCTAGGACAGGGCTGGACTGAAACAGGAGCCGGAAATTCAATCCAGGTCTCCCAGGTGGATGGCAAGGACCCACTTACCTGAGTCAGCATCTGCTGCAACAAACTGAAATAGAGCCAGGACTCAAACCCAGGCATACTGACAGGGGATGCAGGCATCCCTAGCAACTCCTTAACCACCAAGCCAAATGATTGCTCCATCAATCTTTTCTTCTTCCTCTAGAATACATGAAGGGATATGCACAGAACATTCTGGTAGCTCATCCCAGCAGCCTACACCTGAGAAAAGTAGTCTGCGCTTGAATGGGTAGCAAGAGTACCCGAGCCTGTGTCCATGTGTCTAGAAAAGATCTGGACTGCTTAATTCTGGTTTTCCCTTCTTGCTGTTCTGTCCTAGTTCTTTTTACTCTGTATTCTTTTTCACTGAGGGGGTCAGGGCGGGTTGGGGAGAAGGAAGGAGTGGGGTTTTCAAGTAGGCAGCCATAGCATTCCAAGGAGATAAATCGATCTGTATTCCTCAAGCTGGGTTCTTCAGTATTTGGTGGACTAGCCATAGCCCAAAGCTGTTATGTTTTCGAGAATTTTTGCAAAGAGAATTTTTTCAGACTAAAGGAAAGACCACGTTCCCCCAACCGTTAGATGGTTACTGCAGTTAACATCTGGGCTGCGGGCTGACGTCAGGGTTGCTGTGATGGAGTCCATGTGCTGTGACTGAACAATGTTTTGGTTACTCCTAAACATTTGCTGCCTTTGTTGTTGTTTTTCACAGGCGCTAACCTACTAATACATGAAGCTTATTAGAGAAGAAGGGGAAATGAAATTAGCATGTGGTGTTGACCTAAAGGAACTAACTTCCTTCTTGCCCTAAGCACACTCCCAGTCCATCACATTCTGTGAGGAAGCAGCATTGGCTATTCCTAGTTCTCTGATACTAATGAATTTCATGTGAGCATCAAAACACTGTTTTACTTGGGTTATTTAGTGTTAATAGGTTCACCTTTTAGTTTAATCTGAAACTATTCTTACAACCTTTGATGAGTTAAACCAAATTCTGTTCTGTTATTACAAGTTTGGGGGAATAGATCATATGATCCCTTTTCCCTCAATTCATTGAATGACTTTTTGTGAACCTTTTCTAGCTCCATTGTAATGCTTTTTTAGATGCACATGGTACTTTTCCAGTGAACATCGTAGCCTATACAAATTTAGGGTCACCTTTTTGGTTTTTGGCCTTTATCCAACATACCATTTTTTAAAATAAGTAATTCCTGAGCTCAGTAAAGGTGTGGCTGCAGGTCAGGAAACTTTTCTTATTCCCTCTCTTGTGTCATTACTGTTTGGTCAGAGGCATTAAGAGGATAATAATAATGGGAGAGTTCTTTGTAGTATCACATAAAAGGTTAACTCACTTTTCTACATCATGAACCTTCAAATATTTGAAAGCAAGCTAGAAAAATATCCTCTTATTTCAAGGATGTGTCTCCTTAATTATGTCAACATTTTATTACTATGAAATGTTTCAAGATTTCTAAATAATCTTTTCTAGGTGCTTTCAAGTTTGTTAATAGCCCTCTTTGTAAACAAGGTACCATAGATCAGCTCTGAGCCAGATAGTGTATGCTAGGATCCTTCCTCCCTTGTTGTGGGTCATAAGGGAATCATAACATGATTGTAATTTTAATCTATTTGCTCTTTGCCTTTCAATCACTCGTACCATACTAAGCTTATGATCCCCTACAAGAGGTATCTTTAACCTGAACAAGAATCCATAGGCCTTCCTTCTTCTGCAGCAGAGATTTGTTGTTTTTTTAAGCCTGTATTTAGGCGTGGCATTTGTTCCAGTTAAGTCCAATCAAGTTCATTTTACATCCACCTTACCTATCATTCCAGCCTATTGAGATAATTCTAAGTCCTCATCTTTTCCTGTGTTAGCTCTTTATTTCAGCTTTGTGATACCCATAAACTTTAAGTTTTTAATCAAGGCCCCTCTGTTTAATTTATTGAAAATGTTCTTTTGAACAAGATCAATGTCTAAATGAGAATTCTCTCCCCAGATTATTTCTAAATTCATTCAGTTATCCATACTCTTACAAGTGAGTTGCTCAACCCAAATATGGCTCTCTCCAATGTCTCAGTGCCCAACCAGTCTAACAGAACATCCCTAAAGCTTTTTGAATGTTATGCTAACATCAGAAGGCATGTCATTTTCCTGATATACTAGTCTAACAGCTTTATAATAGAAAATTGTGGATTATAAAGAAGTGCTTTTTCATTTAATTTGATTTTTTTAAAGCCAATGATGTTATCTCTAATAGCAGTTATTTTACCTTGTATTTGTATAGTGCTTCACACTTCAGAAAATCTTACATATGAATCACACTCATAGAATCCTTTCAAGCTATGTGACTATCTTCGTTTTAAAAGTGTAGAAGCCTAAGCTCAGAGAAGTGACTGGAATTCAGGTCTCGGGATTTATGCTTAGTTTTCTTTACCCAGGACCGCAGCTGACAAGATACAATTCTATTTTGTTCACTTGGTTAGTGCTCAATGAATATTTATGAATGGATGGATAAAGAGGTCCAAAACGTTCTCATATCCAAAGACTTTAACTCAAAGCATGTTACCATGTGAAAAGGATGGGAAATTTCTACAAGAACAAAATTACACCTGTAAGTAAATAAAATAGGTAGTTTTTAGAGGACTATATCTGTAGCATTTATAATATTTAGAGCCATTTTTCCAAATCCCAGTCTACATCATGGTTTCAGTCTAGAATGAAATTTCCAAAGACCACCAGGAAAATGAAAAAAGTAAAGCCATTTTAAGGACTGAATTGTGACTCCCTTGAAATTCATATCTTGGAGCCCTAGTGCCTAATGAGGCAATGTTAGGAGGAAGGGATCTTTAAAGAGGTAATTGAGGTTAAATGAGATAAATCATAAGGGTCAGGTCTTTATCCAATAGAATGGGAGATCTTATAAGAAAAAAGAGACATCAAGAGAGAACACATGCAGAGGAAAACCCAGTGAGAAGACTGGCAATTGTGAGCCAGGAAAAGAAATCTCACAGAAACCAGTCGTTGATCTTGGACTTCACCTCCAGAAATGTGAGAAAATAAATTTCTGTCCTGTAAGCTAACCATCCTGTGGTATTCCATGATAGCAGTCCAGGCAGGCTTACAAAACAATGCACTGAATTTTTTTATGATATGTGTTTATTCAGTTTAAAGCCCTGTCCTTTATTCTGGCCTTCTTCCTTCTTAAATGTTATTATTATCAAAATATCATCACTATCATGAAATTTTTATGAGGATAAAAGAAATTTATTTGGGATGATGTGGATTAAAGCTTTTACTTAGGCTAATAAAAATTAGCCCTCCAATCTTGTGCCATATGGTTTGGCAATTTTCCTGGTTGATAACATCCAGAAGTCATGGAGGAGTCATGGGAGGAGAACATGTGAGTGAAGAAATAACATTGACCAGCTAACTCCAACCAAGAGAACTCTCTGAACAACCAAGAATCCTCTAAGATCTCTGCAGGAACTGAGAGAGGCAGATGGGGAAAATGTTGTCTGGCAGAGAGCAGCAATAGATTGGGTCAAAAAATAATCAAATTACATCAAAGCAGTAAAGATGCAATATGAATGGAGCAGTCATTTGACAGAACTTGAAAGGGGAAAGATTTGTTGAACAAACACATACTGATCGTTTTCCATGGGCCAGGTATTGTACCCGGCCATGGAGACACAAAAACAAGTGTTCTGAAGAGTCTTAACCTCTAGTACCCAAATAGGGGGAGGGCCTACAGTGGTAGTGATGGACATTGCAATTCAAGGGAGAGGCCCCACCCAGCCTGGAGGGTGCTGGCAGGCAAAGTTATATTAAGAATGGGTGACATATAGGAAGATAAGCAATGGCCAGGTGTATGAAGGAAGTGGTGCCATGGGTGGAAGCTTGTCATTTGGAGATAGTTGCCAGAAAAGTGGGAAAAAAAAAAAAAAAAAAAAAAACAGAGAAGAGAAGGGGGGAGGAGAGGGGAGAGGACTGGAGGGGAGGGGAATGGAGGGGATGAAAATGGAAACAGTTGGGATGGGACAGAATTAGTTTGGATTTCTGCTCATTGTTGTCTTTGTTATTTTGGCTTGGGTTTGCTTTGTATTCAGCGTGGTAGAGACTTAAGTATGTGTTTAATCTGAGGAGAAGTTGCATTAAACGAAGAAAGAAAGGGAAAGCGAGGTTGCGACTCTGGGGAAAGGAAGAGAATGGCTCTGAAGCAGTGGTGGTCACAAGTCAAGGGGGTGACCAGGCGGGGGCATCGCCATCCTGACCCTGGCAGGACTGTGGCAGAGACTGTGTGGCTCGAGCTGAGAAAGCACATAACTGCTGTCAGCGAAAACAGAAGAGCTGAGATGAATGGGAAAGGTGTTGAGAATCACTGAGGAAAGATGGAAACATCATGAATGAGAGAAAGCGCCCCCAGGAGGCTAGGAAGCCTTTGTGAGTAACACCAAGCTGGAGGACTTTCTCCAGAAGCGCTCAGACATCACAGGGGTGAAGAGGAAGAGCGAGTTGCCGCTTTAGTTCAATGTGGAGTTTTCCCGGTCGAAGCGATGAGAAGTCTGGATACCAGGGGAGTGAGCAAGCATGTCAGAGTGCAGAGTGGTTCAAGAGCATCCAGACGTGGAAGGCTGGAGCTGGGATAGAAGGTTGAGACCAGAACAAAGTGTTGAAGAAGAATCCTGAATGTAGCCCTCTGTGGGATACAAAGGTCCAGGCTGAGGCACATAAAGGTCTTGAAATTGCAAGGTTGCAGTGTTGGGGACTCAAGCTACAGGGACTTTGCCTCCTGAGGCTAGAGAAAGGCAAGTGTGTGAACCGAGGGCTAGAGTCTTTCTTAAGCAAGGATGAGCCACTGGTGATTAGGCTGATACAGAATTGATGGCCTTGGCTTCAAGAGAGGTGGAAGAACAAGGATTAGGAAACAGCAGCTCAGAGTCACAGAATTTCTCTTCCTGCAGCTGACTTAATGGGAAATGGAAGCAAGATAAGGCTGCAAAAGAAGAGGTGTGGTAAGGGGAGATCCAGATCTCCATTAGGACCAACAGGTGTAGAAACTGCTGGAATTGTTGGGGACAGAAGAAAGTAGGGTAACAATTAAGTAAGGATGCCAGTGGTACAGGGGGAAAGGCTGAGAGGAGAGTGATAGCAAGGAAACAGGAGCCAGGAAGTGCTGGGCTACATGATGTATGAATGAGGTGGTTCATTTGCCTGCCGAGTACCTGCTCTGTGTAAACACAGACCAATGACCAAGACTGACCAGGTCCTACTTTCCTGCAGCTTCAGTACTGAGTGATTTGTATTTTGCTTTGTAGCTAAAGATGATGGAGAGCAGATGCATGGTCTCCAACAACTGTAAAACTACAGCTAATTACTTACATGTTATTTACTAGATTCACTGTAAACAATAGCCCACAAAAATGAGAATCAGAAAGCTTTGTGCAGTTCCAAGTAGCTCTGTAGAACCAGCTACAATATTTAAAAAAAAAATACTATTGCATGATTTGGATAGAACATTATTCTAGCATCATTATGAGGCTTAAATCTATGATGATTAGCCTTGAAATAAAGCAAGTCTATTCTATGCACTTGTTTGATCAAATTCCAAACATTGCTTCAAAGGTGAACATTGGCACTGTGTTAAAGTAGTTGGTGTTGGGCCGGCGCCATGGCTCAACAGGCTAATCCTCGGCCTAGCGGCGCCAGCACACCGGGTTCTAGTCCCGGTCGGGGCGCTGGATTCTGTCCCGGTAGCCCCTCTTCCAGGCCAGCTCTCTGCTGTGGCCCAGGAGTGCAGTGAAGGATGGCCCAAGTCCTTGGGCCCTGCACCCCATGGGAGACCAGGAGAAGCACCTGGCTCCTGCCTTGGGATCAGCGCAGTGCGCTGGCCATAGCACACCGACCGCTGCGGCCATTGGAGAGTGAACCAACGGCAAAGGAAGACCTTTCTCTCTGTCTCTCTCTCTCACTGTCCACTCTGCCTGTCAAAAAAAAAAAAAGTAGTTGGTGTTAGTGGTTATGAAAAGTAGTTTCATGTGGCAATTGAGAGCCTGGATCTTGAAGACAGACTTGTAAGGTATGAATCCTCATTCTGCCACTGTAATGATGGATCAGTGACTTAACCTCTCTGTGCCTTAAGCATCCTCATCTTTTAAAGTGGGAATACTGTGAACACATCTACCACATAAAGTTGTTGTGAGCATCAAATGCGTTGTCATAACATAGCACTTAGCAAGCTGCCTGGCACATTGGAAGTGCTAATCAAGAGCTAACAATTGCTTCAATTGCCTATCGTGTTCCAATCTTTGAAAGATCTCATGTTTTCTATAGCTGGCACTGCTTGGCAAAGTAGTGTCTATACCAGCTTTGTGATTGTAATTCTGACCTAGTAACAATGGTGCCAAGTTGCACAAGCAAATAGTAATGCCTGGTGGTGCCTGAAGTTTTCACTGTTAGTGGAACAACTGGAACTGACTTTCACTTGGCATCCAATCAAATAATGAATCCTTGCCATCACTTCAGTAGAATTTCTGCTTTTTGTCTCCAGTGTTTTCAGTGGTCAGTCATGCACCAGATACTTCTGAAAACAACTTACTTCTTTCTGAGCAATAGGTGACCCTCCTTGAATGTTATAGACACAAGCTATCTGGATGGTATGCTTGTTAACAGAGGAGTCTGTTTCTGCCTGTATTTAACAGAGACACTCAGTCTGGGATTTGTTCATTACGGTTTTGCAATCCAAGGTCACTTTTAGGTGGGGCAGTGTACTGACAACAAAACAGGAATGCACAGTATTTATGATGTAAATGATGGGGTACATTGGTCTTTTAACACTGTTTTATTCATTCAACAAATATTATAAATATGTTTCAGGCACTGTGCTAGATGCTGGGACACAGCCCTAATCCCTAGACTAGATATTTAAATAGGAACTCAGATAAATGTGATAAAGAAATAAGTGAGACAATGGTATGCAAGTGGGTGTTGGGTGTCGGAATGCAGTTGTATAAAAAAAAAGGCATCTGACCTACTACACCTGTGCGAGTATCTTTATTATGAACACATTGTAAGCTAGGTTGACATAGACTGTGTTTTGTGAACTCTTAGGTCAACAAGATTTGTGGGTGAGAAGTCCAGTGGGAGAAGAGATGCAGAAGGGAATACAAATTAACAGATAATTGTAATATAACATGTAGGCAATAAGAAATAGGTATGCTGAAGAAAGGACAGGATCATAGAGAGAGACACTTAGCTTGGTCACAGGGAGCAGTGAGGATAGATAGAATCAATCAAATGAAGAAAGGTAGGGAGGAGGAACAAAGCAATTGCTTGATGTGTGCAGTTTGATAAAGTGCAAAGTGGAGAGTAACAGATGAAAGTGGAGAGGGAAGATCATAAAGATCTTCAAATACCATCCCAGTAAGGAGAGACCTTATGTTTAGGCCATAGACGATCTTTATGAGTAATTGGAAGCATCCCAGGAAACAGTTTATAAGACACTGGATGAAGGGTGCATACCTAACCTAAATAGTAAGAGATGGATTTCAGAAATGTGTAGAAAGTAAAATAATTAGTATTGGGAGATTAACTGGTTGCATAGATTGTAGGAAAAAGAGAATTCTCAGTTCCTACCAGCTCCCTACCCTGGATACTTGGAGGGAAGTTGGTCTTCCTAAGATGTAGAATTCTGGAACAGAAATAAGTTGGGAAGGAAATGATGAGTATGTGGTGCCTGTAGCCATCTACATGCACATATCCAGTGGGCAGGTGTGTATATAAGTCTAAACTAATAGAGCACCTAAAATGTAATGTTATAGGAGTGAAATTGACGTTTTTGAGACTTGACCATTGTTTATAGCCCTTATCTCTGCTGTTGAGAAACAATGTTTATCTTCATACTATTTGTTGAACTCTTTATTTAGTGTAGAGTTAATCTTATGAGTATAAAGTAAAACTGAAAATAGATCTTTGTAAAAATTAAGAGTGGGAATAGGAGAGTGAGGAGGAAGAAGGATGGAAGCCTGGGTGGAGGGAGGGAAAGGTGGGGAGTATCACCATGTTCCTAAATCTGTATATGTGAAATACATACAACTTGTATATCTTAAATAAAATTTTTAAAAAATGAACATCAGAGAAAAAGTAGCTCAAAACATATCAACTTGGAAGTCATAAACAAGTAGGAAAAGAATGTAATAGTCCCCAAAGACAAAAGACAGCTTCTTTTGGCCACAGAATGTTGCTGGTAAGTTGAAGGAGTTCACACCTGATTATCTCAATTTTCTTACTGATAAAGAAGACAAAGTTATCTGATGACAGATAATGGTGCCCAAATTCTGAGAACAGTTTTTAGAAAAACAACATTCAAGTGCAGATCACAACTCAAAGAAAAAAAGAAATTGGTGTGTTAGTGCCATGCCAGCCTGTGTGGTTGTTCCTCATATTAACATATTGTGTACTTGGACCCTGACATTCTAACCTTGGATTCTACTTAGAAACAGGCAACACATTTCTAAAAATGTGTTAGAATCACACTCTTCGTGATCGCAGACACCCTCCCACTTGTCTTCAATTCCTTCTGATGCACATGCATATCAAGTCATCCGTAAGCCAGAAAACCACTAGCCATCTCCAAATGTGAGCCTTTGGAAGTGAAAACGCCTGTGTGAAAACTGGAGGAGAGATGTTTCCCTTTCCTTTTTCTATTTTTTTTTTATCCTTGATGTTTAGCATTCATTATTCCAAAGTATCTCAGCCATCCGTGTGTGCGTCAGGAACAGTGTCCAACAGATGATAGATACCAGGCTGCTTCTGAAAGCCTCAACTTTCACTGGGCTCTGAACCACAAGGAATTCAGAGTATTGATGCTCTAGGAAAAAAATGTCTTTCCAAGAGGAATTGGCAGAGGAACAGAATGTGTTTGAGGACTAAGAAGACAAGATGAACAAACCTTTCAGATAAGCACACGTCTGCTTGCTCAACAGATGCTAACAGTGTAATTACTGTCATGTCAGAATGCGCAAGTTTTGTTTAGGTTTAGTTTGTTTTTTTTTTTTTTTTTTTTTTTAACCAGTAAAGGACGTCCTCCTAGTTAAAAAGAGTTGAAACCCCTGGTTTAGGTCATCTGAATTCACAGAAAATCCTCGCAGCTCCCTTGGATGGCTTCAATTGCCTTCCCCAGAAAAGCTCCGGTCAGAGTTCCTACCCGTGAGCCAAATGGACAGACGTAAGTGTTACCCCTCTTAATGAACCATGGTGAATGACCAAAAGGCAAGCCGCTAATAGAGAAAATGAAAGAAACCCGGGATCTGGATATTCCGAACTGACTAATTGGCCCCCAAAAGATAGCAAGATAGCGAGAGCTGTGCTAATGCCTCTGGCTTCCTAACATCACAGCAGGGTCCCTCGGAAGAAGACCTCACCCACTGGGAGGTCACTGCAAAGTGAGATTCTCAGCCAGTGTCCTTTGTGCCTGTTACAAGCACTGAAAGCTTTTCTTCCCAGTGTTACTTTGCCATTGAGAGGTCTTGTGGGGTGGAGTGGAAGATTGAGGGAGGACAGAGAAAGGTTTTTCTTCTGTTTCCTATGTTGCATTCAGAGGCTCTAAGCAAACTATTAACTTTTGAGCTATCTTCTTTTTATGGTGTGCCGTTGAGCCTGATCTAGAATGTCAGACACACCAAAAGCAGGCATAATGAGATCAGAAAGCAGAAACTGAGGTAAGGGAAATCAAAGGAAAAAGAAAAATGTATCCGAAATCAGGATGGAAATTTCGCCATAGCAGAACTGTTACACCTGTTTCTACCAAAGGTGTCTACAGTGGATATTTGTATAATAATAAGACCTTCCGAAGTGGCCAATTCTTAACTCTTAATTGAAAGTACTTCTTATCTCTGTGGATAATTTCATTTATTTCAGCTGAATAAAAGTTTGAAGTGTGTATACAGGGATACTGTAAATGCACAATTTGATCTTCCAAAGCCCCATTATTGAAGTGCAATATTTCCCAACTAGACCTTAAACCCACACAAGAATAAAAGGAGTGGAGAATGAGTTAAAGGAGGACGATCCCAGAGGCCTCGTTGCTCTGCTCCTCAGCTGCCTCCTTTTCTCCACATGGAGACCTCAAAAAGTTTATGGAAACAACAGAATTAAAAGATAAGCTTCTTTTGGTGCAAAAAACCCTTGAAATCCATGCATTGTTGTTTTTTTTTTTTCATAATATGTGTTTTCCACAAACTTTTAGGAGATCCTCTGCATATGGATTTCAAAAAATTTTGCACTAAAATAAGGAACTTTTCATTCTCTGCTTCTGTGGACTTTTTTTTTTTTTTTTTTTTTTTTGACAGGCAGAGTTAGACAGTGAGAGAGAGAGACAGAGAGAAAGTTCTTCCTTCCATTGGTTCACCCCACAGATGGTTGCTACAGCCGGCGCACTGCGCCAATCCAAAGCCAGGAGCCAGGTGCTTCCTCCTGGTCTCCCACGCTGGTGCAGGGCCCAAGCACTTGGGCCATCCTCCACTGCCTTCCCAGGCCACAGCAGAGAGCTGGACTGGAATAGGAGCAACCGGGACAGAATCTGGCACCCAGACTGGGACTAGAACCCATGGTGCCGGACCAGCAGGTGGAGGATTAGCCAAGTGAGGCGCGGCGCCAGCCTTCTGTGGGCTTTTTCAAGTACCGGGGTAGATTTATTCCCATTTTCTCTCAACCCCTTTTTTGGATTCCTTGCCCTCCCCTTTCCTGCCACTTGAGTCTGATTAAAAAGGAGAGATTAACACTACCCAAACAGTGATATTGGTTGAATATCTACATCCTGACCAACAGTCTCCTACTGACAATATGCAGCAGGCCACCTAGATCTGAGCTGAAAGCTCCGGAAAGGTTTGGTTTTTACACATGTAGGGATTTCCCTCACTCGGAGCAAAGATACTTCAAATTCATGACAATGCCTCACTTGAACAGAAGTGGACCATTAACACGTTCGATCATCCAAAGTTGCTAAAAAAAAAAAAAAATAGTGATTCCTGTATCAGTTTTCTCCACAAATGTTAAAAACATCTGAAGGAAGAGAGAGGAACTTTGTGACATTCACAGAACATAGATGAAGGTCATTTTATTTTCCTTTTAATGACCAGCCCATCCTTCACTTTCGGATGAGGCTTAAGCACCTTCTGCAAAGCTTCCATGCTGAAGAGGACACTATGATGGTAGAAGAGCAACCCTAGCCTGTTGTGGGTTTTTTTGTTTGTTTGTTTGTTTGTTTTTGTTTTTGTTTTTTTTTTTTGTTTTTGAAAGGAGAGTGGACAGTGAGAGAGAGAAACAGAGAGAAAGTTCTTCCTTTTCCATTGGTTCACCCCCCAATGGCCACTGTGGCCGGCACACCATGCTAATCCAAAGCCAGGAGCCAGGTGCTTCTCCTGGTCTCCCATGGGGTGCAGGGCCCAAGCACTTGGGCCATCCTCCACTGCACTCCCGGGCCACATCAGAGAGCTGGACTAGAATCCGGCACCCCAAGTGGGACTAGAACCCGGTGTGCCGGTGCCACAGGCAGAGGATTAGCCTATTGAGCCACGGCACCGGCCCCTAGCCTGTTAAACCGAGCAGAATCACAGTCCAGTCTCCAGACACAGCCCGATGGGGTGCAGCTTCCATAGTAGGATGAAGGTCATTCCTTTGAAAGTTTCCATAAAGGGCTAAGAAAAAGAAGTCTCCCTAATCTTGTTCCCGTGTGTGTACTGCGCATTTGAAGATTATTTATGTCTGGAGAGCGCTGCAGCCACTTCCACGCCCCTCCAGTGGGCAGAGGGCTGAGGGACACACTGATGTTTATCGCTGGCACCAGCACAGGCATTCCAGAAATGCAAGTGCCTTGGCTTCTCTCCTACACTCTGCTTTCTCTCCTGACTGCAAATTGGTTTGTTGTTTGAGGAGTGCAATTCTCTCTGGGTTACAGTTCTGCAGGAGTCAATATTGTGACACTGTTCTAGAAAACTCCCCGTTTCTGATCCTTTACCTCCTTGGCTTTGCCTGTGAAGTTGGAGAGCATGGCACAGGCCTGAGAAGACCCATCAGGACTGTCCCCCTCTGGAAGTCTGTGTGCATGTGTAAGTGTGCTTATGTGTTTGTCTGAGCAGGTCACTTGTTTCACTGGTTGCTTAGAGCATGGTATAATATTGGCCAGGATCCTAGATTCAGTCCCTGGGTATTGCACATGAAAGAAAGCTGCTCCACAGCTGCAGATCCAGCTCATATCCCTGACCTCTTGTTGGGAAGTTTTGTGACTGTAATCAGCTGGCAAGGATGGAAGGACAGACCTAGACCCATCTTGCCCTACCTACCTCACTCTATCTAACCCAACTCAGCACCCTGCTTCAGTTGTCCTAGACTTTTCACCATTCCTCACATGCCTTGCAGCAGTTCCTCCTGTTGTGTCCTTGCCTAGCCAGCATCACAGTGCTGGAGCGTTCACCCCAGTCTTATCTGATGATCGAATACTACATGATGTGATGTGCAGTCAGGCTCTGACTCTCGGGAGCTTGCTTGGCCCATTTACATTGAATAACAAGTCTCATAGAGGTTTCTTCATGGCAAGCACTGGACGTAACATATTGCCAGCAGTTCTCTGAAGGCTGGAGATAAGCAATCTGTTGTGCCAGGCAGATGCATTCAAAATCCTCTCACCCAGTCTCTCTTTTGATGTAAAGCAAGAAAAAGGAAAGCCAAGTGATTGTGAATGCAGATCCTGACTTTCAAATCACACCACACTGCCTGGTTCTGTTTCCACTTTTCAGCTAGACTGGGGCTCTGAAGCCAGGGACCTCTCTTCGCTTTTCTTCTGTGCTTCCCACACCTTCCAGCAGAGTCATGCACACAGTAGGATCAACGGAGGCTTGCTCAGCCTCTGATTGTTCCAAGGTAGGCAGGTCCTCGCCCTCCTGGAAGGCACATCTAACAGCATGTACATCATTTGCAAGGAATGATGTTTATGAGCTTCCAGGAAAGTCAGCCGGTTCCAGCTGCCAACTGTTTAACCCAGGGCCGCAACAGGGAAGGATCTGCCCTGCTCAGGGGCTCCCAGCCAAGAGGACAGACACTGGGGAATGAAATGCAGCCTGTCCTAAGATCTCCTCATCCTGGAGGGGAGCTGATCTGCCCTAAAGAAGAGGGAGGCCTCTTTGCAGTTCTGAGTCACACACCCCTGGGGCAGGGGTTCCTGAGAGAGCACCTTTTCTGATTCACGGAGCTTTTGGGGGGGTTGGCAATAATTCACAAAAAACATGAGGATGGGGAAGATGATCCAAATTAGTTTTTGCAGCTGATAGATTTTAGTTTTATATTATATTATAGAGAAATTTATTTTTCAGACTTCTTGTAAAAATAATAATACACATCTCTATCAATATAAATACATGGGTTAACATACACATATGTATATACACACTGGCATGCAGACACACACACACTCATAAATACTTTTATTTTGGATAAAAATGACAATAAATGCAAACCTAAGTATTTAAAGACAGAGTTACTAGTGTTTATTAACTTACTCCAAAGCATGTCATAATGCTGCTTCTACCTGTTTGTTTTTCATTCGTTCTTTCCTCCTCATTTTAAGAGTGTCTGTTAGGTTCTTATGAGGAATATTTTAAAATGATCAGTTATAACTTTGCATGCTGTGCTCTGCACATTTTGCAGATATTTTTCTCATGCAATGACAAAGACCAGCAAACCACCAGGAAGTCTGGGCAATGGAAAAGGCTTCTCCTCTCCCAGCAAAATCTATGCACATCCTCCTTTAGATCATTGTGTATGATTTTCTCCATGCAGTGCTGGGCCCTGGAAGAGCAAGCAAAACACTGAAGGGAGGTAATAACTTCTGTATGAGAATAAGTTTTATTTAATCAGAGATGGTTTCAGAGATGGTTAGAGTTGTAAGGGACTACATGTGACACCCTCTAAGCCATCAATCTCTTCATTTCATAGAAAGAAAACTGAACCAGGAAAAATTTCAATGATTTATGTTTCATTTTTTAGAGAAGTCAAGTTAATTTCAAGGTCAACTATGTCTTCTCTTCCCCCAGTCTCTAGAAGCCAGGAACATTGAGCTATAACTTTGCTTTTCTAAAACCTAATGATTCCATGAACAAGAGGAAATTTATGGCCGGCGCCGCTGCTCAATAGGCTAATCCTCCACCTTGCGGCGCCGGCACCCAGAGTTCTAGTCCCGGTCGGGGCGCCGGTTCTGTCCCGGTTGCCCCTCTTCCAAGCCAGCTCTCTGCTGTGGCCTGGGAGTGCAGTGGAGGATGGCCCAAGTCCTTGGGCCCTGCACCCGCATGGGAGACCAGGAGAAGCACCTGGCTCCTGGCTTCAGATTAGCGTGATGCGCCAGCCGCAGCGCACTGGCCGCGAGATCTCTCTCTCTCTCTCTCTCTCTTACTGTCCACTCTGCCTGTCAAAAAAAAAAAAAGAAGAAGAAGAAAAAAAGAGGAAATTTATCATTTTAGGTAGATATTATCTCACGATATTGATCTCAAGTTGCATGTATTTCAACAAACTCATATAAAAGGTATGGTAATGATTACCTGTCCCCGCATTTGTCTTCATGATCCTAATTTTTTTTTGGACCATATCCAAACCAAATACAATAGCATGTACCTGTTCCGGATTGTGACAGGAATGCTAGAGTTTGATAAGGTTTTTAAAAGATTAAAAAATGGTTCAATACACTCAAATATATTACTATTTTCTTTCCTTCGTTGTAAACATTATTATAGGTGATTTTCTATGGGTATGGCAAAATAGCTATATAACAAAGTTGACATTATACTTAATGGATTAGGGATTTTAACTTTCATTACTATTTTTAACATCAGTTCCTAAAAAGAAGCAGACAGAATCTTGTAATCACATCTCCCATTAGTTGATTCACTGATGTCACACAATCCACTCACTAAGATTGTTAAAATGAATTGAACAATAAAATAATTGAATATAGTCTTAGAAATATGCAGAAAATTAACAATCTGTAACAATAAGTATTGTAAATATGAATGAGGCTTAAAGAGATATATTCAAAGAAAATTTATACATTTATTGACCTTGAAACATATTACACTACCAAAAAACCTATGACAGATTGTCTTCAGGGTTTTTCGATCTTAAGTAAGCTAATTATTTTTTTCTCTTTTACATAGTTTAAAATATTTTAGATCCACAGAATGTGTTTTACATTTACCTAAATCAACCATACAGAACTTCAAAAATTGGTTTCATACGAGGCTGGCGCCGCAGCTCAATAGGCTAATCCTCTGCCTTGCGGCGCCGGCACACCGGGTTCTAGTCCCGGTCGGGGCACCGATCCTGTCCTGGTTACCCCTCTTCCAGGCCAGCTCTCTGTTGTGGCCAGGGAGTGCAGTGGAGGATGGCCCAAGTGCTTGGGCCCTGCACCCGCATGGGAGACCAGGAGAAGCACCTGGCTCCTGCCATCGGATCAGCGCGGTATGCCGGCCGCAGCGTGCCTACCACGGCGGCCATTGGAGGGTGAACCAACGGCAAAAAGGAAGATCTTTCTATCTCTCTCTCACTGTCCACTCTGCCTGTCAAAGAAAAAAAAATTTTTTTCAAAAAAAAAATTGGTTTCATACGATATAATTGATTAATACCTTAATTGTAGTTTTTCTTATTTCACTTTACCTTCTATTGCCTCATTCTGCTTCCTACTATTAGTGTTATATGTAAGTACCAAAGGGCCTTCCCAGTCTTCAGATAATCATTCTGAGAATTTACGTCAGCTGTTTATAGTCCTTTCCCAGACATCTTGCTTTAATGGGTGCTTTTAAAGCTGTTAGAAATTAAAGGTCATCATGACTGAATGTGTATGTGGCAACTTGTCCGAATTATGTTATTACTGTGAACTGGTAGGTAAAGATGGCCCACCTGGCTCCATATCTTAGGAAAGACCCTCTAGGAGAATGATTTCTGGGGAGGGGAAATTTGTCATTCAACAAAATAAATAAATAAAAATTCTAGGTATTCTATGGATTAAATTTACGGGAGAGTTATTGTTAAATTTCAGGTTTGGAGGATGTTTCCTTCTTTATCTCATCTATTTCCACTGCACAATAAAATAGGCACAAATTAGATCAGAACAGATACTTTTATACATAAATTTAGTGTGCAACACATTGACAGAGATTGCCATTCTGGAGCAGACACTGTGGCACAGTGAATTAAGCCACTGCTTATTATGTCCACATACCATATCGGCGTGCCAGTTCAAATCCTGGCACCTCTGTTTCTGATCCAGCTTCCCACTAATGGGCCTGAGAAAGCAGCATAAGATGGTCCAAGTACTTGGGCTCCTGCTCCCCATGTGGGAGACCCTAATGGAGTTCTGGTCTCCTAGCTGTAGTCTGGCCCAGCTCTGGCTGTTGCAGGCATTTGGGGAGTGAACCAGCAGATAAAAAATTAATCTAAATGGACGGATAGATAGATGATAGATAGATAGATAGACATCTCTGCCTTTCAAGTAGATGAAAATAAACATTGTGTTCAAAGCTGTCATTCTGTAAAGATGAAAAAAGATAAGAAAGATACTGAATATGCAAATCTCCTTTTGGTCTAAAGAGAGGAATGCAGTGAAGTACTTTCCACATTTGCCTTGCCTATCCCAAGTGAAAAATGGTATCAGTTTTAGCTTCAGCTTTTTTTTTTTTTTTTTTTGACAGGCAGAGTGGACAGTGAGAGAGAGAGACAGAGAGAAAGGTCTTCCTTTGCCGTTGGTTCACCCTCCTGGCAGCCTTGGCCGGCACACTGTGCTGATCCCGAGGCAGGAGCCAGGTGCTTCCTCCTGGTCTCCCATGGGGTGCAGGGCCCAAGCACTTGGGCCATCCTCCTCTGCACTCGCGGGCCATAGCAGAGAGCTGGCCTGGAAGAGGGGCAACCGGGACAGGATCCAGCGCCCAGACCAGGACTAGAACCCGGTGTGCCGGCACCGCAAGGCAGAGGATTAGCCTGTTGAGCCATGGCGCCGGCCCTAGCTTCAGCTTTTAATTGTTATTATCTCCCCTTGTAAGTCTAAGGAAAGGCCACTGCTGTCTGTGACCCATTAAGTGCCAGTCCATAGTAAAAAAGACACAAGATAATTCATTCTCATATGTAAAATCGAAGTAAAAGATACATAATATTTGTTCTTTCAACGGCCTCCCTCCCAGCTTTTCATCACTAAATGGATGTTCATATAAAAATACAAGCAAATTCAAACAGGCTTTCATTATTAAATGACTGGAGAAGACTGTCACAATTAAAATAATCAAAAGATAACAGCAATCGAAGCTGAGTGTTGAAGAACTAAAGCAAAGTAAGAACAAGAGTTAGACAAGACCAGTCAGGGCTGGAGGCCCAGAACTCAGTCTTCCCTTTCATACTTTTGCTAAGGGCCTCAACATATTTTCCAGTTAGGCCTCTTTGAAAATAAAATGCTTTACAAATAAGCTGTTTGGTTTGGTTTGGTTTTTAAGACAAATTTCTCTTGTCTATCAAAATCCTATGCCAAACAGCCCTATAAAATCTCCTGTTTCCACACTCTGAGCCTTATCTCATTGAATGTGTCTTCAAAATTTTATCCACGACTGTCCTGTGTGCCTTGGACAGATGCAACTTACATGCATCGTGGTTTTATTTTAAATAGAACCCTAGACAAAGGTTTAGAAAAGGAACTGAGCAAGGAATCTCTACTGCTTCATGGATGCTCACTGGTGGACTCCTTCCCTCTGAGATGGTAGGGTTAAGACAAATTTCTATTCTACTTTAATATCTTGCTCAGACTCCATATGCCATGCACAGAACTTTTCTGCATAGGATAAGTCTCTTGTCTTAAATTAATGACATAGTCAAAATATAAGCACTAATTAAGGCAGATTTCAACATACTAATCAGCATTAGACTAGGATACTTGGGTAAACAGGAAATAGGCTTGAAATAGACCCATCCTAAATTACTCAGCTACTTGCTAAATGGTTTATTGGAACCTGCATTTGTCTCAACTAGTGGATAAGTTGATTGCATGCTGCTATCAGGTTTTTTTTAAATAAAAATAAGTTGTATGAAAAATAACTGTGGCGTGATCCACTGTTTTACCATGCTTGTATATACCTAATTATTTTAAAGCAAAGGAAGAAAGAAAAAAGAAAAAAAATATTTGTTGTTATTTCAGTCTGTGAGCAGCTGAGATTTATAAGGTGGTTTATGTTATTCTGATAGCCTCAGAGAAAGATGATGACCCTATAGAATTCATCTGCCCTCAACCATACCTCTTGCTCCAAGAATTTATGGTAAATGAAGGTTGTACTCACTTAATACCAAACAGCTGTAAGGAAACAAATAATTCAGACATGTGCAAGTATCAAAACATCATGTTGACTGAAACATCCAGATGACAAGCCAAATAGTTCCACTTTCATTCATGTTTTAAATATTTTATTGAAACTGAAGCAATGTGTTAGAAGATGTAGTCCATGTTAATGGTGAGATTATAGGGCCTCTACTCAAAATTCCTACCAGTACATTCTTATCCTACACCATCACAATAAAATATTCAGAGTAATATTTAGCCCTTGAAATATCTTTACTTTTTAAAAAAATATATTTAACTCTTGGGAAAAAGAAAACATCTCAAAATGTGTTGAAATTTCTTTCAGATAAAAATATGAGTATGTGCCATGAAATGAGGTTAATATTGGCTATGTGTTATGAGCATATATCAACCAGAGTTGCAAGATATATATTTATTTAGCAATCATCAAAAGTGTGAATAAATACTATATTTTTTAATATTTCATTTTGGTCAGTATGCCATTATTTCTCCCAAATTATTACTTACTCATGGAAAGCAATTTTTTTTTTAAAAAAAATCTTCATTTCCTTGGTGTTATAAAAAGAATTAGTCTATCATAGAAGGGGAAAACAAGAAATTAATAGCTGTTTCTAAGAACTCTAATACAATATAATGTGTTTAACTTGTGTTTGAACTGAAAATGCCAAAAATGCTGAGAAACATCAGTCTCTTGCAACTGCCAAGGCAACATGAACATCACTGGACGTGAATGGGGGACCGGAGAGCACCTTCACCTAAGGCCATCTTCTCACTCTACGGCAGGAGTTGAGCCTTCAGGGTGGAATGGCAGAGAAATGGGAATGACTCTGTACTTGGCGTGTGTGGCTGACTGTGACAGGGGAGAATCCCAAGCTGAGTTCCGCATCCCCTCTTCCTAGGCTGCAGCATCAGTGCTGTCCAATGATCTGTGTTCCCCACCTTTACCCTGGCTGTTTCCTCTCTTGATACTGCTTTGCTGTTGAACCCATGTGATGTCAGCTGCAGACACCAACAGCCAAGTGAAATGGGGCCACCTCCATATTTCAGAGTCTGCCATTGCACTGGCCGAGGAGCTGAGCACCCATGAGGGCCATCAGCATAGTCTTAGAGTGAACAAGAGTGACTAAACTGGGTGTGCCAGGAATGCAAGGGTACATCGTTATCTGTGTTTCATGGATACAGCAATAGTTAGGCCCAGCGGCCAATAAAAGCATCCACTGAGGTTCAAAATATGAGGGGACTTCAAAAAGTTTGCAGAAACTTTGAATGAAAAGATAAATTATTTTGATAGCAAAAAAATGAGGAAATTTTAAGGGGAATTTTTTAAGTACTCTCCTACAAACAGGCATATCTATCTACATGTAAGAAAGGATGGTTCTAAGTTCATACTTTTGTTGTGAACTTAATGTAAAGATGAAAACAAATGGCGTTAGAAGACCAAGTTTTTTATTGATTTCAAAGGCAGAGAGACAGAGCTCAAGATCTCTCCCATCTGCTGATTCACTCCCCAAATGCCCCACGACAGCCAGTGTTGGGTCCAGCCAAAGTCAGGAGCCAAGCATTCAGTCCAGGTCTCCCAGTGTGGGTGACAGGAGCCCAACTACTTGAGCGTATTATGAAACAAAGTATGCATGGATTTCAAATTTGGGGAGATCAAAATAATCTTATCTTTTCATTTCATTCTTCCACAAATCTTTGTATTCCTTCTGCACTATAGGAAGCAATAACTGATTTCTATTATTTTTAATTTAATATACATGGGAATTCAGACTCCAGAGAGCATCTCATTTAAGAAATGAGGCCATGGAAGAGAAAGAAGGATAAACAGTTGGCCCAAATGTTCACAGTTGTCATTGTCTGAACACATTCCTGTAACTCCAAAGCTTGCATTTGCTGGTGACAAGTATGAAACATTAAACATAAAATGACAGTCATCTCTATCAGTTCACAAGAACAGAAAATCCTTCACTTGATTTTCTTTTTCATATTCTTATTGGGGTCTAAAAGGCATTGAGCCTAGCAGTAAAACTACAAATGTGATGCACTCCGGCAAGCCAGGTACTTGTTTGCAAGGAACACACCTAACCAGCCCCATTCTGCCTGTTCCCAATGCTCTTTCCCTTCCCCACAGCTAGCCACGTGAGTCAAGAACAGTGACCCACCTGCCCCTTCTGCACACGACAAGCAGAGTGGCCAAAGCTGGAAACCTTTCTGCAAGATGGTTCTTCCCAAAATAACTCCGAAAGTCCCCGTGATCTAACTCTGAAAGTCCCCGTGATCAGGAGTCTACACCTAGACACTTAAATCCACTCCACATACACAGTCCCATTCCCTTAACTCCCCAAGTATCAACACCTAAAGGAGGAAAGGTCACGTCAGCTCTCCTAGATTCACTGCCACCTAATCTTGCTTTTTACCACTTACTTACCTTTTAGATGTAACAGTATTGTGGGACACACAACGACTTGTGAAAGGGAAAAATGCAATAAACTAGCAAGAGCAAATTGCTGTGCCCCCCAAGGTGTTCTTGGCTGTTGGCTGTGACACCTTCTCCTGGCTCTCTGTTCACACCAGCAGAGATTGAACATAGTTTTTATGAAGATATCCGATCATCACTATTTTCTGGCTAGGAGTGTAAGAAATGGTTTATTGGCTAGTATTAGGAAAACATCAAAGTCCTTCTTAGAAAGCGGTGCCGTTTCCCGCCTGTTTGGTGCGTATGAAATCAGTGAACCTAATAAAGTAGGGAAGGCTCATTAGGAAGAGCAACAAAGTCCCAGTGTCCTTTATGAGCAAGCAGCCGCCACAGAAGAGATCAAAGCCTTGCTTGGCGGTGTCTGTGCATCTGTTTTCTTTTTATCCGGCGTGTTATTTCTTTAGTTGGTTCACAACATCAAAGCTTCTGACCATTAGGTTCCTTGGTCCACATGGGACCACATCCATTTTACTAATCCATCTGGCCTAAGATGTAAACGTTTCTGATAACTTCAGGTCACCCATTTGAGTGAAAAGACCACTTTTAGAATTTATTGTTCATTTTTAGGGGCCAGGTTCTCTTTCTCAAGTAGACAGAACGTTAGCTTGGTGTAAAGTCACCTGTTTTCACTGTAGAATCGTCACACTAAAATTAAAATCCAGAATACAAAGACTTCCTTTTCTTTCTCTCTTGCTTGCTCGCTCTCTCTCCTTCCCTCCCTCCAGGTTTATTGACCTATAATTTATACACTCTGCAACTCACCATTTAAAGTATACAATTCAATAGTATTTTAGTGTATTCACAGTTATGTGATTTTTTTTAATTTAAAAAATTGTATTTATTTCAGTGGCAGAGAGCTCCTAGTCATTAATTCAGTTCTCAAATGCCCACAGCTGCTGGTGCTAGGCTAGGCAGAAGCCAAAAGCCAAGAACTCAACCCAGGTCTCCCACTTGGGTGGCAGGAGCACGATTACTTGAGCCGTGATCACGCCTCCCAGGGTCAGCGTGAGCAGGAAGCTGGCATCAAGAGCTGGAGCCAGAAATCAAACCCAAGCACTCTAATGTGGAACACAGGCATCTTTAACCACGGGGCTAAATGCCCACTCCCAGCTGTGCAATTTTAGAAGATTTTCATCACCTCATAAAGAATCCCTTACCCATCAGCATTACTCTCCATTCTCTCCCCCAGAAAGCTCCCCCAAAAAGTCATAGGCAACCATTAATCTACTTTGTGTTTCTATGAATTTGTCCATTCTAAATATTTCATATAATGAACTCATATAATATGTGGCCCTTTATGATTTTTTTCCTTAGTGTGTTTCTTAGTTCATAATGTCAATATTTTATTTCTTCATATTGCCTAATAATATTCCATTTTATATATCCACCACATTTTGTGCATTTATGAGCTGATGGATAAATGGATTGTTTCCACTTTTTTATTGTTTTGAATGATGTTGCTGTGAACATTCACGTACAAGTTGTGATCACATCATACATTTTCATCACACATGGCCATACACCTAAGACCTGGAATTGCTGGATCATATGGTCACTCCATGTTTAACCTTTTCAAGACAGCTGCACCATTTTACATTACACCAGCAGAGAATGAGGGTTCCTGTTCTTCCACATCCTCACCAGCACTTGTTATTACCTGCCATTTTTATTATAGTCATCTTAATGGATGTGAAGTAATATTTGTTTGTGCTTTTGATCAGCATTTCCTATATATGTGGCTAATGATGCTGAGCATCTTTTCATGCTTATTGACCATTTGTATGTCTTCCCGGAATAAATGTCCGTCCAGATCCATTGTCCAGTTTTCATTTTCATTTGACTTTTTGTTTTTTATTTATTTATTTTTTTTTATTTTTGACAGGCAGAGTGGACAGTGAGAGAGAGACAGAGAGAAAGGTCTTCCTTTTGCCATTGGTTCACCCTCCAATGGCCGCTGCGGCCGGCGCACCGCACTGATCCGATGGCGGGAGCCAGGTGCTTCTCCTGGTCTCCCATGGGGTGCAGGGCTCAAGGACTTGAGCCATCCTCCACTGCACACCCTGGCCACAGCAGAGAGCTGGCCTGGAAGAGGGGCAACCGGGACAGGATCGGTGCCCCGACCGGGACTAGAACCCGGTGTGCCGGCGCCGCAAGGCGGAGGATTAGCCTAGTGAGCCGCGGCGCTGGCTTCATTTGACTTTTTGTAACTGAGTTATAAGAGTTCTTCATATGTGTATTCCAGGTACACATCCTGTGTCATTTACATAATTTGTAAAATCCCTTTCTCCTCTTTTTTATTTAGATGTTCTCTGGTAATTGTGTTCTTCCTGATTTTATGAACAGGAAGCTCCTTAAAAAAGAATCACTTAGCCTGACAATGAAGGAAATCAAGACATCTCAGAACCCTCTCCTTGCCAAATACACAATCCTTTTCCTCCAAAACTGCCCTAGTAAAACTAGAATAAGAGCTTAGTAAGGAAAGGTATTGTGGCCGCTTCAATTTTGTTCTGACAGTAATAATTGTTCACATTTGTATATAGATTTGCAGTTTGCAAATACCCTGATATGCATAATCTCTTGCAATCTTCCTAACATTTCTGTGAAATACTAGATTTTGCCCATTTATTAATTTTAGAAATGGAGGTAAGAGAGGGGGTGGGGGGCGGAGGATAGGGACATTTAATAAAGTGCCTTGTCACGATTGAGACTAAATTCAGCCTAAACACCAGTTGTGTAGATGCCAAAATATCTATGCGAAAGTTCATTCAATGAAATACAAAGGCCACCAAATCACTTTACCTTTAATGTCAGATAAAAAGTAAAATGATTACATTTGGCATAATAAATGGGCCATATTTGTAATTTCATGATGTCAAACATCAAAAAAAATTTATCTTTTGTCATATCTTGCAACACCTAAGTCTACTTCTCACCCCAACTCCAGATACTGATGCTAAGATTCCTGATCCCAGCTTCTTAAATCTGGATTGGAGCTTAAATAATTAATAAAATATAAAAATCTGATCTCCCAGCATCTAAATAAGACAGGAGTCTCAATAAGGAGACAGTGATACAGTTCGTGGTGGCTCCTCACTAAATGAGAATACTTGTGGAACTAGGGTAAGTGTTTTTCATAACATTGCCAGTAAAACAAGCAGAGAGTTCAGAATGAGCCTCAGTGGCCAGTCTCTCCCTGTATGGAAAATACACATCGTGAAAAAAACTATTGCATGGGTTTCAAGAGTTTTTTTCACCAAAATATTTTAATTCCATTTTCCCATAAACATTTTGAAGTGTCTTCATATTTGTCATTTGTGCCCAACTTTTTGCCAAAGTTGTGCATGGAGATTAACCTCCTCACACTATGGGTCCATAACAGTCCCAGTCTAGTCAGTACACAAAGCTTTGATTCTAATCACCAAGGGAAGTTCAAAAGCAATCAAGTCTGTCCCCAGGAGAGTCTTCTAAGGTAGACCAGAACCTTCCCTCACATCAAGATGGAAGTGCTTTCCAGGGCTCCCAAGGATATTCTGAGTCAGTGGGACTCGAAGTTCTATGAGTGACAGAAGATCAGAGTAGCCTCCAATCATGAAGAGAAAAATGTTTTCTGAAACAAAAGTCAGGACACATGCTCTGAGAATGTTCTAGTTTGTGTATATAGATGTCCCTGAAAAATTCAGGGGCCTACGACTGCCAGGAGATACCATTTGCATCTTTTCAAAATGAGCTGAAAAGAGAAGTTCACACCTCCAGAATTTAAGTTCTGAGCCTGACAATGCAAGCTGGCCTTGTGGAGACAACTTTGGGAAGGGATAACTGCTTTCTAAGCCAATTTGAGTCAGTCTGTCAGCACTTACTAAATGAAACAATAGAATGGATCTCTACAAGGTGCCGTAGAATTGTTTGTGTCATTCATTATCCTGTGTGCAGAAGTAATTTCTCTGTCTCCACCTGAAATATCACACAGATGAATATGAAAGCATATGTAAAAGTGCCTCTCATTTCCTAAAGTTCAGAGTATAAATGCAAAACTATATTAACCAGAGTGTTACATCTAAAGTGAGTAATTTTTGAAAAAGGAGGTTCTCCAACTTTGAAAAACAAAAAGAAAATCTCTACTGTTTTGCCAAAATGGACTCCTGGACATAGGTATCTCTCCTGCATGCTGCACAATGAGTTTAGAATCCGTAGTGCCCTTCTAACCAGTGGTGAGATCAGAAATACCTGTATAGGGGAAGGGAATGAATGTGATGTTTGTCTTCCTGGCTGGAGGTGCCAATTGGTTGTTCACATTCTTTCCTGAACCCTGACAAATCTCTTGACTTAACTGGGAAATCTTCAAATGGAAATGTGATGATGCCATTGATTGGAGTGCCTGGAGAATGAAGCCTTTTGAAGGTGTCTTGAGGCTACTTCAACAATCCAAGGAAACTTGTTCTCAGTCAAGGGCCACTTCTAAAAAGAAGTATGACTTTTTTTTTTTTTTTTTTACAAAAAAACAGAGCTCCCACTTTTACATAGGAATATCAGATTTCTATTTAAAATAACACTGATGTATAGAAGGAACAGACATTTCCGCCTTGTGCAACAGACTTTAATCTGTTGAGATTAAGTGGCTGAGCTCTCCAAGAAGTCTTCAGATTGATCTTTCATTTCCTGGTGTAGATAGGGAAACTCGCTGAAAATTTACCCAAAAAATAAATGGCTGAGCCCATCTTCCAGAATTACCTAGAAAATTCCTAGTGAAACCCCCAACTTTCTGAAATGTTTTGCTTTTGTCTTTGATGGTTAACTTACTTGCTGCATAGAACTACTGTAGATGAGTCACTTGGCCTTTGGCCCTGGGAGAATTTCAAAATGAGATTTCTAAATGAGAGTAGTTCTAAATGAGAGTATTTCAAAATGTTTGTGGAAAAATGGAATTAAAAGATAAGTTTATTTTGGTGGAAAAATAATTGAAATCCATGTATGGAGACATCTTCAAGAAGTTCATGAAAATACATATTATGGAAAGACTGCGTGTGAATTTCAACTTCTGCACCAAAATTAATTTATCTTTTAATTTTAATTTTCCAAGGAATTTCTGAGGTATCCTGGAAGTAGGAAGGCAAAAAATCTTCAGGCATTCTCTGCTGTAGATGCTGTCCATACCTAATCCTTACTATCTACACTGCCCCATGCTAATGAGAAAAGAGGAAATACTGTTTAGAAGGAAGTAGCTCCTTGAGGAAGGAAACGGGCAGTACAGGAAAAACAAATCAGAACCTTCCCAAAATAGAATTCACCCTTTACCACCACTTAAAGTTCCCAACCCCATGTCCAAGTCCTGCTGGACCGCTATGCACATGTTAAGACCTGTCCAAGCCTGCCCTTGCTCATAAACAACCATGAATGTTTGTCTGAAATTAGTGTCTCTGGCATTTGTAACCATCAGATAATGCTCAGCTTCCAAGCCCTTAATAAACACATGAGTCTGCACAATTTGTTCTCACTTTGCAAAGAATTTTATATTCTTCCCACAGCTAAAACACAAAATCTTAATGACATTTTATGACCATTTATTTCATGGACAAGTTCCTCTGAACAGCAACACTGCAATCTGCTCACAGACAATAGCATTCTCTAGAAAATAGACTCTGCTCGATCAGTGTCTTCATTATTTTTATAAATATTTGTGGTTACCTTACTGAACAAAGTATTTTAACTTATTTCACCAAAGAATATTAGCAAGGATAAATAGTTCTCTTCTCTTCACCTGGATCTAAGAAACATTTTATAATGTTGCTCTTGAGTGTCAGATATTTTATGCACCCTCAGAATCCATAGTGACTGAAAAAAGAACTAACTTCTTATACATGTTTTAAGTATGTTTTCCTTCTTATTATAATTGGTTTCAGACATTCTTCACATTTTTAGAAAATCATTTGATTTGTTTCTGTTTTAGTGTGTAAGGTAAAACTCTCTACTTTTTACTGAGATATATTAACCACTGAAAAATTAAAGACGGTATAAAAGTAGAAATAGTTGGAGCCAGTTTTAAAGACTTAAAAGCCAAAATAAATTTTTCAAATTATAACGCTCTGCTTTCATATGTATGTATTCCTAACTGCCCAATAAAATGGAGTGCTCCTTGTTTATTGGAGATTGACATTCCAGTGGTGTTAGCCAACCAAGTAATGCCTTTTTAGAGTTTCCTGTGCAAAAATGTGTACAAAGGAATGCTTCTATACCAATTAATGTTTATAGTTTGTTTTGGAACATTAAGTTAAACTGAAGTTAGTTTTATGTATTCTCTTTTTACTTTACTTAATGAATATCGTTGGTGGTCAGTTTTTCTGCTAGAGTTTTTCATCCTTGTTTCATTTCAGAATAATAGCAATGGAATGATGAAAATAGAAACATAACACAAAAAGCAAGGCTTTGTAGAGGTAAACAGAAGCTTGTGATATGTTAAAGCAACTAAAAATTTATTTATTTATTTATTTATTTATTTGAAAGGCAAAGTGACAGAGAGAGAGATTTTCCATTTTCTGTTTCTTGCCCCAAATGCCTGCAACAGTCAGGGCTTGGTCAAATAAAAGCCAGGAGCCAGGAACACCATTCAGGTCTCCCACAGGAACCCAAATACTTGGGTCTTTCAGGTACATTAGCAGGAAGCTAGATTGGAAGCATAGAGTAGCCAGAACTCAACTGGCACTGTGATGTGGGGATGCTGATACAACTAAGATTCCAACAAAGTCAGTCTGGTTCCAAGTCCTGAGTGATTCAGGACCTAGGACACAGAGTAGAGTAGAAGCACGGTATCACAAGAAAACAGGCAATGGAAACTGCAGGGAAACTATGATAAGGTTCAAGAGTTCTGAAATCACCAAAAAGTGCTTAGATTTCATATTCAGCTTTGAAATTTTAGCAGATGGAATTTGGGAACTTCTTTTTTTTTTTTTAATTAATTAATTTATTTATTTATTTTGACAGGCAGAGTGGACAGTGAAAGAGAGATAGAAAGGTCTTCCTTTTTGCCGTTGGTTCACCCTCCAATGGCCGCCGCAGTAGGCGCGCTGCGGCCGGCGCACCACGCTGATCCGATGGCAGGAGCCAGGTGCTTATCCTGGTCTCCCATGGGGTGCAGGGCCCAACCACTTGGGCCATCCTCCACTGCACTCGCTGGCCACAGCAGAGAGCTGGCCTGGAAGAGGGGCAACCGGGACAGGATCGGTGCCCTGACCGGGACTAGAACCCGGTGTGCCAGTGCTGCAAGGCGGAGGATTAGCCTAGTGAGCCGCGGCGCCGGCCCTAAATTTGGGAACTTCTGATGAAGGAACACTCAAATGGGGAAAATCAAGAAAATTTCTGTATCTTATTTGCTTTTTAATGGAGCGTCTAATCTACATAAAATGACATCGTTATGCTCAATGAAATACTGGTGTGTAAAGTGATTTTCCTGTCCCAAACTCTGGTGGCATAGTAGTTCAAAATCCAATCCAGTCAGCTCTCCGCATCTGCAGATACAAGTAACCTTGAATCAAAAATGTTTGGAAAAAATATTGTGCCTGTACTGAAAAGGTACAGACTTCTTTCTTGTTGTTATGCCCTGTTCAATAAAGCATAACAATTATTTACATAGCATTTACATGTGTTAGGAATTATAAGTAACCTAAAGATGATTTCAAGTATACTGGAGGCTGTGTGGGGGCTTTATGCAAATACTATGCCCTTTAATGTAAGGGACTTGAACATTAGATTTTGATATGGGGAGGGCAGTGTCCAGGAGCCAATCCCCTAAGGATACCAGGGGACAACTGCTTGGAATCATCTACACTAATCTTTTCAGGTTTAATTTTCCTACCATAATAGGAAGGGGTTTAAGATGTGGACTTCTGGAGTGGGCGTTTAGTCCAGTGGCTAATATGCCCGTTTCCCATATCAGAGTACCTAAGTTCACTTCCTAGCTTAGCCTCTTGACTCTAGCTTTCTGCTGAAAGACCCAGAAGGCAGCAGTGAGCTCTCGAGTAGACGGGACCCTGTCAGCCACATAGGAGACCTGGATTGTGCTCCTGGCTCCAGCTCTGGCAACCATAGACATCTGGGCAGTGAACCGGTGGACGGTACCTCTCTGTCTCTCTTTCACCAAATAAATTTGTTTAAAACAAAGTGGGCATTCTCTCTCCCTTTTCTCATGTGTTGTAGCAAGGGTAGGAGAGGGAAATGTGCAGTGACATGTATGGGGGTCTCCTTTGGGGGAAAAGAAAATGTTATGGAATTAGATAATGGTAATGGTTGCACAATATTATGAATATACTAAATATACTTAAATTGGACATTTTAAGAATGCTTAAAATGGTGAAAGTTATGCTGTATATGTTATCCCTCTTTCCCCACTGCTGATGGAATGGTTGATTGTGGTTTTAGGGGAGTAGGATGAACAAGGGCTTTGGGAAGAAGGGCTTCTGAACACAAAGGAAACATGGAATTAGCATTTGCCAAAAAGAGGAAAAGTATTTGACAGAGTAGCTAAGCAGCTGTTTGGGATGCCTGAACCCCGTACTTAGTGCCTGGGTTTGAGTCCCAGCTCCACTTCTGATCCCAGCTTCCTGCTAGTGCACACCTTGGGAGGCAGCAAGTGATCTGGCCCTGCCAGCCATTTGGAGACAAGGATCCAGTTCCCAGCTCCCAGCTTCAGCCTGGCCTGGTCTCGGCTGTTGTGGGCATTTGGGAAACAAAATAGTAGATGGGAGGTCTCTGTCTGTCTGTCTCTGTCTCACTGCCTTTTAAATAAATTAAAATAAATAAACTTTTCTTAAAAATGATTAACTTTAAAAAAGAGAATTTGCAGCAAAGGGTGAGCTTGTGTGGCATGTGGGGTTCAGGTAGAATTGCCTAACAATGTCTCTTTGTAGTCTACAATTTTGATGTAAGCAACCATTCACATAAATCTTTCGGAAACCAAATGTTCTCAAACTATTAAGTCTATCTATCATTATGTGAACACGTGAAATAGAACTTAATTCTTTGAATATTATCAAACGTTATTTTCTTATTCCTTTAAGGCAAACACTCCCTAGGATCACTCACAGCTTATCAAGTTTCATAATATTTGTTTTACAAATACTGTGTTCCTGTGCATAAGAGAAGTGGGGATGTACTCAACATATTTATTTTTTCAATATCCAAAATGAACCCATACATCATTACTTTAGGAACTAAATATGTGCAGTTTGTCTTTGATTTGTAGTAGCATTAAGCACAACATTAAATACAGAGTTTGCAATAGGGATTGTGTATGTTCACATGGAGATCAATAGCTTCAGAAGGCATGACCATACCGCCTGCAAGGGAATCTCAGTGACAGTCACTCAGTCACAGTTGAGAATGTCAGCAAGACAGCCTGTGGGCTGAGTGACGAAACACAGCCCCACATAAGAGGGTGTTATGTGATTGCATTATAAGCTCCATGGCACGGATTTCTGCCTGGGGAGCAGTAGAGGTTATTCCAGTGCACAAGAAGTAAAAGGCCTATCTTTTGAAACTTCAGTCTTGGCCACATTAGACTCAGTGGGCTTCCTCAGCCCTAACCTAAGGTCATCACCTTTCACAAGTTTTCCCTACAAACCAAACAAACGCTGTGTTGTCACCACCTCTGTCTCTCTGTGGGGGATGCTGGACACCACTCACCCGGATGACTGCTTCTGGCAGCACACCCAGAGATGTCTGGATTGGGAAGAGGCCCCCAAACTGACTAGTAACCAGGAGCCTCGCTCAGACATCTATTTTGCTCAAAAGAAAACCCTGCTTGCAGTGATCGTAGGGTTCTTAATGTCAAGGCACACATTGCCAAGGAGAGGTTCAACAGCTCTTCTTGACGAGAACAAGGATATCGATATGCTGATGTCCGAGAAGGTCTTTGAATCATCCTCATCAATCGATGTTCACTTGGCAACCTGTGGTGTCCATGATGATGGATAACAGGATATATTAGACAGCTGTATTATGTCAAGAAATTTAGGGTCATCCTCAAAAATATATCTTTTTATTAAATGTACATTTACCTCTTCTGGTTACCTCATATAAATGGAGTTGTGCAGTGTGTGGGCCTTATGTGACTTGCTTGTTCCATTGGGTATAATGCTCTCAATTCATCTGTGTTGTAACCTGTATCAGTATTTCATTCCTTTTTATAGCTGACTCGTATTCCATTGTACAGTCTCTTTTTACCCATTCATCCATTGAAGGGTATTTGAAATGTTTTCTCTTTTGGACTGCTGTGAATAGTGCATCTATGAACATTTTTGTGCAACTTTCAACTTTTTTGGATATATACATACATATGTGTGGGTATATATATATATATATATATATATATATGTTTAGAATGACAAGTGGAATTGCTAGATCATATAGTAATCACATGCTTAACTTATTAAGGAATTGCCAAACTGTTGTAATAGGCTTCACCATTTTTATATTACCACCAGCAATGTATGAGCCCATTTCTCCACATCCTCACCAACACTTATTTTCCTTTTTAAAAAATTATAGCCAAGCTAGCGGGTGTGAAATGTTATATTGTTGCAGTCTTGCAGCACTTCCCTTGGATCTTGAGTGATCATGGCTTGTGTGTTGACTGTTAATCATCTTTGGAGAAATTTATTTCAAATTGTAAATATTCTCTCCCATTCTGTGAGCTGTCTCATTACTCTTTCAGTCATGTCCTTTGATGATCCTTCAATGTCCAAAAATCTTTCATTTTTATAAAGTCCAACTTACGTAGTTATTTTTTTCTTTTTTTGCTCATACTTTGGGTATTGTCATAGCTGACAATCTGCTGCCAAGTCCAAGGTCATGGAGACTTATTATACCCATGTCTTCTCCCAGTAGTTTGGGTTTTTTGTTTGCACGTTTGCTTGCTTGTTTACCTTTTAAATGTAGGTCTTTGATTCACTTTTAGTCCATTTCTGTATATGGGAGGAGGTCTACCTTCATTCTTTTGCATGCGGCTGTCCAGTTGAACCAGTATTTGTTGAAGAGAACATTCTTTCCATCAACCATTCAATTTTGAAACTTTCTAGTTAGTAGTATTTTACTTAATATTTAGTATATATTGATTATTGTTGTTGCTTCAGACGTCTTACCTCTACAGATAGATGGGAACCATTCAATGGAGAAGATTCTGTTATGTTTCCTGTATTTTATGTGATGACTAAAATGCTTTCCAAAATGAGAAAAGGGGGGCCGGCACCGTGGCGCAGTAGGTTAATCCTCTGCCTGCAGTGCCAGCATTCCATATGGGCGCCGGTTCTAGCCCCGGTTGCCCCTCTTCCAATCCAACTCTCTGCTATGGCCTAGGAAAGCAGTAGAGGATGGTCCAAGTGCTTGGGCCCCCGCACCTGCATGGGAGACCAGGAGGAAGCACCTGGCTCCTGGCTTCGGATCGGTGCAGCTCCAGCCGTTGCGCCCATCTGGGGAGTGAACCAGTGGATGGAAGACCTCTCTCTCTATCTCTACCTCTCTCTTTCTGTAACTCTACCTCTCAAATAAATAAATAAAATATTTTTAAAAAATGAGAAAAGGATCAAAGCAGAGCCAAGCTTTCCTTTTTTAAAAAAAAGATTGATTTATTTATTTGAAAGTCAGAGTTACAGAAAGAGAGAGAGAGAGAGAGAGAGATCTGTTCAGTGGTTCAACCCCCAGATGGCCACAACAGCTGGTGCTGGGCCAGGCTGAAGCCAAGAAACAGGAGCTTCTTCCAGGTCTCCCACATAGGTTACGGGGGCCCAAGCTCTCGGGCCACCTTGCACTGCTTTTCCCAGGCACATTAGCAGGGAACAGCCAGGACTCAAACCGGCACCCACATGGGATGCCAGCATCATCGGCATCTTTACCTGGCCCCAGGACCCAAGCTTTCAATCAAGGAAAATAAGGATAATTTATTTAAAAGACAATTTTAATTATTTTAAAATATAGAATTAATAATGACATAGTCTCTTCCCTCAAGATGGTCTTGGCCTAATGGCAAAAACCAAAACATCTGGGAACCATAAGTCACACGTGGCTGTGAAGCACTGAACATGTGGGTGATTCCTATGAAGTTTTTTTTTTAGAAACCTTTTATTTAATGAGTACAAATTTCATAAGTATAACTTTAGGAATATAGTAATTCTTCCCACCATACCCGCCCTCCCACCCCACTTTTTCCTCCCTCTCCCATTCCCAATCCCATTCTCCTTTAAGAAAAAAAAACTGTTCCTTGTCAGTCAAGGCAAGGACTGTTCAAGTCATTGCTTCTCAAAGTGTCAATTTCACTTCTACAGATTTCCTTTTAGGTGCTCTATTAGTTATCACAGATCAGGGAGAGAGAACATAAAGTATTTGGTCCTGTGAGACTTGCTTATTTCACTAAATATGATGTTTTCCAGATTTGTCCATTTTGTTGCAAATGACCAGATTTCATTATTTTTACCACTGTGTAATATTCCATAGAGTACATATCCCATAATTTCTTTATCTAGTCTTCTGTTGGTGGGCATTTAGGTTGAGTCCATATCTTGCTATTGTGAATTGAGCTGCAATAAACATGGAGGTGCAGATAACTCTTTTATTTGCTGATTTCATTTCTCTTGGGTAAATTCCCAGGAGTGGGATGGCTGGATCATATGATAGGTTTATATTCATATTTCTGAGGTATCTCTAAACTCATCTCCATAGTAGTTTTACCAGTTTACATTCCCACTATCAGTGGATTAGGGTACCTTTTTTCCAACATCCTCACCAGCATTTGTTGTTTGTTGATTTCCGTATGAAAGCCATTCTAACAGCAGTGAGGTGAAACCTCTCCTTGTGGTTTTGATTTGCATTTCTCTGATGGCTAGTGATCCTGAGAATTTTTTCATGTGTCTGTTGGCCATTTGGATTTCCTCTTTTGAAAAATGTCTTTTTAAGTCCTTTGGCTATTTCTTAATTGGCTTATTTGTTTTGTTGTTGTGGAGTTTCTTGATCTCTTTATATATTCTTTTTTTTTTAAACTTATTTAATGAATATAAATTTCCCAAGTACAGCCCATGGGTTACAATGGCTTCCCCCCTCCCATAACTTCCCTCCTACCCGCAACCCTCCCCCCTCCCGCTCCCTTTCCCCTTTCATTCACATAAAGATTCATTTTCAATTCTCTTTATATACAGAAGATCAGTTTAGTACATATTAAGTAAAGATTTCAACAGTTTGCCCATATAGCAACACAAAGTGAAAAAACTACCATTGGAGTACTAATTATAGCATTAAATAACAATGTACAGCACATTAAAGACAGAGATACTACATAATAGTTTTTTTAAAAAAATTAATTAATTTTCTATGCCATTTCCAATTTAACACCAGGTTGTTTTTTTCATTTCCAATTCTCTTTATATACAGAAGATCAATTCAGTATATAATTAGTGAAGACCTCATCAGTTTGTACCCACACAGAAACACAAAGTATAAAAATACTGTTTCAGTACTAGTTATAGCATCACTTCACATTAGACAACACATTAGGGACAGATTCCACATGGGGTGTAAGTACACAGTGACTCCTGTTGCTGACTTAACAATTTGACACTCCTGTTCATGGCGTCAGTAATCTCCCTAGGCTCTAGTCATGAGTTGCCATGGCTATGGAAGCCTTTAGAGTTCTCTTTATATATTCTGGTTATTAATCCTTTATCAGTTGCATTGTTTGCAAATAATTTCTCCCATTCTGTCAGTTGCCTTTCCACTTTCCTGAGTACCTTTTTTTGCAGTACAGAAACTTCTCAATTAAATGTAATCCCATTTGTTAATTTTGGCTTTGATTGCCTGTGCCTCTGAGGTCTTTTCCAAGAACTCTTTTCCTGTGCCAATGTCTTGGAAGGTTTCCCCAATGTTCTCTAATAATTTGATGGTATCAGGTCGCAGATTTAGGTCTTTAATCCATTTTGAATGGTTTCTTTGTAAGATGTAAGGTACAGGTCCTGCTTCATACTTCTGCATGTGGAGATCCAGTTTTCCCAGCACCATTTGTTGGAGAGACTGTCCTTGCTCCAGAGATTAGTATTAGCTTCCTTTGTCAAATATAAGTTGGTTGTAGATGCTTGGATTTATTTCTGGCATTTCTATTACGTTCCATTGGTCTATCCATCTGTTTTTATACCAGTACCAGGCTGTTTTGATTATAACTGCCTAGTACTGTGTCGTGAAAGCTGGTACTGTGATTCCTCTGGCTTTGTTTTAGCTGTATAAGATTGTTTTAGCTATGTGAGGTTTCCTGTGTTTCCAGATGAATTTCAGCATAATTTTTTTCTATATCTGAGAAGAATGTCTAGTATTTTGATTGGTATCACATTGAATCTGTAAATTGCTTTTGGCAGAATGGACATTTTAATGATACTGATTCTTCTAATCCATCAACATGGATGATTTTTCCATTGTTTTATCTTCTATTTCTTTCTTTAATGTTTTGTAATTCTCATTGTAGAGATCTTTGCCAACTTTGGTTAAATTTATTCCAAGGTATTTTATTTTTTTATAGCTATTGTGAATGGGATTGATCTTAGAAGTTCTTTCTCAGCCGTGGCATTGTCTGTGTATACAAAGGCTGTTGATTTTTGTGTATTGATTTTATATCCTGCTACTTTACTGAACTCTTCTATGAGTTCTAGTAATCTCTTGGTGGAATCTTTTGGATCCTCTATATATAGAATTATGTCATCAGCAAATAGAGAGAGTTTGACTTCCTTTTTCCCAATTTGAATCCCTTTGATTTCTTTTTCTCGCCTAATGGCTCTGGCTAAAACTTCCAGGACTATATTGAATAGCAATGGCAAGAGTGGGCATCCTTGTCTGATTCCAGACCTCAGTAGGAATGCTTCCAGCTTTTCCTCATTCAATACGATGCTGGCCGTGGGTTTGTCATAAATTGCCTTGATTGTGTTGAGGAATTTTCCTTTTATAACCAATTTGCTTAGAGTTTTCATCATGAAAGGGTGTTGTATTTTATCTAGTGCTTTCTCTGCATCTATTGAGATAATCATATCATTCTTGCTCTTCAGTTTGTTAATGTAATATATCACATTGATTGATTTTCAAATCTTAAAACATCGTTGCATACCAGGAATAAATCCACTTGGTCCAGGTGAGTGATCTTTCTGATGTGTTGTTGGATTCAATTGGTCAGAATTTTGTTGAGGATTTTTGCGTCTATGTTCATCAGGGAAATTGATCTGTAGTTCTCTTTCTCTGTTGCATGTTCTCCAGGTTTAGGAATTAAAGTGATGCTGCCTTCATAGAAAGAATTTGGGGGGATTCCCTCCCTTTCAATTGTTTTGAATAACTTGAGAAGGTTGGAGTTAGTTCTTTAAATGTCTGGTAGAATTCAGCAGTCAGACAATCTGGTCTTGAGCTTTTCTTTGTTGGGAGGGTTTTATTACTGATTCAATTTCTCTCTTGGTTATGGATCTGTTTAGGCTCAATTTAGGTATGTTGTATGTGTCCAGGAATCTATACATTTCTTCTAGGTTTTCCAGTTTGTTGACATACAGGTCTTTGTAGTAATTTCTGATGATTCTGTTTATTTCTGTGATGTCTTTTGTTACATTTCCTTTTTCATCTCTAATTGTACTGATGTGGGTCTTCTGTCTCCTTTTTTGGGTTAGTTGGGCCAACTGTGTGTAAATTTTTATTTTTTTCAAAAAAAAAACCAGATCTTCATTTTGATGATCTTTTGTATTATTTTTTTGGTTTCAATTTTGTTGATTTCTTCTCTAATTTTAATTATTTCTTCTCTCTCTCGCTCTCCCCACCCCCCCCCCGCCCCGTGTAACTCTGATTTTCAAATAAATAAATAAATATTTTAAAAAATTATTTCTTTTCTCCTATTAGTTTTGGGTTTGGTTTGCTGTTGTCTTTCTAGATCCTTGAGATGTATTGATAGCTCATTTATTTGGTCCATTTCCAATTTCTTGATGTAAGACAAATTGCTATAAACTTTCCTCTTAACACTGCTTTTGCTGTATCCCATAAGTTTTGATAGTTTGTGTTGTGGTCTTCATGTGTTTTCAGAAATTTTTTCATTTATCATTTGATTTCTTCTGTGAACCACTGTTCATTCAGGACCATGTTGTTCAATCTCCATGTGCTTGCATATGTTCTAGAGATTCCTGAGTTGCTGATTTCTAGCTTCATTGCATTGTGGTCCAAGAAGATGCATGGTATGATTTTGGTTTCTTTAAATTTGCTGAGACTTGTTTTATGCCCTAGAATGTGGTTAATCCTAGAGAAGGTTCTATGCACTGTTGAGAAGAATGTATATTCTGTGATTCTAGGATGAAAAGTTCTATAGATATCTGTTAGGTCCATTTGGTCTATAATGTCGATTAACTCTGCTGTTTCCTTGCTGATTTTCTGTCTGGATGATCTGTCTGTTGCTGAAAGTGGGATATTGAAATCCCCCATTACTATTGTATTTGAGTCTATGCCTCCCTTTAGATCCCTTAACATTTCTTTTAAATAGCCAGGTGCCCTGTAATTAGGTGCATATACATTTATAATAGTTGCATCTTCCTGTTGAATTGATCCCTTAATCATTACATAGTGTCCTTCTTTGTCTCTTTTAAAAATTTTGTGTTAAAATCTATCTTGTCTGCTATTAGGATGGCTACACCAGCTGTTTTTTGGTGTCTGTTAGCGTGAGATATCTTTTTCCATCCTTTCACTTTCAGTCTGCATGCATCTTTGTTGGTGAGATGTGTTTCTTGTAGGCAGTAAATAGATAGGTTTTGTTTTTTTAATCCGTTCAGCCAGTCTGTGTCTTTTAAGTGGAGAGTTAAGGACATTTACATTCAAGGTGACTATTGATAAGTAATGACTTGGCTCTGCCATTTTTCCATAAATATTCCTATTTTTTAGTTTGGATTTCCTTTGTACTTTTCTGGGGAGATTTCCTTCCTTTACCTTCTTCCGTAGTAATGACCACGTTTCTGTGTTTCTGTGTGTAACACATCTTCTGCAGGTCTGGATGGGTAGTGACAAATTCTTTCAGTTTCTGTTTGTCATGGAAGGTCTTTATTTCACCTTCATTCATAAATGAGAGCTTTGTAGGGTAAAGTATTATGGATTGACAGCTTGTTTCTCTTAACACTTTCTCTCCTATCCTGTAGGGTTTCTGATGAGAAGTCTGCTGTGAGTCTAAATGGAGATTCTCTGAAATTAATGTAGTGTTTCTCTATGCACATTTTAGAATCTTTTCTTTATGTTTTACTGTGGTGAGTTTGATTACAATGTGTTGTGGTGAAGACCTTTTCTGGTCATGGGTATTAGGGATTCTATGTACTTCTTGTACTTGGATGTCCCTTTCTTTCTCCAAATTGGGGAAATTTTCTATTATTATTTCACTTAAAAGGCCTTCTTATCCTTTCTCTCCTTCCATGCCTTCAGGAACTCCTAGAACCTGTATGTTGGGTCATTTGGTAGTATCCTGTAGATTCCCAACATGTTTTTTAGTTTTCTAATTTCTTCTTGTTGTATTTGGTTTGACTAAATAATTTCCTGGGCTTTGTCTTCTAAGTTGGATACTCTTTCTTCTACTTCACCAATTCTGTTGTTGAGGCTTTCCACTGTATTTGTTATTTGTTCTGTTGAATTCTTCATTTCCAAGGTTTCATTTTGACTTCTGTTTAAGATCTCAATTTCATGGGAGAAATTTTCTTTCATGTCATGAATGGATTTCATTAGTTTGTGCATTTGCTTCTGATTACTTCTAAGTACTTCTATGATCAATTTTTTGAATTTCATTTCTGGCATTTCTTCAGTCTCATCATCTTCACAATCTAGTGTTGAATTATTGTGTTCTTTTGGTGGTGTCATGTTATCTTCCTTATTCTTGTTTCTTGAATTGGTGCATTTGTTATTTGGCATTTGTGGAGACAGCATTGGTTTCTCCTTATGAGGTTTTCTATAAGAGGAAATACACACAGACTCCAAAGTCTTAGTACAAAAGAAAAATGTCAAATATTTACTTAATTTTATATTAATACAAGTAGAAATGATAATATTTTGTATTTGATTAAACAAATTAAATCACCAAATTAATTTCATTTGCTATTTTTGCTCTTTTAAATGTGTATTGCATTATATTTCTGTGGAAACCACTGGCATAGATGAAAAGATTTCAAGCAAGTATCTCACAGCTACACAAATATTTAAAAACAGAATGATGTTTATGTGCATTTCTTCAAATTCTAGAACCTAAGCTTATAATTACAATTCTGTACAACTCAAAATTGATCAGAAGTGTTAAGATATGATTGAAGGCTCCAATTTGAAGCTTGGAGGTAGGACCAGGGTTTGTAACCCTATACTGAGTTCTATATTATCTGTTGTGTACACCTTCAAGGATATAAAATATAAGCACTCTATCCATAGCTTCAAATCTCATGCAACACATACCTGTCTCACCTCACTCAACTAGAGAACACCTACAGGTTAAGCCTGTGGTTCTCCACCAGGGCAGCTTTGTCTTCCATGGGACCTTTGGCATTGTCTGTAGACATTTTTGGCTATCACTACTGGGGGTACCATTCACATCTACTGGGTAAAGGCCAGGGATGTTGCTAAATATTCTGCAATGCACAGGAAAGTCTCCCACAACAAAGAATTATTTGACACCAAATATCTATAGTCCTGGGATTGAAAATCCTTAACTAAACCTTTGCTAAGGGAAATATTTCAGAGAAAGAAAAAGCAAGTGTGTACCGGAGCCCTTGGGGAAGACAATACAGAGGAAAGGACCCTTAGGCAGGCCATGGGGCACTGGCAAGGGGAGAAAGATGGGGCAGAGTAGGCAATAAGAGTTTTGCCAGTGGGGGAGGAGCATGGCCAACTCATTTTGTAAGACACTGGGGAAATGATCTAACAGTTTTACTGTGTCATAAGAATGTAGAGAATGTTGAAAGTGGGCTCCATTAGCATGTTAGCTTCCAAAGGCAGAGTTTTGGGGCTGTTTTGTTCACTGCTCTACTGCTGTGGTCAGCACAATGCCCAGCATGTGGTAGTCCTCAGTAATTATTTGTTGAGTGAGTGAGTAAATGAATGTGTGAGCAAAAGGGATATGTTGTGTGTGCACTCTTCCTCGATGGTTGGTGGTATGACTGAGCAGGCACTGTGTGCTCTTTGTTGTGTTGGCCTTGACAGTTTTGAGCTCCCAGTCATGAACCAAGGCTTTCATCAAAGCTGTGTCACTGAAACACATCTATTGTCACTCATTCACTGCTGCAAGCACTCAAGTCAGTGATTTGCTCCTCTCCTTTTTACCTCCTCTGGAACCCAGCCACAGTAAATCAGTAAAGTTGGAAGTGGATGAAGATAAGAGCACAAAAAGGTCCCATTCCCACCGCCACCCTCCAGCCCCCGCTCAGAAGTGGCCATTGGTTTGTCTCCTTACACCCTTCCCCAAGAGAGGCCTTTCCATGTTCCTGAAGATGAAAACATTGTCAGGGCAGGTGTGTGCCTGGCTGGACCGTTGCACTCCTGTCTGCTGGGCTCTTCAGTGAGACTTGACAATATGCCAGTTCTCCTCATTGATAAGAGAAGCCTGAAGCACCAACAGTCACCACTGGATCACAATACAAAGCTGCAGGGCCCACCAAACAAAACAAACTGAGAGCTATCTTGAAAACCAGCCAACAGAGTTCAGGTTTCCTAAAAAGCCATTAAAACAGTGTAGAAAGTCTAAATTGAGCATTTAAGAATGCCTTCTGTGATTAAAACTATGCTCATTGGTATATTTCCCATTCTTTCTAGCCATTCTGAGCATGTCCTAGCCATTGATAATGTCTCCTCAATTTCTACATCAGGTTATAAGTTGTTCTTTTTTATTTAAAGTTTATTTATTTATTTGAAAGGCAGATTTAGAGATGTAGAGGCAGGGAGAGAGAGAGAGAGAGAGAGAGAGAGAGAGAGAGGTCTTCCATTCACTGGTTCACTCCCCAAATGGCCCCAATGACTGGAGCTGGGCTGATTCAAAGACAGGAGCCAGGTGCTTCTTCAGGGTCTCCCATGTGGGTGCAGGGGCCTAAGGACTTGGGCCATCTTCTAGTGTTTTCTCTGGACACATTAGCAGGAAGCTGGATGGGAAGTGAAGCAGCCAGGACTCTAACCTGCTACGCCACAGCACTGGCCCTGCAAGTTATTTTTTATAACACTTGAAATCTTTAGGGGAGAAAAATAAGTCCAAGTAAATAAAAATACTTATGAAATATATCAAATTACCGAATCTCATTATACATTGGTTTGAGATTTTATTGCCCAGTGGGAGCCTTACTGTGGTCATATCTAGGATTCCTAAAAGATGACATTTTATTATTAAAGAGAAGTCAAGAGTGGGAAAGGAATCTATCATGGGTTTCTCCATGTTGGAAATGGAAGACCCTCAAGTTTTATACTTGATTCATGGGAGCAACCAACTTAGTTTATTATTTTTCAATTTCATGTCCTTTAAAATTGTGTAACCTTCAATTCAATGCCAACAATTTTCCAACATCTTTCCAAGAAGCTCTTTGTTATGCATATTCTGAAAACCTAAAGAGTTCTGCTTAATCCAGGGAGATATCCTCCTCCAATCTGTATGCAGAAATACAGTGTCATATATTGTTATTTTTACATATTTCAAGAGTATAAAGTGTTTCATAGATGTGGGTGGAGTGCATGGACATGTGGCATGTGCAATTATGCACCTGTAAGCCAGGACATGGATGGATGTAGGAGCCTGCATAGTCATTTTGCTGGCCTGAGCTTCATTCACCTAATAATATGTCTAAAGGAAGGGTCTGTTTTTCTCAGTACTTGTAACTCCATTATTAAATGAATATGCCATTTTTAAATAGTATATTCAATGTTGATTCTATCATGCAGAACTTTTATTCTTTCTCCTTATCTCTGATACTAAAGAGAACAGCAATAAATTAATATTCATATTAAATCCCCACTACATTAAACATCTATCCTTGAAATTTAAAGATTAAAAAGAAAATATAGCCATTTTTTAAACCTATGCAATAGAAAAAGAGGCTATCCCCCTAAAAATTTAAACAGAACCCTTGAGTAAAGCAAATTTGATTCCATCAAATGAAAGAGTGTAATCCAAAACTAGAAACAAACATTTGCTCAAATGGAAAACATTTCTGGACTCCTGCCTTTCAGACCTGCCTGCCTCCCAAGCTGTTATATGGTGATATTGAAAATGCTTCACGTATCACAGAGATAACACGAGGATTAAAGGCATGTTTGAAGTTCTTGGAACTATTCTAAGAAAGCCACTCGAGAAAATATAAGCACTGTCAGTCATGCAGTGCAGTCTGTTATTAAAAACAGGCAATCATTTTTATCCACTTTTCTTAACATTTTCTTTTTGTTTTTTTTAAAGATTTATTTATTAATTTGAAAGGCAGAGTTACACAGAGAGAGGGAGAGGCAGAGAGAGAGGTCTTCTCTCCGCTAGTTCACTCCCCAAATGGCTGCAAGGGCTGGAGCCGGGCCGTTCTGAAGCCAGGAGCCTGAAGCTTCTTCTGGGTCTCCCACACAGGTGCAGGGGCCCAAAGACGTGGGCCATTTTCCACCACGTTCCCAGGCCATAGCAGAGAGCTGAATCAGAAGTTGAACAACCAGGACTTGAACCGGCACCCATACGGGATGCTGGCACTGCAGGCAGTGGCTTTACCCACTACGGTCATAGCACCAGCCCCACTTCTCTTACATTTCTAATATTGAACAATCACATAATTAACATTTTCAAATTTAATCTTCTTTTTGCAAAATGAGTCCCAAAAGCAATACCAAAGCATCATCCACCAAGACAAGCAGAAAATATAGTCTTAGGAAATGAACATTCACTCCTTCGTTCATTCCTTCATGTCAAGCATTATGCTAGGCACTAGGAATGTAGCAGTAACTAATGCAGACACAATCCCTGCCCTCACAGAACCTACTGTCCAATAGAGGACCCAGCGACTCCTGAGTGTTCCAAAGAAAAGCAAAGTGTGTTGAATTGTGAATTGACAAGAGGGACCTAAAGGGACTTAGCTCAGTCTAGGGCAAGATCGGGATACAAACTGGGTAAGGGCAAGTGTGGAAGCTTGGAAGGCCATCGTGGTTGGTTGGCTTTCTTGATACAAGGAAGGCCATTGTACTGTTATTTAACAGGATGGAAGCCTTTGTAATATTAACTGAAACTCTCTGTGGAGTGTTTATGTATTTATACCACAATTCATTGAAACTGGAGTTAATGGTTCTGTTTTGTCTTATCAGGGACAGTGCCAACTGTTTGTATGTATGAGTGTTAAAGTCCTGGTTATGATTTATTTAACCTCATCTTGATACTTTGGTCTGCCAACATCTGACACTATGCTATAAAATTCTCGTTTTAGCATACTGACTTACACATGCAGAGTCATCTTCCTTGTAAGGACTTTGTGTGAATTTAAGGAAAGGTCCTCATTCCTTCTCATGGTGTTCCTTTGTATTCTCTCCCTTTCTGTCATTTTTGTTTTAACACTCACTCACTTTTTACTTCTATTTTACAGTAGGCATGTTGTAACAAACACTTTCAACAAGGAACTAGAAAAAATTATATTTTCCCATGCCAAATTCTGTGGGTTATTTTGTTATATGTCTGATACACACAGGAACAATGACTAATATTGGTCCGTAACTAATACAGTGGCCATCAGTGAGTAGAAAAAATAGACCAAAATTTACTTTATAAAATTCTCTGTAGAAGATAGCACTCTCCCCCACATACCACCACTATTTATTCACTTAGTAGTTTTGAGTCTGGACAAATGGGAAAACTAGGACTCTATTCATTTAAAAAAAAAATTTTTTTTTTTTACAGGCACAGTTAGACAGTGAGAGAGAGAGAGAGAAAGGTCTTCCTTCTGTTTGTTCACCCTCCAAATGGCTACCAGGGCCGGCGCGCTGCGCCGATCCGAAGCCAGGAGCCAGGTGCGTCCTCCTGGTCTCCCATGTGGGTTCAGGGCCCAAGCACTTGGGCCATCCTCCACTGCCCTCCTGGGCTACAGCAGAGAGCTGGACTGGAAGAGGGGCAACCGGGACAGGACTAGAACCCAGTGTGCCGGCGCCGCAGGCAGAGGAATAGCCAAGGGAGCCGCGGTGCTGGCCCATTTAACATTTTTGTTCTATTCCTATAGGTGAAATGACCTAGAACAAATAGATTATATCAGGCTTATATGAAGAACTTCAGACTAGAGAAAGATTTAAAAGTAACGAGAATGACACATGCTTTATATGGTTTTCATTTTGAAGATAATGAAAGAATAAAACAATTTTCTTCAAAAGATGTCAAAATAATATCAAGTTATGAAAAGTGGAAAATCTAAAGTGGTTCTAGGTTCTAGTGAACCATTTCAATCCAAAAATGTCAGTGTCCTTCCAAGAGTCAGAGAAAGCATTTCCAAACTTATTTACCATAGTAAATGAATTTACAAAACAAAAAAGTTTTTGAAATAGAGCTATCAAAAGTCATACCCTTTTGTTTCTGTTCACTTTATGTCCCGATTTTATGATGTTTTAGTGTGCTTAGTGTACTTCCAGTTAGTCCCTCTTATGACTTACTTCCAGTAAATATTGTAATTCTTGATGTAATCAGTACTCTAACCTTGGATCTTCACCTGGAATCAATGAATAATCTGGTCTTACTAAGGCAATATTAAAAAACACTCAGGGCTGGCATTGTGGCATAATGGGTTATGCCACCACCTGCAACACCGGAATCCCATATGGGCAATGATTCCAGTCCCTGCTGCTCTACTTTCAATCCAGCTCTCTGCTAATGCACCTGGGAAAACAGCAGAAGATGGTCCAAAAGCTTGGGCCCCTGCACCCATGTGGGAGATCTAGAAGAAGCTCCTGGCTCCTGGGTTCAGCCTGGCCCAGCCCTGGCCGTTGTGGCCATTTGGGGAGTAAACTAGTAGGTGGAAAACTTTCTCTCTCTCTCTCTATCTCTATCTCTATCTCTATCTCTATCTCTATCTCTCTGTAACTCTGCCTTTCAAATAAATAAAATAAATCTTTTAAAAAACATTCAGAATTGGAAAAATTGCTTATCTCAAAGGAGCAGCAGATAAGTTGGAAGATGCTGTGTTTTGTTAACTATTTAAATAAAGAATATAAAGGCAAGAAATTAGTGGGACGGGCACTGTGGCATAGCGAGTAAAGCCACTGCCTGCAGTGCCAGCATCCCATATGGCCGCCAGTTCGAGTCCCAGATGCTCTACTTCTGATCCGGCTCTCTGCTATGGCCTGGGAAAGCATAGAAAATGTCCCAGCTCCTTGGGCCTCTGCACCCACGTGGGAGACCCAGAAGAAGCTCCAAGCTCCTGGCTTTGGATCAGCGCAGTTCTAGCTGTTGCAGCCATCTGGGTAGTGAACCAGCGGATGGAAGACCTCTCTCTCTCTGCCTCTCCTTCTCTCTCTGTGTAACTCTGACTTTCAAATAAATAAATAAATAAATCTTTTAAAAAAAAAGAAATTAGCAAATAATCAGAAATAACATATGGACAATGAGGCTGAAATTCCTTCCTACTATTTGCTCCCATAGATTTACCTATAGAACCTGGACAGGAAGAAAGTACTCCACTATCCAATCCTCCCCAATTTAGCAACTGTAATTTAATATTTGAAAACCCACAACTGATTGTAGTTTATTGCCTAGACTGGCCATTCGCATATCTAACATTTACGGAGGTTGTTTTTTCTATTTATGAACAATACCATACTCTGTAATCTTAAGTAACCTTTCATTTTGTTGTCAGACTAATGAGCAGAGGGCCTCTACTGGTGCACGAGCTCCATCAGCTCCCCGACATCTGTGTCTCAGCACGACACCCTCTTCTTGCAGTGGCATGTTTAGTAACCATCCTGAAGAATTACGCTTTCTGTGGGAGAAAGTACATACAGCAGTGGAAATTAAGACTACATAGATTTTCAAAAATGTCGAGATGACTCTTTTCAGATATTTCCACCTATATATCTAAAATAGACTGAATTTCACAGGTGTACTGCAAACTGAACACACAGTTCCCTTTCACTACCATTTCAAATTTTTTTTTTTTAAATTGCTTTTCTGGAATTTACAGACTCTAGGAATACTAAAGCTAGAAAAACCAAAGCTATCTATGATACTTAATATTTTTACTTTCATATCTTTAGCACTCATCATATTCTTTAACATCAACTAAAATAAAACAATACAGTATGTAGAATACAATTAATACAAACATTATAAATGACAACTTAAGCTACAAATAATAGACGTGGGCAATTAGGGTTTTTTAAAATAGAAACTTGGTATGATTTTCTTTTCCTGCCATCAGCAGCTCCAAGTTGTAAGGAAATGTATGTTAAAAAAAAAACTTATTTTGTCTATATCAAGCATCTTAGGTACTTTATCCCATCCTAAGGTGGATGGGGGGATGTAGAGAGAGGGAGAATGAATCTACATTCAAATACCCACTGTCTTTGGAATGTTAGCTCTGACTTTCTGTTGCAAAGTCATGATTCATGATTGATCTGAAAGGGCATTGCAGAAAGGAAACAGAAGCTTGATGCAATATCACATAAAAAGAACTTGTAATCCAACCCCCCCCCCCCCATAGAAGAAAGGATGACTAATTCTAGTAACCATTAACACTGAAATTGTGAATCTGCTGGTTTTTTGGGAGCTAATCATTTCTACTAAGAAAATAAAAGTGATTGCTATATACTAACAACTGTGTTCCTCTTGGCAATGTTCTTGTGAAGGGGCCTGAGACAGACAATGCACCTGATAACAAGGATCGTTGGCTGTGTTTCTCAGTTCCTTCTTGGCCTAGGAATTAGTAGGTGATAAAGTATACGTAAATTTCATGAAATTAATTTTCATGTGCATATTTTAATATTAGATTCTTGAATTCGGAATGCAAATGTGTTTATAACGTCATAAAAACCTGACTTGTTTTAAATATTTTGTGTTTTTTTACCACAACAATAAAAATCAGCAGTAAAGGCATCATACAAGTATGGCCTTGCTTGCTGAGAAGTCCTTGTCTTGTCAAACCATCGGTTAAAATTCACAGGTGGAAAATGAGGCAAACTTTGAATAAAAATCCTATGGCAACTTGAAACTAATCTTAGACATTTGCACCAAACACTATCTCAACTAGTAATCCAGCCTCTCAGAAACTGTTTTCAATATCTCAAAATTCAGTACACGAGTCAGATATTTTTAAGTACTGTACATGTTTTTTCATAATATACATTTTCCATACATTTTTGAAGTTCCCACATATACATGGACTTCACAAGTGCTTGTACCAAAATAAACGTATCTTTGTATTCCATTTTCCACAGACTTTCTGAAGTGCTTGTGTGTGTGTGTGTGATCTCTACAGCTTGGCTTCTCATTCTTGACACAATTGACATTTGGGGTCAGACAGTTCTTCATCAGGGGCCGGGGATGTTTAACCATGGCAGGATGCTTAGCAGTGACCCTGACCCCTGCTGACCAAATGCCAGCAGTACTTACCTGACAGCCAAAACATCTCAGCACTGCTGAATGTCCCCTGGGGAGCAAAATCTCCCCAGCCGAGAACCACGCCACTAAATCATTTACCAGTAATCCTGTATTTATATATGATGTAAGGCAAACATGAAAAATGTCTGTTTTGAAATTTGAGTTTAGGTTTTAGTAGTGCCAAAAAAAGATTTGCTTTCTCTATAAATGTTACCATGAATAACTTTTAGAGAATGAAATATAACAGAATATGTTTCAAATTGTTTTTTAAATCCTGGTATAACAACAGGTGATATCCTGATTCAACCTTCAGTTTATTTTAGTGTTTGATTTTCAAGACTATCATGGTAGAAAAAGATATGTAACAAAATGCAACTTTTTTACCAACTGCCATCCAAAAGATTTTCCTTAAATTTCACTAGTAGCCATCTCTGCCTTGATATCTTGCAGACAAATGGGAAATTGCGTTTTTATAAATTGGACGCATTTATTCATATCTGAAACTACTACAACTACTCATCATTCAAAATTTTACAAGATTAGAAAACTATATTCAGATTTTTTAAAAATGCTTATTTATTTATTTGAAAGTTAAAGTTAAAAGAGAGAGAGAAATTTTCCAACTGCTGGTGCACTCCCCAAATGGCTGTGACAGCCAGAGCTGGGCTGATCCGAAGCCAGGAGCTTCTTCTGGGTCTCCCACGTAGGTGCAGGAGCCAAGGACCTGGGCCATCTTCCACTGCCTTCCCAGGCCATAGCAGAGAGCTGGATCAAAATAGAGCAGCTAGGACTTCAACCAGCCGGCACCTATATGGCATGATTACAATGCTATCTCCATAAACAGAATTCTTTCTGTGGATAAATTTACAGTTTTTCCACCAAGCATTCTTTTTATTAAAGGAGTCACTTACTATTGAGACTATCACCTCATTGGTTTTCCTTACCTTTAGTGTCTAATAATGAGAGGGAAACTAATCATGCACATTCCATCACTGAAACAAAATTTCACAAATACAAAAGCTGAACTCTTATTTTACTGCATATTCCAAACCTCTCATACTGTGTAATGTGTTATAGAACTTGATAATTCATATCTTTGGCAATGTTTACTCCATGTTTCTAAGTGTGCTTATTACCAAAAGAATATGTTTTAGTTTAAACCATATTGTTTTTCAAGGATTCATTTAGCCATTTTTATCAAGTTAAAGACATATGCTTCATTAAGATGTCTTTAAATTAGTGGCTATTAAGGGAGATTTTCAAGTGTGACTTCTAAACATTTGTCAGTAAGCATTAGCTTGAGTGCCACATAACTAAACATCATGGGAGAAATCATTGAAAAGCACGTTGTGGAACCATAGACTTACACTTTCCTGCCAATGATGACTTTTTTCTATCCTTAGCTAATATCTCCAGGCATAAGTTTCCTCTAGGTCAAGGTTCACTTTGAAGAAGAATGGAGGTAGGGCCTGAGCTGTAGTGTAGTGGGCTAAGCCTCCACCTGCAGCACCAGCATCCCATATGGGTGCTAGTTCATGTCCCAGCTGCTCTTCTTCCAATCCATCTCTCTGCTGTGGCCTGGGAAAGCAGTGAAAGACAGTCCAAGTCCTTGGACCCCTGCACCTGAGTGGGAGACCTGGGAGAAGCTCCTGGCTGCTAGCTTCGGTCTGGCCCAGCCCTGGCCATTGTGGCCATTTAGAAGTGAACCAGCATGGAAGACCTTTCTCTCTGTCTCTCCCTCTGTCTGTCTGTAGCTCTATCTCACAAATAAATAAAATCTTAAAAAAAGGATGTGTGTATATCTGTATTTTAATATATTCTTGGTCATTTCATGTTGGAGGGGATGGAGACAGACATTCTGCCAAATATGTTAATACATCCATAGTTCACATTCAGACTGGGGAAAATACCCTTTTTTTTTTTTTTTTTTTTTTTTGCTCTCACTCTTTCTGGACTTACTAGGTGCTATTTTTAATCAAATTTCTTTTCAAATGAGGTAATAGATCTTTTAACTCTCTTAAGCTTACTTATGTTCATCCATAAGTAAATTAAAACATACACATACATGCCGAGAGCCGTGAATGACTGAAAAAGACTCCGCCAGCTCATGCACACCGTGGAAGTCGCAGGCTCCGCTCAGCCCACACGGCGTGTGGAATGAAGTGGGAGTCAGCGTGAGTCCACACATATATTTGCAGAACTTAATTGCGTTCTTCTTTATCAAAAATAAATAGCATAGACATGGATGTTAACCATGTTTTGTCCAATAGATCATTCTGCACAGTCGCCGGGGCCGGAGTGCTGGAGTTAAGCCCCACGTTCAGGGGCCCTGCTGTAAACACTCGCTCTGCTTCGAGGTCCAAACAAATGATGTGTGTTAGCCTTCACTGCAGACCAAAATGAATTCTGTTTTCCCACCTACAATTAAAACTTGCAACGCATTTTCTTTTTCAGAGTGTGACCACCCAATAATGGCATCTGGTCTATAATAGTTTCATTTTAACACATGATCACAAAATATCCCTTTGCCTGACAGGCCAAATTCAGGCAATATGATCAAGAAGGTGTCGAGAAGCAAGCCAATTAGTGTCATAGTTACAGTTAGGGTGCAAAATACAAGACAGGTGCTTGTACCAGTGAATGATTGGAAAGCATTCTCTCCACTTACTCATATGTAAAGGCAACGAAGGAATTTGACCACAAGCATTCTCATAAATTTTTAAAAACAGTTCCCTGGCTGAGTTAATAAATGAGTGGAGCGGTTCAGAATTTCCAGCCAGAGTGTGACAAGTAATTGGTGAAATCGGCAAAATACCTAAGTGACTGTTTAAAAAGATGTTATATTTTCAGATCATTAAAGTACAGCATTTTATTTGCCAATGATTTATTTTATTTGTAAAGTATACTAGTCATAATGAAATGAAATAGCCATGACTTTAGCTCAATAAAATCTTTTATTGCTTCTAAAACCTGCGGGGAGGGGGGGGGCAAGGAGCAAGGGGAATGAGTAAAAGAGTTAAAATTAGCCTGGAACTGCATACATCTGTAATTCTTTATTTATAAGTAAGAAGTTTAAAAAAAAAAAAAAAACCTGGAGTTTGAGCTTTACCCTGTCAATACTTATCAATAGATTATTGGAGCTAACTTTAGAGTTTGAGAGAAATAGTGTATTTAACCTTAACCTATGCTTGGGATTCTCATTATCTTGACCTGCAAACAACTGACAGTGAGAGAGCCCTATAAAGACATCTACTTGTCAGAGCTAGCCACTGCACCCAGCCCCTTTGTTGTCCAGCCCACCGGCCGGCTCAGCCCCTAAGGGTTAGCACAAGCAGCACAGCTCATCCACCCGTGGGCTCTGGCATCCCAATCCCGACAGTTTACTTGACTGAGCGAAGCCTTTGGAAATCTCTCTAACTTGACAGCAGTATTTCCCTTAACAGAAGTCATTTTCCCCCTGAGCATTTTTGTTCTCTAAGTTGGAATACCGTCTTCCAAGTCACTCCCATGATAGGTATGCTACAATGATTCTGTACACCCAACACACACCAAAGACCGGAGAGGTTACTGTGTTGCAGGTGTGTCTCCTCCCAGGTAAGAGCAGTGGCAGGGAAATGAATCGGCACAAACCACGACAACTTCTCCAGCAAAGAGATTGCGTTTCAAAGTAACACGTAACTGCAGAGCTGTCTTTTTCCGGTGCTATTTGCCCTCATGTAAGAGACAGGAGTCCTAGCACAAAGCTGCTGTAGCAGGAATTTCCTCTGTCCATAACCCTGAACATTCGCCTTAAAAACTAAGAGTCGCTCTCTGCTGTGGCCAGGGAGTGCAGTGGAGGATGGCTCAAGTGTTTGGGCTCTGCACCCCATAGGAGACCAGGATAAGCACCTGGCTCCTGCCATCGGAACAGCGCGGTGCGCCGGCCGCAGCGCGCTATCGCGGCGGCCATTGGAGGGTGAACCAACGGCAAAAGGAAGACCTTTCTCTCTGTCTCTCTCTCTCACTGTCCACTCTGCCTGTCAAAAAAAAAAAAAAACTAAGAGTCGGAGTTTATGACTAAGTACTGAGGGAGGGGAAAGATATTCTTAGAGTAAAGCTGGCAAGAAGAGAGGATGGGAACCAAGTCCATTCCTTCGAACACTCATCATTTAGACAGGGTTGTGCACAACCTACAAGTTTTTTTTTTTTTTTTCAACTTCTTCCTGTTTGTACAAAATCCAATCTTCATTTCACTTTTGGTAATTGTCCAGGGTTAAAAATATGTATCCCCATCAGAACCCCAAAACCAATGGGAGGAATCTAGAGACTTCTTGTTCCGTCTTACTTCCTTTCCTAATTCTAATTTCCTGCTGAAATTTCCTGTTCATTATTTTGGCTGCCTGCCCCATGCATTGTTTGAGAAAAAAGATACAAAATAGAACTGCAAAAAGAATTAAGCAGGGTGGTTATTGACACCTGGGACTGGGTTCCCTCTGATATCTTACAGCCTAAAATGGAAATTACAGAAAGTAGTGAGTAATAGAACCATACCTAAGTGAACACAACCTTACTACTCTGAAATCAACACTATCTGATGTCTTTAAAGGAAAGAGAGATCAGTATGTGAGGTGAGTGTTCAGAACAGGCATAGGACTGAGCACCACTTTTCTACTATTTGATTTCCATGAGAAACTGGGAAAAATGAACTCTCACTGAAAAAGAGCAGAGATGAAATGTAGCAAGAGGGGACATCCCGAGATTTTCCTAGGAGTGAGAGCTTTATATGGGAAGTGAAATAAATACTAAGGAATAACTGAGTGAACAAGGATGGAAAAGATGAAGAGCAGATAGACACAAAGGGGAGAGGCAAGCTAGGAAATTTGTAAGAATGGGGAGAATAAAGGTAATTTCATGAAATTAGAGGAAAAAACCCAGATCATTTGCCTCAAGTGCCTAGGAATTTCAACTTTACATACAATAGTCAAGATGTATTTTAGATAAACTGTCAGAGATGAGTTCTCTGCTCTCTGTTAAAAAATCAGAGCTGAATATTATTAAAGAATAGACAAAAATACCCAGGGACGCCCCAAAGCTCAGGTGACATAAACTGCTTTTTCTTGTTAATCATTAAACTCTGATAGTATTTAAATAGCTAAAACAGTGACTGTGAATCTTTTTTTTAAATTTTATTTATTTATTTGAAAGTCAGAGTTACAGAGAGAGAGAGAGGTCTTCCATCCACTGGTTCACTCCACAGATGGCCACAACAGCCAAAACTACACTGATCCAAAGCCAGGAGCCTGGAGCTTTTTCCAGGTCTCCCATGCAGGTACAGGGGCCCAAGCACTTGGCCATCTTCTACTGCTTTCCCAGGCCATAGCAGAGAGCTGGATCAGAAGTGGAACAGCTGGGACTAGAACCGGCGCCCATATTGGACGCCAGCACTGCAGGCGCTGTGCCACAGTGCCGGCCCCTGTGAATCTTACTGTGTGTTAGGAGCTTCTCCTCGTTGACACATTCTCAGCTATGTTTTACGGTTCTTCTAGCTTTTATATGTCACATTCTTCATCGTCTTTCTTAATTAAATCCCTTATTATAGGGCATAAAGTATGTGTGAAGCATTTGTCTCATTCATGCCTTTGGTATTTTGTTTTTATTTGGGTTTTATACTCAGGTGGTCTTCAAAGTATAAACTGTAGTGAATATTTTTCTTTTATTTAAATTATTCTACAAGTGAAAAATCTTTTAACAGAGTAGCTAGCATGACATATTTTAGTTTCAATTTTTCGTCTCCAAGTTATTTCAAAAAAAGAATGCCTGCTTTGAACACCCTGAAAATGCAACCCTGATTGCCAAAATCTTGGCTGAAGTCCCAAACAAATCAGAAACAGGTTGTTGGTTTTTTGTTTTTTCTCTCTCTCTTTGCTTTTCTTTTTCTTGACTCCTCAGTTACTTTATTATTTGAAGGATAGGAGGGGGAAAACTCCAAAAATGAAAACTCTGCTTTGTTTCATCACCACCGCCTCCATAGATCTCACTGCGTTAGGTCATCTCAGTCAACTCCGTGTCTTGTTTGTGCTCCATAATTACAGCTGAGGCTACAGACGGAGAGCCAGAGCCAAACTGTGGCTCTGTAGTGAGTGCCTTGTCAAAATGGAAACCAATCCTGTAGGCAATGTTCATGGCCAGAGTTGCACTGAGGACAGAAAACACCAGTGTTTAAGTCTAATTTTATGAAGAGTGTGAGTTCCAAAACTAAACCTCCTGGTGAGGATTTGCAGCTGGGTGACTTCAAGTAAGTGATGTAGCCATTCAGCACCTCAGTGTCCTTAGCTGTGAAATAAAGACAACAGTAATACTTAGCTTTCAAGGTAGTTGTGAGGAGTAAATGGATTAGGACACCTAAACCTTTCAGGATATTGCCTGGTGTATCATAAATAATACATTCAGGCTGTTAGAATTGTTACTGTTCTGAAAATTTTTAATGACTGTATAACTAAATAAATTAAAGCAGTGGTGATACTTGTAATGTTTAGTTAAATTGAACATGATCTCATGCTTTGAAAAATGGTGCTTTGCCAGGCATTTGACATAATGGTTAAGACACCACTAGGGGCCGGTGCCGCGGCTCAATAGGCTAATCCTCCGCCTACAGTGCCAGCACACCGGGTTCTAGTCCTGGTCAGGGCACTGGATTCTGTCCCGGTTGCTCCTCTTCCAGTCCAACTCTCTTCTGTGGCCCAGGAAGGCAGTGGAGGATGGCCCAAGTCCTTGGGCCCTGCACCCGCATGGGAGACCAGGAGAAGCACCTGGCTCCTGGCTTCGGATCAGCACAGTGCGCCAGCCGCAGTGGCCATTGGAGGGTGAACCAACGGTAAAGGAAGACCTTTCTCTCTGTCTCTCTCTCTCTCACTGTCCACTCTGCCTGTCCAAAAAAAAAAAAAAGACACCACTAGGGACACCTGCAACCCCTATCAGAGTGTCTGGGATGGAATCCTGGCCCCACTTCTGATTCCAGCTGTCTTCTCCTGCATACCCTGGAAGCAGCAGGTGATGGCTCAAGTATTTGGGTACCTGCCACTCACATGGGAGACCTCAACTGATATCCTGGCTCTGGACTTCAGCCTGACCCTAGGGGCTATTGTAGGCACTTGAGAGTGAACCAGGGGATGGGATCTCTCTCTTTCTCTCTCTCTCTTTCTCTATCTCTCCCTCCCTCTCTCTCTGTCTTTCCCTTCCTAATTCCCTCCCCCTCTGCCACCTCCTTCCTTTGTTCCTTCAAATTAAAAAAATGATAAATCCCTAAAGTTTAAAAAATATACTCTTGCTGTGCAATAATAAGAGCCTGACTTCAAGACACAAGATTTAGTTTTTTTTAAATATTGTATTTATTTATTTGATAGGTAGAGTTACAGTAAGAGGGAGAGACAGAGAGAAAGGTCTTCCTTCCATTTGTTCACTCCCCAGATGGCCGCAATGGCCGGAGCTGTGCCGATCTGAAGCCAGGAGCCAGGAGCTTCTTCCTGGTCTCCCATGTGGGTTCAGGGGCCCAAGGACTTGGGCCATCTTCCTCTGCTTTCCCAGGCCGTAGCAGAGAGCCTGATCAGAAGAGAAGCAGCCAGGACTGTGTTTTGTATGTACTTTTATTACATAGTCCTCATTTTATATTAAAATTACTATAGTTGATTTCTTTTTTGTTTGAAAGGTAGAGTTACAAAGAGAGAGAGAGAGAAGGAGAGACAGAGAGAGAGCTTCCATCCACTGGCTCACTCCCCAGATGGCTGCAATGGCCAGAGCTCTGCCAGGCCAAAGCCAGGAGCCAGAAGCTTCTTCTGGATCTCCCATGCAGGTGCAGGAGCCCAAAGACTTGGCCCATCTTCTGCTGCTTCCCAGGCACATTAGCAGGGAGCTGGATCAGAAGTGGCATACCCAGGACTCAAAACCAGCACTTATATGGAATGCTGGCACTGCAGGCCACAGCTGAACCTGCTGCACCACAGTGCCAGCCCCAAGATTGAGCATCTGTGACAAACTGGGAGAGGGAATATCTGAATGCAGTGTACCATATCTACTTTGTCCCTGTGGACAATATCACTTCAAAACTAAGAACCATGGAGTAGAGAATTACTCTTGTTAATTTAGGAAGTAAATGTATTTTTAGTTGTCCTCTTGCCAACACATATAAGGGATCCTCAAAAAGTTTGTGGAATATGCAGATTATGAAAAAACTATGCATTCCATTTTTTAGCATCAAAACAAACTTTTGTTTTATTATTTCAGAGGCAGAGAAGTGAGAGAGAGAGTAAGAGAGAGAGAGCTCTCACATGTTGGTTCCCTCCTCAAATGCTTGCAATGACCAGGTTTGAACTGGGACCTAATTCAGAAGCTGGGAACTCAATGAGGTGTTAGTTGGTAGAAACTCAATTACTTGAGCCATCACCAGTGTTTCCTGGATCTTCAATAGCAGGCAGTTAGTGTGAAGAGCCAGGGTCAGTCCGGTGTGGGATGCGGGTGTCCTCGATAGCAGTACATTAGCCCTGTGGCCAAATGCCTGCCCTTAAACTTACCTTGTAATTCCATACATTTTCATGGACTTTAGGAAATACTCTCATATGTTATCACACATTTTAAAACTTAGCAAGCAACTCTTATCATTCTCTTGTCTGCCAGTTTCTTCTAAGACTGAACTTAGCTTCCAGAACATTTCCTCAATCTTGTTAATTTATTCATTGTGCTTTACATTTATGCAAATACTTTGTTGTTAGAGAGAAATATTGTCAGTCTAAAACCAGGATCAGTCAAAAATAAGTCTAAACTGATGTCTCTTCATTAGCTCTGCTGCAGGGCATTCCTTGGCTGTTCTAAACTCTCAGAACATTATTTTTGCCACTTACAACATTTAGATCTTTATGATCCTCACCACTTTTCTTTTTTTACTTCCAATACTGCTTTTGCCGTATATTTCCACCCCGCAGAGCTCCTATTCTGAGAATTTTTAACCACAAAAAAATTTTTTAAAGATATTTTTTATTTATTTGAAAGGCAGAGTTACAGAGATAGAGGGGGAGAGAGAGAGAGAGAGAGAGAGAGAGGAGAGATCTTCCATCCACTGGTCCACTCCCCAAATGGCCACAACAGCTAGGACTGCGCTTGGCCTAAGCCAGGAGCCATAGCTTCTTCTGGGTCTTCCGCATGGGGTGAGAGGCCCATGCTCTTGGGCCATCTTTCAATGCTTTCCCAGGAGCATTAGCAGAGAGCTGGATCGGATGGGGAGCGGCCAGGACTTGAACCAGTGCCTATATGGGATGCCAGCATTGCAGGCAATGACTTAACCCACTATGCCACAATGCAACCCCTACAAAAATTATTTTTTGAGCAATAATTATTGTACTCTCTTTTTAAAATAAATGAAGGGAGGGCCCGGTGCTGTGGCTCACTTGGTTAATCCTGCACCTGCGGCGCCGGCATCTCATATGGGCACTGGGTTCTAGTCCCAGTTGCTGCTCTTCCAGTCCAGCTCTCTGCTGTTCCCCAGGAGGGCAGTAGAGGATGGCCCAATTGCTTGGGCCCTGCACCCGCATGGGAGACCAGGAGGAAGCGCCTGGCTCCTGGCTTTGGGTTGGCACAGTGCCGGCCGTGGCAGCCATTTGGGGGGTGAACTAATGGAAGGAAGACCTTTCTCTCTGTCTCTCTGTCTATAACTCTACCTGTCAAATAAATAAATAAAAAATCTTTAAGAAAAATGAAGGGCTTAAATAGCTACCAGCTAGTGAATCTGATAACATATGATAGCTACTATTAACTGTAAGGATACAATTCAAACCAAGAGCAAATAAGTTGAAAATTTTAAGTCACATTTCTTGAAATTTTCTGAAATACTGAAAATGGTTTAATGATGTAGTACTATCTTTATGCCACCAGACATCACTGGAATCCAGGTTGGAAACTATACTTAGTATTAGACAAAAAGTATGAAATACATAAAAACAGGAGCTGAACTATTTTACAGGTATTCACCCATTCCTCTGTCACAAAGCCAAAAAGCTACTGTGCACATATCATTGGCCAAATTCTCTGCTTTACACAAATGTACATTCAAGGAGATGTAAAGAAAAACCAAGTAGAGAAAAACAGAAACTGGAAAAATTCTGGGATGATTTTCAACTTATCTGAAGTGGTAGATCAAATTCAAGTCTACTCGTACCCCCACTCCCAAATGTGCTACTACCAAAAAATATTTTCATGTAAAGCCATTGTCATAATTAACTTGCAGAAATACTTAAAGTAGTTCCTATACTAGATGTTCAACTTGTCCAATAGTCCCCCCTTATCCAGAGGGGATACATTCCAAGACCCCATGTGGATGCTTGAAACCATGGATAGTACCAAACCCTATGTATATTATACTTTTCCTGTACATTCCTACCTATGGTGATGTTTAACTTATAAATTAAGTTCAGTAAGAAATTAGCAACTAATTTTTTCTTCCCTTATCAAGTCAAGAACTTTTACCTTTTTGCTAAAGGAAGCACTTGACAGCTTCTCTTTGGCATCTCTGAATCACCAGCCTCACGACCTTTGTTCTTTAGGCTCATTAAATAAAACAAGGGTTCTTGAACACAGCCTCTGTGATACTGCGACTGTCGATCTGATGACAGGGTGGCTGCTGGGTGAGTAACTGGCATAGCACATACACATGGACAAACAGATGATTCACTTCTCGGACAGGACAGCGTAAGATTTTATCACACAACTCAGAAAGGCATGCAACTTAAAGGTTATGAATTGTTGATTGCCAGAGTTTTCCTGTAATATTTTAAAGCTACAGTTGACCATAGGTTATCAAAATCTCAGAAAGTGAAACCTTGAGTAAGGAGATAATTACTGTATATCATGACTGTCATGACAAAATTAGGGAGTGTCCCTTAACCCAAAGAATAATCAACACCAATGAGCAAAATTTCCCCAGAAAAGAGCTTTTTTCTGAAATATTAGATTTGAAATAAACTACAAATGGAGTATCTGCTTAAAATTAAGAATCATAGAGAGGCCAGTGCTGTGGCACAGCGGGTTAAAGCCCTGGCCTGAAGTGCCAACATCCCATATGGGTACCAGTTCTAGTCCTGGTTGCTCCTCTTCTGGCCAGCTCTCTGCTTGGGATAGCAGTGGAAAATGGGCCAAGTCCTTGGGGCCCTGCACCCAAGTAGGTGACCCAAAAGAAGCTCCTGGCTCGTGGCTACGGATCAACGCAGCTCCGGCCATTGTGGCCATCTGGGGAATGAACCAGCAGATGGAAGACCTCTCTCTCTGTCTCTACCTCTCTCTGTAACTCTTTCAAATAAATAAAATAAATCTTAAAAAAAAATCATAGAATGACAGAATAGAGAATTAAAGGAGGTGCAAACACAACAAGTCCATAAGACATAATTGATGAATGGGTCATTCCCATCCCTCAAGGAATGGCTGTGGCTCTGCAGTAATGAGCGATAGAGTTTAAAAAAAAAATTATTTATTTATTTGAAAGTCAGAGTTACACAGAGAGAGAAGGAGAAGCAAAGAGAGAGAGAGGTCTTCCATCCGCTAGTTCACTCCTCAGATGGCCACAACAGCTGGAGCTGTGCCAATCCAAAACCAGGGGCCAGGAGCTTCTTCCGGGTCTCCCACATGGGTGCAGAGGCCCAAGGACTTGGTCCATCTTCTACTGCTTTCCCAGGCCATAGCAGAGAGGCGGATCAGAACTCAAGCAGCCGGTTCTCAAACTAGTGCCCATATGGGATGCTGGCACTGCAGGCAGTGGCTTAACCCACTACACCATAGCGCCAGCCCTGAGTGATAGAGTTTACACTGATGCATGGCAAAATGTGAAAAACAAGGGCAATGTAGTAAAGAGAAGTGTTTTGCTTTGTTTCAGAGAAGAGTACAATAATTTTGAATATAGAAGAAGGCACAAGAATAGTTTAATAAACACCTTTGCTTCATGCATCAAAAATTGACAGATAAGATATTTTATAACATATTATTTATTTTTAAAAAAGTAAGAAGCGTAAAAATCTAAATATTGTAAATGGAAAAAATTATGTTCTGAGAGTTCAAAACAGCCAAGGAATGCCCTGCAGGAGAGCTAATGAACATATTATTTATAATATATTTATTATAATTATTTTATTTGTTATAACTGTAGTATTATAAATATTTATACTTTATATTGTATTATAACATTTGTGTTACCACTTTCTACATAGGAAATAAAACATTATGGATAGGGGCCAACACTGTGGCACAGCAGGTAAAGTCTTCACCTGCAGTGCCGGCATCCCATGTGCCGGCATCCCATGTGGATTGGAAGTGGGTCCCAGCTGCCCCACTTCCAATCCAGCTCTGTACTATGGCCTGGGAAAACAGCAGAGGATGACCCAAGTCTTTGGGCCCCTGCACCCACATGGGAGACCCAGAGGAAGCTCCTGGCTTCTGCTTCAAATCGGCCCAACTCCGACCATTTGTGGCCATTTAGGGAGGACCCCATCCTACATTCTTAACACTATTTTCTATTCTTGAGTTACAATTTCCTTTGTTTTGCTAAATGATGGTAATAATAAGTGGCAATTAAAGTGTCCTTAACTGGTAAACTTAAAAGTGGGCAACCAAGCAGTGATAGCCTTGCTTGTTTTCTTTTTTTAAATGATCTTTGAGGGTGAAATGACTATGCTTCAAAACCACAGTGAGCCCCACACATGGCCACTGAACCCCCACTTAGATGCCTCCAGTAATGGGAATTCTACTCGGCAATATGGCGTCATCTCTAAGGAGTTGTGTTAGAAAACAATGCCCAACACTAGCCTGAAATTTGTTTCCTACTGCTCCTGTTCTATACTTAGAGATCACACCAGAAAAATAACAAGTGTAATTCTCCTTTTTTGCAGTGTTTAAGTCATAGAAGGAAACTAAAGCATTTGCTCTGAATAAGCTTTTTGACAAATTAAACATCCTTATTTCCATCAACTCTACATCACACAACATGGGTCATAACAAGGAGCAGTATGTAAACCTTTCAGCTTGTTGGCTTTCCATTGAAGAAGCTAATTATTTATATATGAAGGCTCAACATGCCATCACAGCTGTTGCTACCTGTGGCAACACGTTTGAACAACTCATCTGAATTTGCCCTTGCAACAGAATGATTGACACCTCCAGGTCTGACAAAATACATCAATCAAGTTCAGTGGGTATCTCAAGTTATCATGCAGTTCTGGAGCTACATGGCGAGGGATAATCAATGTGATATTAGAATCCAAAATTTTGATGTTCCAGCTATTTCTTTCCACTTGTTAGTATATTGCAATGTCAACTTTGACCAAATAAATGAGAAATAGAGCCATTAAAGAAGAAATCCATGCGCAGTATTTTTCTCAGTGTATGGATAGCATTTTTTTAAAGAGTTTTATTTTCCTGGATGGACTTCCATGAAAAACAAGATTATTCAAGATCACAATGTTTCTTCAGGTTGACTATGAAAGGGTTAAAATTAGTTTTGTTATTCATGTTTTTAATCCCCCAGAATGGAGTCCTTGTGCTTTCGCCAGCACCACTGGCCTCTGCCTGTGGCAGCCATCCAAATCAGGTGTGTTGACTCAGACTCAAAACAGCATTTGCAAACATATTTGGAGCATATCCAATTCTAGGGTACATAGCTCACCAGGGCCTGCTTTTTACTCCAGCACTGTCTGATGCCATCAGGAAAAGCATTCTTCACAAAAAATGCAAGGTATTATTTTCATGTCATATTCCAAGGAGATCAGTAAAGATATGTGCGAGGAGTAACGGGTGATTCATAGCTGCCCACTCAGCTCCCAAGAAAGTTTCCGAGGCTGATGTTGAATCATTCCACATAGTAATTGGCATGAGGGCCTTGGAAGCTGTTCTGATTGCAAAAGCAGTCCTCTCACTTTCCCGAGGATAGTGATGGATGTTCCCCCTCGAGGACTTTGGTTCACTGGAAAAATATGGCACTTGAAAAATATTGTGAGCTCAGGTATGTTTTCTTACTAGGAGATCAAGGGCTCATTTCTCTGTGGGTAACTAATGCAGGTTTTTGTGAGCTGAGAATTTTACTCCTGTTCTGAAACCAAGTGCTGGCCCATCTCTGTCATCAACTCTCTAATGAATTTTTTTATGTTGTGCACACTTAAAAGCCTGTGTTAAAATGCTGATAAGAAGCATAGTTTTATAAAACTCTGTATCAAGCATGCCTGTGGATTTTTTTAGGGGCACTATAGATATTCCCTATAAATGACCAAAATAGATGCTCATTTCCTTCGATGACCTATCTGAAATGGATTGTTGGTTGAAATCCAATGCGTACTGGCAGGTTTCCACCTCCCAGGGAGCACCACAGTAATTACAACTTGCTGGCATCATTTCTAGCAATTTCAGAAGGGATACCAAGAATTAAGCGCTCAAAGAGGTTGAATCATCGGTTCTCCCTTGAATGTACTCACTTCCTTTAGTTCTGGCCAAAGGTTTTTGGAAGATATTCTTGTGAGCTTCCGTGGCTGGTAGAAGCAGTAGAAAAACAGAAGGCAATAACCAGGATTAGGTTTCCACAACAGAAACCATGATGAATGCCTCTGACCCACTGAGTTAGTAGGAAGAGGTGAGAAGGAGTAGGGACTTCAGTCGTAACTGTTGTCTTGTTTATATGGTTAATGAAGATATCACACTAGCCCATCAGTAGGTATCGTGGATTTCATTATCTTCTAACTTTGGAAATGACCTTTTCTAAAAGTTTTTTTTTTTTTTTTAATTTATTTGAATGGCAGAGTTACAGAGAGGGAGAGAGAGACATCTTCCATCCACTAGTTCATTCCCCAAATGGCCACAACAGCCAGGGCTGTACCAGGCCAAAGCCAGGAGCTTCCTCCAGGTCTCCCATGTGGGTACAGGGGCCTGAGCACTTGGGCTATCTTCCACTGCTCTCGCAGGCACATTAGCAGGGAGCTGAATGGGAAGTGGAGCATCTGGGTCCTGAACCATCATCCATATGTAATGCTAGCTTTGCAGGCGGCAATTTACCCACTATGCCACAATGCCAGTCCCCAGAAGTAAACAATTTGTAAGTTTTATATTGTATACCTTTCTGAGAGTGATTAAATCTCACAGTGTCCCACTCTGTCCTGCCTGAGACATGGATCATCCCTTTGTCCAGTGTATCCATCCTGTATATGCTACCTACCCTGTTAATCACTCTTGGTCGTCAGATCAACTGTCATGGTATTATAGTGCTTGTGTTCAAGTAATCCTTACTTTAGTTAATAATGTCCCTATGTGCAAGAGCCATGATGCTGGCAATTAATGGGGTGTTGTTATAAGTGTTTTATTGGATTATCAATCAGTCTTAATCTCTTACTGTGCCTAGTTAATGCATTAAATTTTACCATAGGTATGTTTTTATAAAAAATATTCAAAAATTTTAAAAGCTAGATTGCTATACCCCTGATCTCAGGCATCCACTAGGGGTCTTAGAATGTATCCCACTTGGATAATAAGGGGCTACTACAGATAGAAATGGGTAGGAGTTAAACCAGAATCACAGGTATGTGATCACAGAAAAGATTCAAGGGGTTATTACTTCCAAACCCTCAATTTTACAGATGACAAAATGGGGACTCTAATAAAAAAGATGCCTCGGGAAAGGTCACTCATGTCCTGGACACAAGCAAAGACCGGATTTTAGACCCTGGGTCCTGTGGATTGTCCGTAGATTCAGGCTTTCTAGGACTGAAGAGTGCAAAGGTGGACTGGGCATCTGAGTCATCACCCAGGCCTCCCGAGGCCAAACCCTTCATGGCATCCTAAAATAGCCTCGGGGTCCGCCCTGCCAGGCACATACTTTACTCTCTCCTCCTAACGGTGCCTGACAGAAATAGCCATCCAGGCCATCCCCGATTTATCTTTGCCTTCCTGTAAATCACAGGAGACTCCAGGAATTCCACTTCCCTTTCAGCTGCCCTTCACTTGTGGTTTCCTTCCTTACCGCCCCGCACTTGCTAGTGCAGGACCATTTTCCCGCACTACCTCCCCCCCCACCCCCCACCCCCAGTGCTCATATCTCCATAGAACCTCCTGTGCCCACCCCTGGACCTTCCCCAGGTCAACAATGGCTTCAGCATGGAGGCGGGATTACCCACGGCCCCTCCTTGGACTTCGGCCCGCACTGCTGACCTCCGCCTCAGCTTTGAGGATCACTGTAGGATCACAGTGGCCCGCCTGGCTTTCTCCTCCTGTAACATCCTTCCACCGTTTGCCAGTCCCCCACCTCCAGCTCCACCCCACCAGTGATCTGGAGCCTTCTCTGACCCCACAGACGCACTTTCTGTCCTCCAAATCCTGGTTCTTCTCTAAAGGTGACTGAATCTTAGGAGAGTTTTTTTGTGTGAACTCAAATTGGTTATCTGCCACCCATGACTTCTGCCTTTCTCAAAGGTATTCCAGAGAGACTTGTCCTGCCCGTGGGATTCACTGTGCTAGCAAGCACCAAAAACTGCAGATTCTACAAGGGGCGTGGGCCTGAAGGTCAACAGGAAGGGGGAGAATGCACTCTGTGGCACTGATACCAAGGATGAGAGAAGACCTCAGCAACAGGGGGTGGTGGCAGCAGATGGGCTAGCAGGGACCTGTCCCCTACTCACAAGTGTGCACCGCTGACACCTCATAGATAGCCCCCAAACCTGCCCTACCCAATGGGGTAGCCACTACTGAGCACCTTCAGTGTGGGTAGCGTAAGGCAGAAGATATACCTACTTGGTGTGATATGGAATGTCTTAATCTTTGAATCACTTGGCAGCTGAAATGATATTCGGGATGCACTGATGGTGTGTAAACTACTAAAAAGTAATATTAAAAGGAATTGCATATTTCTCTTTATGTTTCTTGAAGAGGCTACTAGAAAAATTTTAAATTGCAAAGTTGACTTCATCCTATTTTTATTGGACTGATCTGTCCCCGGGCTAGCTCCTCTCTCCTCCTCTGCTGAAGCCTGGAGTTTGGAAGGGAAGTGAAAGCCAAGAGTTCCCGCTTTTGCCTCCATGCTAATTGCATTCCTAATTTGGATCTGAGTGCATTTTCACATAATTATAGCTGCAGTTAGTGGTTAGGGCCGGAGTTTCATCACTGGAGTGCCTTGAATTAAATAGTTTTTCTTTCCTGGTTGGAATTCCCATTGGTACAGATACTCAGAGAATATTTGGAATTTTTAAAAATGATTTATAAACAAACAAACAAAATGAATCTGTATATAACCTTAACAGGAAGAGGCTATTTTAACCTCTATTGTTGACTGACCTTTACAGAAAAGTTTTCCACAGAGAGAATTGAAATGTTTACAATTATTTTATCACGAAAACCTATTTTTATGCTATTGAAATTACTTTGGTGAGTCTCAGTCTAATGCATGTTAAAGACCTTTAATTGAGAAGAGGCTTGGTCAGGGAAGCAGTTTTGGCTTTTTTTAAATATATACTTCATAGAAATATAAAAGACATGCAAAATAATAAAGTGAACATCTTGTTCTCACCATCCAACTTAATAAATTAAACATTTCTAGCACCTTAGAAAGCATCTCCCAACTCCCAGAGGTAACCCCTCATCTAAATCTCATGCTTGTCATTACTTCACTTGCAGTTAGAATTTTTCTACCAAAGGAGCCATTTACAAAGCTGGTTTAGCCATTTCAAATGGCCCCTGTCGTACGGACCTGCTTAAAATCATTATCCTGGGCTCTGTAGAGCAGCCTAAACTCCCAAAGCAACCATTCTGTTTTGACAAGTACTTTTCCATTAAGAAGAAGGAGGAGGAGGAGGAGGAGGGCAGGCTCACTAAGGGGGAAAAAGAAAGTATCATTAACTTGTATGCCTGTCTTCTTGTACAAGAAGGTGACACCGTGTAGAGAAACACAACTGTTCAGGCCAGAGCTAGAGGGCTGAGGGAGCAGGAAAATTGCATGGAGATGTCTGGCACATCATAAATGTTCTACAGATGTCTGGGGCTCCCCTAAAGACTCGGCAATGTCAAACGCCTCAGATATTCCCAGGTGATTTTGATTAATTTCCCCATTGTTACTCTCTTGATGATAAAAGTCCAGAATCTCCCCAGTCTCTTATTTGTTTCCAGGTCTACCTGTATTTTTATAGCATGTAACATTCCGTATTTGTTTACTATCTAGTTCAGGGACTTTTCCTCTCTTCTGAATCATTTATAGCGTCTCTATCATGCTCTGCCCATCCGGGAATGCAACACTCAGGGAATCATGGAGTGTATTTATGTTTCTTCAATAGTTGCTGTCAATGAATACAGACAATTCACCTACTCTTTGCCAGATACCATACTGAAGTCTGAATACAGAAAGATGGATGTGACATGATCTTTGCCCCAAAGGAACTTATATTCTAATGAGAAAAGCAGAGAGGTTAAAGGGACTTTTTCATTTAGCAAATATTTATTGAGCACCTATTACATGCCAAATACTCTTATGCTCCAGGGAGATAGCAGTGACTAAAACAAACACAGTATCTGCCGGCATGCGGCTTTCATTCTGCTAAACAGAGGTAAACAACAGAGAAATAAATAAGCACATTGTATAGCATGTAATAGCATTATGTTGAAAGTTATCGAAGCTATGGGGAAAAGGACAGTGCAGGGTTGTGAGGAGAAGGCAGTGCCTGTGACCTTCAGAGAAGGTGCTCAGGAAGGCCTCTCGGAGAAGGTGCCAGTTAAGCAAAGACGTGAATGGCGAGGCAGCAGCCATGAGGCTGTAAGGGGGACGAGCTCTGCAAGCAGAAGCAGTAGCAAGTGCAGAGGCAGCAAAGTGAAAGAGAGAACTCTTTGGGCATCTTTGTTTCCAGGTTCCCTTTTAAGAAACATCAAGAGGAGGGCAGCGCTGTGGCATAGTGGGTTAAACCCCTAGCCTGCAGTACCAGCATCCCATATGGGCACCAGTTTGAGTCCCAGGCTGCTCCACTTCTGATCCAGCTCCCTGCTAGTGCACCTGGGAAAGAAGCAGAGGATAGTGCAAGTCCTTGGACCCTTGCACCCATATGGGAGACCTGGAAGAAGCTCCTGGCTCCTGGCTTTGGATTGACCCAGCTCCAGCCACCGTGACCCTTTGGGAAGTGAACCAGTAGGTGGAAGATCTTTCTCTGTAACTCTGTCTTTCAAATAAATGAAATAAATATTTAAAAAAAAAAAAAAGAAAAAAATCAAAGGCCAAATAGGAGTGGGAGAGAGCAGGAGAAAAGGTACCGGGAGGAAAAGGCCATGAGATGATAGAAGGGAGGACCTGGGAGAATATTGTAAGGACTTTAATTTTTACCCTGAATAAGATGTAAACACACACACACATGCACATAGTGAAGAGTTAGCCAAGGAATAATGTCATTTGGTTGACTAGGAGACTGAAAGCAAAGAAAGTAGGAAGCTATTGAGATAATCCAGGCAATGGAGGGTTTTGCTGACAAATAATGTGTAGGGCACAAAAGAAAGAAAAGAGGTAAGAATAATTAGAATATATTGGGGTGGGGGAATAGAAGGAGTGTCAGGAACCAAGATGGAGCAGACTGAGTCAGAAGCAAGTTTTGAAAGGGAGATCAGTAGCTCATTATTGGCTGCATAATTAAGTTTTAAATGCCTATGAGGCATGTAAGTGTATATGCCATTGGGTGGCTGGGCGTAGAATTCAAGGAGTCGTTTAGACTAGAGATTATCAGTGTGGGAGTTCTTAGCATGTAGATCTTTGTAAGGCCAGGAGACTGGATGAGCTGCCACCGACAGGCTGTAATCACAGAACGTGTCAGGGTGTCTGAGCCCTCGGGCACTCCAGCATTAGCAGCCTGGGAATGGCAGAACCCAGAAAGAGAATGAAGAGGCATGGCCAACGACATAATAGGAAAACAGGCAGTGTCGTGCTCTGGAGCCCAAGAGAAAGCCGTTTTTCAAAGAGGACAGAAAGCCATCATTTACCAGACGGTTCATTTACCTGAGAGGTCAAGAAGACGAAGACTTGAATGCTGACCTTGGAATCTGGCAGCATGGACGTCAGTAGTGACCTCTAGACTAGCAGTTTTGGCTGAGAGGTAGAAATTAAAACCTGATTGGAGTGGGTTCCACAGAGCAGGGAAGAAGTGGATTGAAGACAATAGGGTGGATGACTCTTACAAGGAGTCTTTTTTGCCCCCTCTTTCAAGGGAAGTAAGTTCAAGAAGGATTTTTATGCTCTTGGCAATGACAGGACAAAGATAAATGTTGGTGATGCAGGAAGTAGAGGGAGAATTGCTTGAGTCTTTGAATAGGCAAAGGGGGATGGGATCTAAGTCTTTGTTTACACTTAGATGAATGCATAAAGGAGACTAAGAACAAGCTGTCGAATAAGCCCGTGATTAAAGAGAGATGAAGACAGCAGGAAATTATCATGTTGAAGTGTTTCCTTCCGTGTCCCACTTCTCCCTCTCTCTCTCTCTCTCCCTCCCCCCCACACACAATTTTTCTTAAATCTTCTAAAACTTCCTATTGTTAACCATTAATTATTTACACCACTGTGAAATTCCATGCCAGACATTAGCAGACACGTGTTTCAGTTAAAATGCTATACTATTGCTGATAAATTTGCAAATAAGTATTTCTTCAACAGCAAAAAAGCATTATGGATGAGGTGCCAAACAGTAAAACCAGGGGCTGGTACTGTAGCGCAGTGGGTTAAAGCCCTGGCCTGAAGCGCTGGCCTCCCATATGGGCACCAGTTCTAGTCCCGGCTGCTCCTCTTCCAATCCAGCTCTCTGGTATGACCTGGGAAAGCAATAGAAAATGGGCCAAGTCCTTGGGCCCCTGCACCCATATGGGAGACCTGGAAGAAGCTCCTGGCTCCTGGCTTCAGATCGGCGCAGTTCCAGCCATTTCGGCCATCTAGGGAGTGAACCAGCGGATGGAAGACCTCTCTCTCTGTTTCTACCTCTCTCTGTAACTCTGTCTTTTAAATAAATAAATAAAATAAATCTTTTTTTAAAAAAAAAAAAGTAAAACCAATGGATAAAAAGTAGAAATTCTGAATAAGAAAATAAAAATTATTACCATATATATTTTGTGCCTGATAGTAAAAGTTTGGACTTAGCTATATAGAACAGCTCTCATTTTTACTCTTTAAGTGTAGTAGATATTCTGTTTTCAAAGAAATAATCTTACTGCAATTTTTTTGCTTTTAATTAGATTCTTATTGAGAAACTGGTCAGTATAGGGCTATTTAGAACTGTTAAAGATTGAGAGAAAATGTACACAAATGAAAAGTTAAAGCAAATCTATAAATAATTAGGTTGATTTAGTGACCAGCCTTAAAACAGAACTCTTACTAGGGACATTTTTTAAAGGACGTATTTATTTATTTACTTATTTATTTATTTATTTATTTGAATGATATGGTTACAGAGAAAGAGAGAGAGGAACAGAGAGAGAGAGCTCTTCCATCTGCTAGTTCACTCCCTTGATGACCTCGACAGACAAGGCTGGGCCAGGCCAAAGCCAGGAGCCAGGAGCTTCTTCCAGAGTCTCCCACATAGATGCAGGGGCCCAAGGACTTGGTCCATCTTACACTGATTTCCCAGGCCATAGCAGGGAGCTGGATTGGAAGTGGAGCAGCCGGTATTTAAACAAGCGCCCATATGGGATGCTGGCATCACAGGTGGCAGCTTAACCCACCAAGCCATGACGCCATCCCCTGAGACATTTCTGTAGGAGGAAGATCATTTTTGCCATTTTAAAATGAGACCCCATGAGTTTAAATAGTGAGCCTGAGAGTATATCTTTGTGGAAATTCCTGGGACCCCTACTGTAGAACTTGCGCTATGACCACAAAAAAGAAAACCTTGAAAATAAAAAGATAATTTCAATGTAAATTCTGAAAGCCACATAAAACTGTTACAGTCTAATTGTGATGGAGAATAGTTTAAAAAGCAGCCTTGTATTATCACACATTTGAAAAACAGCAAAGCATTTATTTAGTTAGTTAATCTTTAGTAGCTGTGGAAGAATTATCAAATTTGGTTTATAGACAAACCACATACAAGTTATTTTCTTTTAAATGTTACAGTTTATACCCTTGGATCTGATAATCATTTATCATTAAAGAATTATATAGGGAAAAGATTGTGCAAAAGGATGAGATTAAAGTAAGATGAACTGACAAATGAAGACTATAAAAATGCTTCTTTTAGCCCCTTTAATCCAAAAAAAAATAAATGAACTTTCTGTGAGCAGGTCATTATTTAGGAGTAAAGATTGGATGGATGGATGATGGATAATTAATAGATAGATTTTATATAAATATGTCTCACTGTCACTTGAAGAATGAGTAAAAACCACCAGTGCTCAATTTAAGCTCATTCTTCTAAAACCACTTTCAGACCAATTTCTTATCTTTAACACACATGAGTCATCACTTATTTGTCCAAAAGCTGGCTAAAAGTCTGAACTTTTGCCACGTGAAAGCATAATTTTTCATGCAAAATAAGGTACTTGCACAGTGGTTAAGGAGCATTTTCTGAGAAGGATGGGTTTATGTTCTGAGCCTCGTGTTTACAGATTTGTCAGAATCTGCTGCCTCCTCTGATTCAGTAAATTCTGACATTCATAAATAATTCAAAACTTACTGACATGATTGTGTCAATAAAATGCATAATCTGTGTGTAATATAAATGTCAGTTTCAGCAGGAGTTCTTTATCTGAATTATTCATTGATGTGTGGCAAGGTTTGTGCATTTATTAAGTGGAGCATCACAAACTCAACCAGTACAACACCACAACTCTCTTCATCTGTCTCAATTTTAAGGAATCCATAGTGCCTAATTTGTTTATATGATTCATATGTTGGTGAAATTTATTATGAATCTTATTTTTTAAATGCTTTGCAAAGAATGCAAAGGTAATGTAAAGATCCTCTTGAGGATTTTTTATAAGATTTATTTATTTATTTATTTATTTATTTATTTATTTATTTGAAAGGCAGAGTAACAGAGAGGCAGAGACAGAAAGAGAGAGAAAGGGCTTCCATCCACTGGTTCACTCTTCAGATGGCCGCAACAGCCAGAGCTGAACCAATCCGAAGCTAGGAGCCAGGAGCTTCTTCTGGGTCTCCCACACTAGTGCAGGGGCCCAAGGATGTGGGCCACCTTCTACTGCTTCCCCAGGCCATAGCAGAGAGCTGGATCAGAAGTGGAGCAGCGGGGACTCAAACCAGTGCCCACATGGGGTGCCAGCACTTCAGATTGGGGCTTTAACCCACTGCGCCATAGCACCAGCCCCTGAACTTTAATCTTTTTTTTTTTATTATTTTTTAATTTTTTTTTTGACAGGCAGAGTGGACAGTGAGAGAGAGAGACAGAGAGAAAGGTCTTCCTTTGCTGTTGGTTCACCCTCCAGTGGCTGCCGCGGCTGGCGTGCTGCGGCCGGTGCACCGCGCTGATCCGATGGCAGGAGCCAGGTGCTTCTCCTGGTCTCCCATGGGGTGCAGGGCCCAAGCACTTGGGCCATCCTCCACTGCACTCCCGGGCCACAGCAGAGAGCTGGCCTGGAAGAGGGGCAACCGGGACAGAATCCGGCACCCCGACCGGGACTAGAACCTGGTGTGCCGGCGCCGCAAGGCGGAGGATTAGCCTAGTGAGCCGCGGCGCCGGCCTGACCTGTAATCTTTAACAATATCTGGCTAAAGAAGGTTATGAACTTAGAGTACTAAAATCAATCTAGCATCTGTTTTATACCTGGTATGTATGCATAAGCCTTTGTGCTCTATGATACAAAAAAAAAAAACCCTACAATGCTTTCCTTAATGAACCCAAAGTATAGGAAAACCAACATGTTTGTGGTAGTTTTATTTTTTAAAGATTTATTATTTATTTATTTAAAAGACAGACTAATGGGAGAGAGAGAGAGAGATCTTTCATCTGCTTAATTCACTCCCCAAATGACTGCCATAGCCAAGAGCCAGGAATTCCATTCTGGTCTCCCACATGGATGTTAGAGACCCAAGTACTTGGACCATCTTCCACTGCTTTCCCAGGAGCATTAACAGGAAGCTGAATCAGAAGCAGAGCAGCCAGGACATAAACTGGCACTCTGATATGGGTTGCCAGCCTCATAAGCAGCAGCTTAACTGCACCACAATGCCAGTCCCCAGTGTTCATGTTTTAAAGAGAATCGAATAGACTAAGCATGCCAAGCCTGCATGCTAAGTAATCACCTTTTTGTTAACTTTCTATTAATGAATAATAAACATACATGTTTATTATACATAAAGGCACATGTATAAGTGTGCAACCTGATAAACTTCAAAAACTGAACATACCTTTTTAACTAGGACCTATATCAAGAAACAAACATGATGAACTCTGCAGAAGGCTTCCTCAAGCCCCACACCCTTGCCTCCCAGTCACCGGTCACCGCCACTCCTGACCCCCCAGGGTTCCTGATTTCCAGCACTGGAGGCCCACTCTACTTTCACACAAATGCAGTCATACAGTGCACGCTATTTTGTGTCTCGCTTGTTCACTCAGCATTGTGCTCGAGAGATTCATTGACATTGTGCATAGTTGTTACAGTCCTTCTGGCCCTGTTGACCATACTCTGGCATTGATACACTATAATGTATTTATCCATTCTACTGTTGATGTGCATTTGTATAATTTCCAGTCTGGAGCTATTATAGGAAATATAGGCACTTCTGTTTGGTGTGTTTTTATTTGGTATATATTTGTTATAGCTGCTTTTATCACAGTTGATAGATACTACCAAATAGTTTACCAAACTGTACTAGTTTACACAACTACCAGCAATTTATAATTGTTTCATTTGCTCCACATGTGATGTTTATCATTTTCCATGTGTTTCACTTTAGCCATTGTGGTAGATGTGTAGAGTAGTTTTTAGGAGGGCTTATTTTTAACACACTCTGGATATGAAAACATTGTTGGATATATGAATTGGGAAAAACCTGTCTTAGTGGCTCCTTTTGATAAACAGAAGTTAATATAGAACATATATAATTTTCTTTTAATGTTGGTTCTTTCTTTGAGTTGTCTTCTGGGTTTTCCATGAAGTTTCTTCCATATCCTCAGATCAAGAGGAAGTGCTACTTTTTCTGTAAAATCCATATCATTTACCTTTCATGCCTAAATCTGCAGTCCACTGAGTTTTTTTAAATCTCTGATGTGAGGTTAGGATCAAGCATTTTTTTTTCATGTATGGATGCCCAGTTGATCCTGAACCATTTTATTGAAGCAGGCAATTATTTTAATTCTTTTAAGATGTATTAGATCTATTGAAAAAGTAAAAGCCAAATATATACTACCATCTTAAATATTTTATATCATTTGAAATATTAAGTATCAACTTTTCTTTTGTAATAAACTCAAATTTCCAGCAAATAGTAGGGAGGAAATGAGAACAGGAATATGCTTTTTCACTACTATAAATCTATTCTACAGATATTAAATTGGAGCAGTTCCACTGTGATTCTGCATTTTCCATTCTGTCCAGGAATAGCATTAGTTTTTAAATGATTCCCAGAACAAGAGACAAACTTTTTTTCTGGATATACTAATGATTGGAATAGTATCTGGAATATAAAATAACAAAATGAATAGGCATATTGGCAATTTTTGCCCTAACCTACTGCAATTTCATTTGTAACCCTTGCTAATAGTGTGTATTACCTCCTTCAAATTCCACTTGAAAGAGGAATTGCTTTGTAATGTGTATATCAGTAAGCTTCTGCAGCTCAAGTGTATTACCACATCTCTTACACAGGAATTTGAGGAAGTAAGGTTGGAGACTGCTGCACTTAGGAAATTCTATAAACAATACACTCAGTTTTTCAAGAGGTGCTATATTTAATAACTTAAATATGGTTTTTAGTTCGGTATAGTTTCTGTAATTGTAAAAGCAACGAGGAACTCCATTTCTCAAAATAAATGGATAATATGTAGAAAGCTTTTGACATATCATCTAAAACCCAGCTTTCCCTAGAAAATAAACACTTTCATAAAACAATAGGACAGAAGAAAAACTTGTGAATATTAGGTCCCAGTGTAACCAAAAGATTTTGGTCCTGAGACAAAATTTATCCTCAAATCCCTCAGTCAGTACACTCAATGGTTGATACCTGAACACTTACTACATAGTATGATGAGAAATCACTATTATTTATTTTGGTGTGATTGTGGCTAAGTTTATCCAAAACTTAAATTTAGAGATACATTCTGAAATATCATTTGATGAGATCAGTGAGCCACTCAAGGTGGTTATGCCAGTTACTTGATCACTGTTGGACACACAGAAATTTATTAGAGTGCTTTTCTCTGCTTTTCTGTGTGTTTGAAATGTTTCACACTAAAAGTTTCAAAAATATTTTGTTTCAGATACTAATATGCTAAGGCAGTAACTCTTCCTCACTTTTTGTGTTTTTCTTGCACTATCCATTTATGCTTTCCTGGTGCTTTTCCATGTGCCTTTTTGTTTTGTTTTATTTTGTTTATTTTTTGTAATTTTTTTTTTTTGACAGACAGAGTTAAATAGTGAGAGAGAGAAAGAGACAGAGAGAAAGGTCTTCCTTCCATTGGTTCACCCCCAAAATGGCCGCCTCGGCCAGCGTGCTGCGCCGATCCGAAGTCAGGAGCCAGGTGCTTCCTCCTGGTCTCTCATGTGGGTGCAGGGCCCAAGCACTTGGGCCATCCTCCACTGCCTTCCTGGGCCACAGCAGAGAGCTGGACTGGAAGAGGAGCAACCGGGACAGAATCCGGCACCCCAACAGAATGCCAGCACCACAGGTGGAGGATTAGCCTAGTGAGCCACAGCAAAGGCCCATGTATCTTTTTTTTTTTAATATTTATTTTATTTATTTGAAAGACAGAGTTACAGAAAGAAGTAGAGACAGAGAGAGGTCTTCCATCCTCTGGTTCACTCCACAGATGACCACAATGGCCGGAACTGCACTGATCTGATGCCAGGAACCAGGAGCTTCTTCTGGGTCTCCCACGTGGGTGCAGGGGCCCAAGGACTTGGGCCATCTTCCACTGCTTTCCAAGGCCATAGCAGAGAGCTGGATCAGAAGAGAAGCAGCCGGGACTAGAACTGGTGCCCATATGGGATAGTGGCACTTCAGGCCAGGGCGCCACAGCACCGGCCCCTTTGCACCACAGCACCAGCCCCTCCATGTGTCTTAAATACATACTACCTTCTTACAACATCCTGGACTTTTCACTTGGATATTTGTTCTTTTATCTAATAAGAAATTCATAAATATATATGCATGTATTACATATAAAGTCACACTCATTATATATACATGCACACACAAGCAACAAAGGCACCTTGACATAACAGAAATGTTAATAACTATAATGGTTCATGCAGGGGTTCACTGAGAGTATTTTGCGTAAATCCCTTTGGCAGATAGATTAATAAGTAAAAATGCACCTGCTACAAGCATTCTTAATCTTGATATACTTATGCTTGACATACTTCTACTCCCCCTCCTATGCCAACCCCTTTGCCCAGAATTGGTTCACCTTTTTGGAGATACCCATCATTCAAATCAGAAGTAGTGATTCAGAGAAGTCCAACTTCCCTTATTCAGGGTAGATTCTGTTCAGTTTGAAGATGGAGTTTAATTCTCCATTGCCAGGTAATAACAGATTGACAGGCTTCTGGAATTAGGATATGGTCATTGGTGGATGGCTCAAGTAATTAGGTTTCTGCCACCCATGTAGGAGACTTGAAGGAAGTTCCCAGCTCCTGAATTCAGCCTGGCCCATTTCTGTCTGTTTCAGGCATCAGAGAGTAAAGCAACAGGTGGGAACACTCACTCTCTCTCAGCCCCTCCCACATCTATTCTGTCTACCTCTTAAATAAATAAGTAAATAATGAAGGAAGTGAGTGTGAGCAAATGGTTAAAACTTGAAAATGAGCACTTATGTTTCAATCTGCAGTGTGTAGAGAAAGTGGACTTTATTTATGATTCGATATTTGGTAGAAAAACAGGGACCAGCCAAATTAATAAAAAAAAGATAAAAAATACATTCTGATTCTCAGATCATTCCAAATATGTGCTCTCATATGTACTTTAAATTCACTACACTCTGTAGCTGTATGCTTAATAAAATCGTTGAAAAATGAGGAGGAAGAAAGAAAGAAAGAGAAAGGCTTTGGTTTCTGCGGAAGCACCAACATGAAGTAATGAGATGGGCCTGGGAGGGCTTCATTCCTCCAATGTGAGCTCTGGGGAGAGCTGGGTGGTGTTGGGAGGAGACTCTCCTCCATCAGGGTGGAAGGCGTCAAACCACTGACAGCAAGCTTTAGAAACAGGGCTCCCGTGTTTGTTCCCTCCAAGACATTCAACACAATTCTGGAAAGCACCTTTCACAAACATGTTGACTTTTGAAATATGTATGTTCGCTCAAAGTTCAAGACTTTCAAGACAGTCATAGCCACTGTGCTGTAAAGAAAGGTGGTATCCTTTATCATCAAACACCTCGAGAAAACCTTGTACACAGCCTAAGGACTGTTTTGGTACCTAGCGAGAATCTGAACTATGAGAAGCAGCAACATCAGTTGGAAAATTCTTTGCAGAAACAGCAGTGAAGATGGGGACAGGATGAGGGTAACCTAACCTGGGGTGTGTTAGAATGAGTCCTGCAGTCCCTGGAAGATTCTGAGAGTTGATTTCTGTGTTCCTTTTGAGGGAGGGATTTAGGAAGCTCCCATCAGATCAGTTAAGCTACTGAGGAATAGATAATCTAGATCAAAAGTTTGCCCAGAATGGTAAGCATTCTTACCTAACTGAAGTCTGAAGAGTTCAGATCCTTATTCTGCCACTGTGTGAGCTGGTGAAGTCTCTAAGATGAACTGAGTCTAGACTGTATCATTCATAGAAGGGAATTAAAATTGTTGCTGACATATACTATTGGGTTGGGTTTCTCTGTTCCAACCTGTGATCTACATTTGAAAATGTATGTGGCCTCACTTCATCCTATTATAACAAGAACACTTATTGAAATCCTGTAGGAAATGATTAAATATGAGGAAACAATGATTTACACAGGGTAGCTCAAACCCCAGCACATGTTTCTGGAACAGTGCTAAATAACTGTTGGCTTCCTTTCTTTGGCTTCTCTTATTCAAAGGTTTTCCTAGCACTGACTTTGATATTGAGGATGAAGCCGGCCACACCCTGCCGGGGTCTCTGTTAGTGAGGTTGAAAGCTTGTTACTGAAATCTTTGCATAAACACCCTTACAAGGCTGGAACGTAACTCTTAAATAATTACCACTTTAACTCCCCAGGCTCTATAAATTAGTTATAAAAATAGCTACCCCCAAGTGATGCCTATAAAAAATGTATTATTCTCAAAAGAATGGCGCCATATAGATGAAGCATAATTATTTTTCTTTGGCGGTTGTTGTTATTATGATCAACTTTTTATGGGGAGGATGGCTTGTAGACTGCTTAGGCTTAGTTCTGAACCTGTAAACAAATTCTGAGCTCTGTTCTGCCAAGGACTTCTGCCTGCTCGTTCCCAACTACTGGTATCCTTGTACCTGCTAACAATGGAATTGCTTTGCAGTTCCTCTTAGTCTCAAACTCCTCCACTCTTCCCTCCTCATCAGGTCCTCACTAGAGCATCATCTATGACCTCTCCCAAGGGATTTGAGCCACACACACACACACACACACACACACTCACACACACACACACCCCTTTTCAGCTGTGCCCTCTGTAGAGCCTTGGTTGGATGTTAAGTGTTAGAGGGAAATCTGCTCTCTCTTGTGTGTGAAATTATTTTTTGTTGTTGTTTGTTTTTAAAGCATTTTTTTAAAGATTTATTTTATTTACTTGAAAGAGTTACAGGGAGAAGTAGAGACTCGGAGAGAGAGGTCTTCCATCTACTGGTTCAATCTCCAAATGTCCGCAACAGCCTGAGGTGAGCTGATGCAAAGCCAGGAGCCAGGAGCTTCTTCCAGGTCTCCCTTGTGGGCACAGGGACCTAAGGACTTGGGCCATCCTCTGCTACTTTACCAGGCACATTAGCAGGAAGCTGGATCGGAAGTAGAATAGCTGGTGCTTGAACCTGTTCCTATATGGGATGCCGGCGCTGCATGTCGGGGGCCTTAACCCACTGCGCCACAGCACCAACCCTTAAAGTTATTTTTAAATAACTTTATTTTAAAAGGAAGTGGAGCACTTACAGAAATTCAGTGAACTGTTTTGGTCTCTATTGACTTCATATTTATTAAGAATTCTGAAAACTCATAACAATTGAGAGTAAGAATAAATTTAGGGGGTAGATGTTTTATGCAGCAGCTAAGACACCACTTGGGACACCTGCATCCCATATCAAAGTGCTGAGTTTGAGTCCCAGATCCACTTCCAATTCTTCCTTCCTGCTAATATTCACCCTGGGAGGCAGCAGATGATGGCTCAAGTACTTGGGTTCCTGCCAACCACATGGGACACCTGATTGAGTTTTAGGCTCTTGACTTTGATCTGGCCCAGCCCTGGCTGTTGCAGGCATTTGGAGAGTGAACCAGAAGATGGAAGATAAATATCTCTCTCTCTTTCTCTCTCTCTCTCTTTCAAATAAATATAGTTTTTCTTTTTAAAAAAAAAAAAGAAAGAAAGAAAGAAAGAATAAATTTAGCTCAGCTTAGCCTAAATGACAAAAATCATATCATTCCTGAAAGCTCCTCTTAGTCCTAAATAAAATCCCTGGGTACTTTATTAGAAAAGAGGCAATAATTTAGTAGCAGGTCCTCATGTCTTTCTTGCTGACATTCCCTAGTTGTAAGTAGTAGGGAGTTGCATTCCTTTGTTCTGCTGCACCATAGAAGGCTTTGCAAATCTCTGCTAAGCTTAGCAACTTATTTTCTCCTTCTGCTTCAGCACTGTCTGGGATGGTGGCCCATAACATGTTCTATTAACTAGTAAACACAACTGCAGTTAACATAGTCAATAAACATGACATTAATCATATTTGTTACATCACAGATTTCAGGGTTTTAGGGGCCCTCAGCCACATAGTGGTTTAATCCTTTTGTGCAAAGTATGAAAGATTGGACTCTGAGTTTAGGCCCCCATGATTGACACCACCTCTTCCATTTCTCTCACTAGACAAGCTAAGTGACTTCATCCTTCTAGCATTCTCTGCCTACAAAATAATGTTGGATCACATTTTTTTGTAACATGCCCAAACATTTTTTTTAAATCATCTAAAATCAATAATGCATGCATGCCCACTTACATCTTACTGTCAATTCTCAAGGCTTCCATTAATTCGTAATTATTTTGAAAGAGTAATGAATTTTCTTCCCAGTGACATGACTACTGCATTTTAAATAAGGCATTCTATCTTACTTCCCTCATCAATCATACAAGAATTGTTTGGCTGCACAAATAGCAAAGAACATCTATTAAGACATTCATCTTAACATCTTTTAATCTCTAAAGAATTTTTGTACACATCAATAGGCTTCTCTAGCATTGCATTCCTAATAATTAATGAAATTGAAGTTGTTATGACAAGCAAATTTGAAATCAACTTTGTCATAAATCATAATTTTTGAGCTTAAAACCTAAAATATTCCCCTACTAAAACCCTTTGATAAATTGATAAAACACAGTAATAAGGCCAGCGCCATGGCTTAACAGGCTAATCCTCCGCCTTGCGGCGCTGGCACACCGGGTTCTAGTCCCGGTTGGGGCGCCGGATTCTATCCCGGTTGCCCCTCTTCCAGGCCAGCTCTCTGCTGTGGCCTGGGAAGGCAGTGGAGGATGGCCCAAGTCCTTGGGCCCTGCACCCACATGGGAGACCAGGAGAAGCACCTGGCTCCTGGCTTCGTATCAGCGAGATGCGCCGGCTGCAGCGGCCATTGGAGGGTGAACCAACGGCAAAAAGGAAGATCTTTCTCTCTGTCTCTCTCTTTCACTGTCCACTCTGCCTGTCAAAAAAACAAACAAACAAAAAAACACAGTAATAGCAACAAATTGGAAAAACATCGCACTTGAGAGCACCTCTTCCATTTTGTAGACTAAGAAATTGAGATTCCGTAGATTAGCACTTGACCAAAGTCAAAGGCCCCAGGGTGAACTGAAACCTAAGTAGTCTGTCACCTGACCAGTGGTGGTTTTTATTGGATGAAGAGCTGCTCTTTACTGAGTTTCTACTTGGGCAATATCCCAAGATGGTTTATGCATATCAGCTCTAAACTTAAAAACAAAACCCTACAACATGGGGATTATTTTCTCATATTATAAAAGCACTCAAGTTTGAGGGATCAACAGATCGGACCAAATTCTCATAGATAATTCAACAAAAGAGCTAAGAATTTAATTCCTGTATATCCAAACTCAAAAGACAAAAAAGATGTTCTATTCCGCTGCTTCTTTCTAGTTCCAAGATATTAAAATGTAAATCTGAAACTGGTATCTTTCACTGGACATGTTGATTTATCTGTGAGAAACAAAGCTATCAAAATTCAAATATGGCAAGTGTTGAGTAGTTTCCATCCTTTAACTACATAGTAGTAAAGCCCCCAGATTTCCAAGACCCCTCACCACATTTCCTCCTGACCCATAACATGGTGAAGATGGAGATACATGCCTATGTACTATTTCTGGATGAAGAATAAACTTCACAGAAAATTCTAGGTCCCATTTCCTCTACTCATGACCTTTTCTACAATGCAAAGAGGAGTATGCACTTCCCTTAACATTATGATAATAAATTAGACTCTTCCACCCCACCGTCATAACCACAGGGTCACCACCAGGAAAAACAGAACTCTAATCACCAACTTCATTTCCTGACCACAGTGGGGAATTCTGGGCCGCCTTCGGAAAGCAGAAAAATACAACAAGAAGAAGGTCACTGCTGTGCCTCTCTGACAGAAATAATGCCCACTCATAATTGCTTTAGTGTGAACTCCACTTAGGATTTTAAAAGCAAATGCAAAACAGCCAGTTGTTTATCTCTCCTTATTCCAAGAGGAAGATCAAAAGGAGGCTTATCTGGCCTGGAGATAGTTTATTTCCATCTCAGAACAAAAGACAAAAGATACCAAGTCTTTTCCTTTCCTTTGAGTTCCTGTGCCTGTTCCTTTCCACTCCCTTTCCTGATCGGCAATAATATCCTGACCATCAATCTATGTATTTTAAGCATGAAAATCAATTTCTGGGACATGTCTCATTTATTTTCATAACAAGAACAATGGAAATAGCACTGAGTTGCTCTTCGGGATAAAAGAGGTTTAATGTTTAATATACCCTGTTAGAGTGTTCCCTTCTAACACCTGATGTTATGATGAACTTGGGTACATCTGGGACAAGATCTGGAGACAGATGTCAATCTCCTTATAGAGAAACCACTCTAAAAGCGATGCAACTTTGATCATTCTATCAAAGCCTTAAAGATATATATAAATATAGATCTCCATCTCTATATCTATATAGATCTATATATATCTATATAGATCTATATTTCTCTATATATGTGCTGTCTTTCAAGTGGACTCATGAGAAAGACTGAAAAATAAGCAATGGTGGACAAGCATGCTGTGGCTGCATCCATTCTTGTTTTCACTGTGGCCTGGAGAGGGCTGATCTAAGGCTGATCTGAGATCATTCCAGACTCATTCTTGTTTTTCAAAAGCTGAATTTCTCTTGGAACATAGAAAATGAAGAGGAAAAAAATGTACATTTGTTATTTTTTTAAAGCACTCTAATTAGACTCAGTCAGTAGTGCCTAGTACACGTTGAGAGGCACAGAAGATCAAACAGCTTGATTAAGTGGTTCAAAAATAGTTTAGTTTTTTTGTTGTTGCTGTTTGAAATCGTGGTTGAACAAAATGACAAATGTGAATTCTGTTTCTTGGTTGGGTTACTTTTGGCTAAAATAACCCAGGCAGGTGCTGCCACGTGCAGGACCATACAGATTAAGTAAACACTGTTCTGTGGGACTCCTCCTAAAATGCAGTCGCTGATCCAGTGACAGTTGTTCATAGAAATTAATTTTTGTATTCCCTGGTGACTTGTCACACAGCAAGGCTCACATGAAAAGCTGTAGTCTTCTTAGGATCTGTACTCCGATTTCAGGCATCATCAATCAGGCCACAAATGGCAGCTTCGAGACATAGCAGATAACAAACTCAACTTTCCCCACTGAGAAGCCATTCAGCTTTAATCCATAATCCTCAGGAAAATGAGGGTAAGGACCTCAGCTAAATGCAAGGGGAGCCATGGTCCAGGTCACACACATAATATACATAATTCTGTGTAATCAGAGTCGCTTACTAAAGAGCCCCCAAATCCCTAATATAAAGATTAAATTCCCTTGCAATCTTTCAGAGAAAGTCTTGACCAATTAGACTTAAGAGCATAGGAAATGCTGAGACAAAGAAAAGCTTTGGTCAAGTCAACTTCAGCTAGCTTTGGTCCCTTTTACCTCTCAGCTCCCTTTGTGACCGTTTTCTGAATTATCTTCTTGTCGAGTGTTTACCCTAGAATGTACACAGATTCCTTCCACTAGAAAAGGCCTTTTGTTCGTTTCCTCCAGTTGTGTAGCTCAACCCAGTCGGAGTCTTTTTGTTGTTCATTCAGAATTCAATCTGTTTCCAGGTTTTGTTTCCTTTGAAAGGAGATGAACTGAACAAAATTTCTCTAACTTCTGTTTTGTTTTGTTTTGTTTTGTTTTTTCATTTTCATCCTGTGGAAGTGGGTTTCTGGCTCTGGAAGGGAGCCTACTTTTCTACCCAGTGTTTTCCCAAGGGTCAAAGGACAGCAAATTCCACTGGCCCCTGGACTCACCTGTCAGGCCCCACCTGAATCTGCCCTCAGCAGACTTTTTCTCTTGTAGCTGAACTTGGCATAAGATGGGGAGTCTTTGAAGGATTTTACTTAGCAAAGTATGTGATCAGTCATGTGTTTGAGAACAGTTATTCAGCAGTTGAAATAAACCAGTTAATCAGTTATGTAAGATGACTTAAAAAGCAAAGAAACTAGACATAAAGTTACGAGTTAGTTATCAATAGTCCTGATGAAAAGTAACGATGCCCTGGAGTGTAGGCTTAGCAAGGGCAATGGGAGAAGCACTGCAGAGGAGGAACGTCCTGGGCTTCCTGCCCCATCAGCAGCAGGGGAAGAGAACCAGATGAAGGAGTAAGTGGTCCAAACAGATGCCAGGGCTCTGAGCCTGCGAGCTTTGGAAAGAAGAAACGTGGTGAGTTACATTGGGACCGTGTGTTTTAGTCATACATTTGAAGATGTAGAGTTAAACCCTATTCGAACCCTCAAGTCCCTAATCTCACTTTAAGGAAATTGGCCCTGACATTGAATTGGGACATACCACCAGGGGGAGTAGTATCAGTGGACCTGGGTTAAACTCTTCCCTGGGTTTGCCTTTGTGTGTTCACCTAGCCATTTGAGTGACAGGACCAGAGAGAGGATATCAAAGTGTGCCTAAGGAAATGGACCAAGGGGAGCCATACAACTTACTTCTAGTCAAGGCCACAAGACTGAGTAGAAAGAGAATTGTTGCTGCTCCTGTATGGTCAGCCCATTCCACCAAGATGGAGGAAGATACATGTGAGGAGGCTAAATAAATCTTAATAGGAGAGTGGCCTGCACCGTGGCTAACTAGGCTAATCTTCCACTTACGGCGCTGGCACCCCAGGGTTCTAGTCCCGGTTGGGGCGCCGGTTCTGTCCCAGTTGCTCCTCTTCCAGTCCAGCTCTCTGCTGTGGCCCGGAAAGGCAGTGGAGGATGGCCCCTGCACCCACATGAGAGACCAGGAAGAAGCACCTGGCTCCTGGCATTGGATTGGCGCAGCATGCAGGCCGTAGTGGCCATCTGAGGGGTGAACCAACGGAAGGAAGACCTTTCTCTCTCTCTCTCTCTCTCAAACTCTACCTATCAAAAAAAAAAAAATCTTAATAGGAGCTCCCATTTTTTTCCCCCTTAATTGAAGAGAGACACAGAGACAGAGCTCCTATCTGCTAGTTCTCTCCTCAGATGCCCAGATGGCTGGGGCTGGACCAAGGGTGAAGCTGGGAGCAGGAACTCCATCCAGGTCTCTCACGTTAGTGGCAATGGCCCAGTCACTTGAGCCATCACCGCTGCTTCCTAGGATCTGCACTAGCAAGAAGCTGGAGTCAGACGCCTGAGCCAGAAATTGAACGCGAGTACTTCAGTGTGGAATGCAGGCATCTTAACTGCTAGGCTAAATGCCCACTTGCTGCGTTGCATACACTCTTTTTTTTTTAAGATTATTTATTTATTTATTTATTTGGGAAATAGAGTTACAGACAGTGAGAGGGAGAGACAGAAAGAAAGGTCTTCCTTCCGTTGGTTCACTCCCCAAATGGCCGCAATGGTCAAAGCTGTGCCGATCCGAAGCCAGGAGCCAGGTGCTTCTTCCTGGTCTCCCATGTGGGTGCAGGGGTCCAAGCACTTGGACCATTTTCTACTGCTTTCCCAGGCCACAGCAAAGAGCTGCATTGGAAGAGCGGCAACCGGTACTAGAACCGGTGCCCATAGGGGATGCTGGCGCTGCAGGTGGAGGATTAACCTACTGTGCCACAGCGCTGGCCCCTGCATACACTCTTAAGGAAAATGTAGCTGATGTAGCACTTGTTCGGGGTTTCAGGAATCTTGTTCAAATCTTTCTATCAAAAAGAGCCATGGCAAACATGTGCCACATGTGCACTTTTACCACTAGCAGCATTGTATTAGAGATACCAGCAAAACATACAAGTAGAGACCATTAACTGGCTTCTGGAACATCAGGACTGGAGCACCTTGTGGAGAGGTTAGAATGTCTCCAGAAATACTTCCTCTCAGTCCACCTGCCACTCATCTTCCAGCCAGCCTTTCAGTTCGTCATTCCCAAGCTACTTCTAATTTCTTGCCTATATATTCTTTTTCTGAGTTAGGCCACTTATCTTTCACTCATCTACCTTTTTTTTTTTTTAATTTGATACTTAGATTCGCATTAAGACACAGCATAAAGTAGTGTTGCTCTATCGACCAATTAAAAATACACTCAGTGGGACTGGTGTTGTGGCCTAATGGGTAAAGCTGCCGCCTATGACGCCAGCATCCCATATGGGCACAGATCAGGTCTGGGCTGCTCCACTTCCAATCCAGCTCCCTACAAATGGCCTGGGAAAAAGCAGCAGGAGATGGCCCAAGTCCTTGGGGCACTGCCACTCATGTGGGAGACCCGAATGAAGTTCCTGGCTCCTGGCTTCTGGTTGGCCCAGCCCAGCTTATGTGGCCATCAAATACACTTATGAAATTTCAGATTTCTTAGTCTAAGTATGTTCCAAATATTGTGTGATTCAAATGTCATCAGGCATCCCACATTTATCTGGCAACTCTAGTATAAAGAGAAACCCACTGAAAACCAATCACAGTTCTGTCTGCATACCTACTGCATCTTACCCACCCTAATGGCACTCTCCTTTACTGATCTCCAGAGCTGTCACGTGAACATATAATCCCACCACAAGATCACACCACAAGCAAAACCTACCAGAACATGAAAAATCCAGACTCACAGTTGTTGCTGATTTGGATTTAATGCCATAGTCATCACAACTTTTTTTCCCCACTAACACAGTTCCAGAATATGCCACTGAATTATCCAAGCAAACAACTTCGTCCTGATCAACAAATTGAAGGTGTCTGGCTAGAGCTTTTGTAAAAACTGTGAAGAAGATGTCTGGATTAAAAACCCAAGTATGACACTAGAAAGAGTTTTCTCCTGATGTAGGAGTAGAAATATCTGCTCTGAGCATGCCTTACGGCCTCTAGCAAGATGAAGTTTCCAACGCAAGTCACGTACCATGTCCCACCCTAAGGTCCCATGTGACCACGTTCATATAGTTAAGATCTGGTTGAAATTATTGCCTCAAGAACGTTCAAAAGGACTGTCACAATGATGATGCTAGGAAGCCAGGGGAAGCAATCAGGCATATTGCCCAGTCACTGAGATTGCATGGAAGTGACCACTCCACAGTGGACCATGGTTTTAATCTTGCTAGCTCTTTCTCACTGGACTGCCTCCAGAGTAGTATAAGTGTCTTTTTTTTTTTTTTTTTTTTTTTTTTTTTTGGACAGGCAGAATGGACAGTGAGAGAGAGAGAGACAGAGAGAAAGGTCTTCCTTTTGCCGTTGGTTCACCCTCCAATGGTCGCCACGGCCGGCGTGCTGCGGCTGGCGCACCGCACTGATCCAAAGGCAGGAGTCAGGTGCTTCTCCTGGTCTCCCATGGGGTGCAGGACCCAAGCACTTGGGCCATCCTCCACTGCACTCCCGGGCCACAGCAGAGAGCTGGACTGGAAGAGGAGCAACCAGGACAGAATCCGGCGCCCCGACCGGGACTAGAACCCAGTGTGCCAGCACCGCTAGGTGGAGGATTAGCCTGTTGAGCCACAGCGCCGGCCTAAGTGTCTTGTTCTAGAAGCAGTAAACACCTTTTGTCCTTCTACTCTCTGCTGTTGCACATGCTACAGTGCATCACTACCCACACCCTCACCCCAACCCTACATACACAGGATCAGAGCCATCCCAAGTGGTGCTGTCACAGCACTTAGCTGATCTGCCTGAATCAGTCCCTCAAATGAGATTTGGAAGATCCACTGCTCTTCCACCCTAATGTCTGGCAACCCTCATACGAGAAACTTCCCATTCATTTCCAAAGTCTTTCTTGTTCCTAACTACTTTGTGCAAAATCCTGAAGACAGCACTGAACGCTAGGTAAATCATTGTTCTCTCTCTCAACTTTGATCAGCTAATCATGCAATTTACCAATTACCAGTTTAGGGCTACTTGAATGTGGGTTAGAATATGTTAGAAAGATGTGGATTTATATGTTTGTTACATTGCAATTTTAACTTGCTTTAAAGAAGTGGGGAGAAAAACTGCAGCTGACTATGAGCCAGGTAACGCATATTTAGGGTTACCTACTCAGCTGTCTTTCAGCCTTATTGTGTGTACTGGGAATTCATCTACCCGGACAGATTCTTTAAAGTCACACTTAGGGAGACGACATTGTATCCATCTCATACATGGAGTGCAGATGATGAAAATTATGTTAAAAGAGATCCTCTACCAATTTGATAAGAATCTAAGAATCCCCATACACAATTGTTTAAAACGATAGCCAACCACCATGCCACTAAGTTGCCAAGACAGTCATTGCTTTTATGGTGGTATTTTTCAAGCTCCAAACTGGCTTCAGTTCCTCTGCCAGGGCCCATCCCTTGTTTAGCTTTTCTCAAACTCATTTGTATGGTGTTTCTACTAAGTAGTGCAGCTGTTCTTTGTTTAAGAATAAAAAAATATTTATTTATTTGAAACATAGCATAACAGAGAAAGAAGGAGAGACAGGGAGAGAGAAAGAGACAGAGACGGAGACAGAGAGACAGACACATAGAGAGAGATCTTCCATCTGTTGGTTCACTCCCTAAATACCCCTCCAAAGCCAAGGCTGGACCAGGCTGAAGTCAGGAATTCTGGGCCCAGCCTTGGCATTTGCAGGTCTTTGAAAAAGCCCCCACAGATGATGCTGCAAGGCCGTCAGTGGCCCCTTCACTGCGCTCACAATGCTCCAGGAGGCTTTAGTTCAATTGCTGTTTGTTAGTTACTATGCCAGTGCTGTTCATCTTGTTCATCAATCTAGTGTTCATTTCTGCTTAATGCACACATGGGTGTTATCTTTTGGGTAAGGAAGCAGGTTAGATTAGGTCAGATACAGATTGAGCTTCGATAGGTGCCTCCCACCACCACCCCCAGCTCCCTAAATCCCTCCTGCTCACCACCCCCTCCTACTCGTGGGAATGATCTAAAAACACTGAAGGCATTAACAGTCTTCACCTGCTGCTTTCTCCTCCCTGGTTAAAGCTCTGTCTTGTAACAGAGACTGAGGATGCATTAACCTTTCTGTGGTTTCAAAGTCAAGGCGTGCCAGACATTTAACTGATGCCAGGTAGGAGGATAAGGCAAGGAAAGATTCCCAAGGCCCTCCCCCACGCCCATTCCTCTCTTGCCCTCTGCAGGGAGGAGAGACAGAGTTGGGACCCAGTGGCCAAAGCCCTGAAAACCATGTGCTGCTGATGAGAACCATTTCCAGGTTTTAAATCAAGCCCAGACAGGTAGTGGAACACTCTCTGAGTCAAACAGCATTCGGTCCACTCATCAGAGTCATTCTTTATGACTCAAAGGTTTATGGCTTAAGTTAGTGCTGCAATGTTTCTGATCTCCCACCGCCTTTTTTTTTTTTTTTTTTTTTTTGGCTGGGTTTCTACTCCTTCCCACCATCCCTTCTCTTCTGCCTTCCTGCCACTCACACCCCAGTTCCAAGGAACCACTGTAAGAACAATCCGGGGACATTGCCACAGCAAACCGAGCAAGCACGACCCAGGGGTGACATCATGGACATGGATGGGGTCTATCGCCCAGGACCCCGGCCAGCTTACCCAGGAAAGTCATTAGATGATGGAATACTGGGGTGTGGGGAGGGGAAAGCCCCTGTCTGGGTTTATAATGAAGCTGATACAACTATGAGTTGCACAATAAATAAACAAAAGAAGGGGGTGTTGACGGAATTGGTGCCTCAAGCAAGGGAGAGGGTTCCTAGGCTTCATGTTGGGACACAGAGCAAGAAGTACCAACTAAGTCCCTTCCCCACCCATGGAGAAACCTGAGAGCAAGAACACGCAACTGTCTCCAAGCCTCTGATAAAAGCCAGCGCCCTGCAGTCATTCGAAGTGACCCAAAAGGAGCCTGCACCACTGGCTGATCAGGCAGATGCTCCCAAATGCCCAGCTTCCCGTCCTTTGTTACAGTTGCACTCAGGAGTCTCTGTAGCCGGGCAAGAACTCTGCACCTACAGCTTTGGGGAGTGGACACATGAGAATTTTCTGCCTCAGTCTCTTACAGTTTCTTGGCTCCTGCCACAGTCCTGGGATTTGATTTAGAGGCCTAAGAGGGAAATCAGCCCCACGTGGGTAGATAACAAAACACTCTCCACCTTGGAATCATGGAGTGGAATTTGAATCTGAAGCCAAAAATCCTATCTCTGCCTGCTTCGCTAATTACATAAATTTCCTTGCTAGATTCTGCAGCTGTTTATATGAATACAGCTCTGATTCCCAGAATGCTCCCTCTCCACAAAGGGGTGCGGGGCACCCGAGGCTGGTCTGGCAGCCAGGCTGTTTGGTGTGGGTCCTGTTTCTGTGGGGTTGCTAGGGGACCCTGGGTGCATTTCACTCTTTCGCAAAATGAAGCTAACCAGCTGCCCTATCGTGCAGAGATGTCAAAGAAAAATAGAGAGCAAGAGAGGAGCGCACGCGCGTGCATGTATGTGTGTGTGTCTATGTGTGTGTGTTCGTTGGTTGAGTACAGTAACTCTAGCAGCAAAGAGTATTGAGAAACTATTGACAGAAGATTGGAAGATCAAGGCCAAAGTGGAAGGAAAGTGTATGTCCCTCCCTTCAAAGTGTTCCACATTTCACTATGGGAAAGATCCCCAAACTTCCCCAGTGCCCCCCAAAAAAGTTGTTTCACCTTAGGAAGAGCAACCAAACACTATGGACTGCATTTCTTCTTCTCTTACCCATCCCAGAACCAGCCCACCCATGTCTGACAACAGTTTTCATCTTGGCTTCCACTGAGAATAAAGAAGTTAACACAGAGGTACAGCTGGGTAGCCACACATGTTCCCCAAATTTGCAAATTACTTCAGCACAGCTCTTTCTAAATGAAAACTAGGACCTGGTTAGTCCACAAAGAGCAAACAGCATTGTAAAAAGTTTGTTTCTTTTGTTTATTACAGAACTTTGAGTAGAAAGATGAACAAGTCTGATGAAATGTGGCACCGGTAAATATGGATTGAACTTAACAAAAGAAACGCACAATTAACTCCTCCTGATGAAATGATGTGTTTGGGTGGGGCCCCAGAGACCTACCGTGGTTACAAATAAGAAGGACTTTTTTATATAACACACAGATGAACCAATAAAAATGTGACCTCTTGGCTTGGATAAAAAAAGATATCTTGGGTTTCTTTCAGTGAAATATTTGAAGGCTTTAAAATTTTAAACAAAGCCCAGCTGGTTTGTGTGCACAAGTTCCAAACCCTGAAATATTCCCATGATATCTAGTTTCAAAGAATTCTACTACTGTAAACTAGTGAGCAAACGAACGGGCAAGAGAAATCCTCTTTCAAAATTGACTTTATTTTTGTTATAAAGCACTACACATGATAAAGCAAAATTGAGAGGAAAAATGTAAATTGGTACAGTGGAAAAAGAAAAGGAATATAATTATGACTCCAAATGTATGAACAATTAGAAAAGCTGAGTTTCCATTCAGAGTGTGAAAAGAATAGCAGAGAACCCCAAGACTCTGCATTTATATGGAATTTAAATGTCGCCACACAGTGAGCATTTAAACTCTGGAACTCAGGTTAGCAGTGTTGAAGGGTTCCCACTTTCAACCACGGCCCTTGGCAGTGTATGTATTATTTCTGTGAGGAGGCTGACGGTTTGACCCTTCTGCACTTCCCTGTCTTCATAGATTCAGCTCAGTTAGTCTGTGATTTGGAGGCCACTCAACAGCTGTGATCATTACCAGTGCTTGTTATTTTTCAAATGCTAAGTTACCCACCGTCCCCTTCTTTCTTTCTTTCCCTCTTTCATTTTTTGTCACTCTGCTTATTGCTAGTGTTCCTTGGAGAGTTAACTATTAGCAGACTCTAGCAAAAAACATGTTCTTCTCTTGGGTGAATTTTCCTCTCTTCTCCACACCCCTCCAAGGCTCAATTTCACTTTCCACTCTTGCACTTTCTCTAACCCCGCCTCCTCAAGTTGCATGTATTTTTTTTCTATTTACCACCAAAGATTCTTTGAGTTCCTCATGACTGAGAGTGTGTCAGACTCTGTCGTTTATCCCAAAAAGGGGAAAAGAGAGTTGCCTTGGATAACTGGTTTTGATTTGGAAGTTATGGTCTGGAGAAGTAGGTATCCTGCCTCCTCAGACTTGGGTAATTAAGTCTGCAAGGTCAGTGCAGTGACATGCATGACAAGTCCCAAAGATCCCCGCCCCCGCCCCAGGCCCCCAATCAGTCTCAAGGTTCTTTGTGAACACCCATCACACAATTGCTTACACTTCCTGTCTAGGAGTCAGATTCCAGTCACTGGAGGTAATCCTCGTGTTTTAGCCTAACCTTCACACCTGAAAAGAAAATAAAAGCCCTCACGAAGGCCATGGAAGGCAGCTGTTCTTTCCATCTTGGGTGCATTCTCTCCAGAAGCAACCACTGACTTCAGCAAGATTTCCATTTTCAAAGAGGAATAGCACCCGGTCGCTCCTCAGTAGATCTAGGAATTATCAGGCGTTGGTTGGATCCTACCTAGGGACATTTTGAGCAATCTTTGCACTTTAAATCCCTGACTTTTGAATTGCAAACATCCTCTTCAGCCAGATTAGATACAAGGACATTTGGACTTTTCTTAACCTTTCATTCTGAAACGTATAAATGTGGGAACCCGCCCTTTCCTCCACTTAACCAACAGCTATGATTCAGCCCTGGAAGGAAGCGATGGGAAGTGTGTGAAAACACAGCCCACCAGTGACTCGAGAGTCAAAATTTCCGAGAGAAAATATCTGCTGGCTTTGGCGGGAAGGAAGAGTGAGTTTTCCTCAGGACATCTCATGCGGCAGAACAATGTGAGGCAAAGTTAGAGCTAGTGTGCAAAATGCATCTGGGACCTCCAACACCCTCTAACCTGGTAACTTGTGATCATTTGGCACAGCGGGGAGAAATGCAGAACAGAAAAGCTATGTACTCGTGTCCTCCCTGGGACTGACTTGGAACCTTTGGGATAGCAGACATTACCCTGGGCCACAGCTTGGGGTAAGAGTTGGGCAATTGTTTACTAATAAGCATAGTACATTAATTGAAGTTAACTTCCCAATAGAATAGTACTGTATTTTGGAGATTATTAGTCTTGGATACTGCAGCCACATCTTGGTCATTTTGCAGGGTTGATGCTCCTGGCTGATTAAGCAAAGCAGTAGGAAAGAAATTGTCACTATTTTCTCAAATTGTAAAAGTCAGAAAAGGAGGAACACTATATTCAGAGTAAATCTAGAAAGTATGTCCCTTTTTAAAGACATCTAGGAGCATACATTTAATCTGTTAACACACTGGTTAGGACGCCTGCATGACAGTGGAGTGTCTGGGTTCAGTACTGTCTCTGGCTCCTGACTCCAGCTTCCTGCCAACACACACCCTGAGAGGAAGTGATGATGGCCCAAGTGATTGGGTTCTTTCCACCCCCATGGGAGACTTGTATCTTGATTCCAGCTCTCTCTCTTTCTCTCCCCCCCATCTCAAATTAAAAATTAAATATGCATAGAAACTCATAACTGAACATGAAAAATGAAATAGAAATAGAACTGATCTCCAGTCCACTTCAAAAATACTTCACTTTCATAAACCAAAATTACTCAGAAGGTTTCTCATTTCATTTTATGGGCTCTTGGCTTATAGTGAATATATTCAGTTAAAATTATTATCAAACTGCAACTCTGAGTTCTTTTATTCCTCTTGTGAACTACTATATTTGGTCTTTATTGCATTTTTACCAATATTTGATACTTGCCAGTAGACCGCCAATCTGAAGGTAATTCTAAATTATCAGGGTTTTTTTTTTTTTTTTTTTTTTAGACATATGTTTATTTGAAAGGTAGAATTACAGAGGTAAAAGGAGGGACAGAGGGATCTTCCATCCACTGGTTGACTCCCCAAATGGCAGTAATGGCCAGGTCTAGAGTATGCCAAAGTCAGAAGTGAGGAACTTCATCCAGGTCTCCCACATGGGAGCAGGGACCCAAGAACCTGGGCCATCTACCACTACTTTCTCAGGCACATTAGTAGGGAGCTGAATCAGGAGTAGAATAACTGGAAAACAAACTGGCACCCATATGGGATGCTGGTGTCACAGGCAGTGGCTTAACCCACTACGCCACAACACTGACCCCATAAATTAGCAAGATGTTTAACAAAGTCATGTTGAGAGGGGCCAGCACTGTGGCATATGGGTAAAGCCACCTCCTGCAGCTCAAGCATCCCATATGGGAGGTGGTTCAAATCCCGACTGCTTCACTTCCGATACAGCTCTCTGCTATGGCCTGGGAAAGCAGTGGAAGATGGCCCAAGTCCTTAGGCCCTTGCTCCCGCATGGGAGACCAGGAAGAAGTTTCTGGCTCCTGGCTTCGGATCAGTGCAGCTCCAGCCATTGAGGCCAACTGGGGAGTGAACCAGCAGATGGAAGATCTCTTTCTCCTTCTCTTCCTCTCCTTATCTTTCTGTGTAACACTGAGTTTTAAATAAATAAATCTTTTAAAAAATAAAAGTCATATTGAGAACCCTCAAATTGCAGATAGGTATGACTTTTAAATATATGGATATTGTAAAACAAATATTAAAATATCTAAGTTTTATTTACCTGAAAGCATTTTTCTCATTATTTCATTAATGAATTTCCTGAGGCATTGAGAATTATCTATTTTGATTAACATGCTTTTTCCATACAATAAAAGCCAATTTATACTAGCTTTGTAGCCAAAAATTTAGAATTGGGACTATCATTATAATTATAGCATTTAAGTTTCTGGGACTAAAAATATTAATGTCCAACCATAAAGTCTATTTTGTGTGTGGGGTGGTGGGAGGGGGATGTTTATCATGTGCTCACTGTATAAAAAATAAACAGGCATCAGGATATTCCCTGAATCTGGGCTACAGCAGTAAATAAACAGGATTTATGATAATTAGGATATTGTCATATAACAGAATTATATGCAAATATTAAAAAGAAGCTGAATAGATCTATATACACTAGAATGGAAACATGTACCTTTTTATTGTAAAAGAAGACAGTGGTGTACAACAGTTTGTATAGAAATTAGTGAAGAAAAGGAATGTGTATTTATATGCAAATCTGCATTCAAAAAGATCACATATAGAATAAATAAAGTACTAGTGTCATAAAAAATTATTTGAGTCATCACACTATTTCCATAGGCAGCACAGCTTCATTTTTAAATTTAGAATTAAATTAAATCAAATTAATAGAATTGAATTAAATATAGAATGTAACTGAACTCTATTTTATTCTATTTTTTAACACTTGAATGTGGGTCACATTTACAAGTTTTTTAGATTTGCAAAAGAAGAAAAGTATTGATTGATAGAGTAAAGTTCTCCTGTCTACAGATCAAAATACCAATAGTGCTTATTTCTAAGTAGAAGATTATTTTTTCTATGTTTTTCTTCCTGTATTTTCTATCTCTACCACCTATGTATGACTATGCAATAGAGAGTGAATTTTTAAATGTTTAAAACAAAGAACAGAGTATTCACAGGAGAGGGAGAATGAGCTGGGAAGGAACCGTGCCTTCAAGCGTGTAGTGGTCTAAGTAGATCCCAAGCCTTGTTAAGTCATAAGCTTAGAGTGAGTTCCTGGAATCAACTCATTCCCCAAGGCAAAAATTGCAGCGACTTCTCAGGTAACTGCTGGAGGAGTCTGAGGTGGTTGCTTACGTCTGTTTCCAAGCGTGAGGAGAAGCTGGCATTGGTAAAGCGCGTGAGCAGTCGTGCTCTTCAGAACTGGTAGGTGACTGGCAGTAGCGCACTTGTTTCTAATAACTGCCTCAGTATTCCATGGAAAGTAAAACTGGTGTTCGGTTTACTGCGGATGATCTGTAACTGCACTAAGCTTTCATTAATGAAAAGCGTATTTGAGGCCGGCGCCGTGGCTCAACAGGCTAATCCTCCGCCTTGCGGCGCCGGCACACCGGGTTCTAGTCCCGGTCGGGGCACCGATCCTGTCCCGGTTGCCCCTCTTCCAGGCCAGCTCTCTGCTGTGGCCAGGGAGTGCAGTGGAGGATGGCCCAAGTGTTTGGGTTCTGCACCCCAGGGGAGACCAGGATAAGCACCTGGCTCCTGCCATCGGAACAGCGCGGTGCGCCGGCCGCAGCGTGCTACCGCGGCGGCCATTGGAGGGTGAACCAATGGCAAAAGGAAGACCTTTCTCTCTGTCTCTCTCTCACTGTCCACTCTGCCTGTCAAAAAAAAAAAAAAAGCGTATTTGAGATACCATTGACAGTTGTCAAATATATGGAGTTATTTCTTTCACTTATGTATTTATAAACTCAGAATTTTACAGATGAGTGCAAAAGAAGTATGTGTGTGTCACCAAAAGCACAGAAACTGGTCACCCGCTGTCAGTGATGACTGCCTGGTGTCTCCAGTGCCCCTGCAGAGTGCGTCTGAGGGGCCAGGCTGGCTGGGCTTGGAGAAATCTGACAGCATTTGAAGGTTCTGCAGTCTCTGAAGGCGCGACCTCCTATTCTAGCACAGGCCCTCACTCACAGCAACCCTAAGACTCTACTTAGTAAGCCTAGAGGGCAAGATCATACTGTTCAACTAAAAGATACTATGAAAAGTGGACAATCCGTAATACCACATGAAAGCAGACACAAGACAGCCAGATTTTTCTGGGACTGAGTAACTCTCAAGATCTGTTCTGTAGGAATAGGTCTTGAGTGCCACTAACATTTATGTATAGTGTTTGTGCCTATGTGCAGACACCTACATGCTATGTAGGTAGACAGCCCTACCACTTTGTATTATTTCTTTTTTATAATTTAATTTTAACAAAAAAGTGCAAATAGTGTAAATTTGACAAGGTACAATATGGCATAGGGTTAAAAAGAAAGTCTTCCCACAACCTCCCTCTGTCCTTCATTTGAAAAATACCTTGATGTAAAGATTAGGCTAGGGATTAACTTAATTTGTTTCCAGGCATCTTAACTTAAGATATTGAATAATCATCCATTTTTTCCTCCTGTGATATGCAGTGCTACATTTAATAAAATCAAATCATCTATTTGGGGCAATTTCTGGTTTCATGCATTTCCAGTGTCTTAAGCACACACGTAGCCTGTAGAACTTGAATCCCTGGGTTTGAATCTCACTTCTGCTGTCGTTTCTGGGAAAGTTGTTTAAACTCTGCCTAAGTTCGTCATCTATAAAATGGAGATGTTAATAATCATAAGAGTCTTGTGGGGACTAAACTACTTAGTAGTAGATGAAAACACTCAGAAAGCACATGATGTGGATAGCTCTCAGCATATACTAACAGTCATTATTATTAAACATATGCTTAGTGGTTTTTATTGGTATTTCATTAAATTGAGAAACTATGAGTAATGGAGGGAGAATCAGCCTCTGTAAATACTGAGTCTTCCCATGTCACTATCATGAGCTTTTTAATCTGTATTTGAGTCCTCTTTAGATTCCTGTGAGTCAATTTTCTTCAAACATCTGCCCATCAATCTTTACCTGTTTTATAAAGATGCATTTTCCCCTTTCTATAAGTCATCTTCCCTAGGTATTTCCCCATCATATGGATCCAATCCCTGTAATTCCTTGTTGTTACCTCCCAACTGCCCTGCTGTGTCTTTAGACATCTCTTATCTAACACTCTTAGTTGAGAACTTTGTCTACAACCTGTCCCTATCAGAATGTAGCAAGTTATTTATCTCTGTCAATGGAGTCTCAATACTATTTGAAAAAGCTCATGCCTCTTTGTAAAGAAAGACTTTATTTTATTTACTTGAAAAGCAGAGTTACAGAGAGACAGAGACAAAGGGGTAGAAATTTCCATCCACTATTCACTCTCCAGATGGCCACAATGGCAGGAGCTAGGCCAAGCTGATGCCAAGAGACTGGAACTCAGTCAAGTTCTCCCAAATGGGTGGCAGGGGTCCAAGTACTTGGGCAATCTTCTGTTGCCTTCCTGGGTGCATTAGCAGGGAGCTGGATTGGAAGTGGAACAGCTGGGAATCCAACCAGTGCCCATATGAGAGGCTGGAGTCACAGGCAGTGGCTTAACCTGATGTACCACAATGCTGGCACTGGCTCATACCTTATGAAGGCTGGCGTTTTCACCAATGAAAAAATTTCTGTTGAACTATTTCTCAGCATGTGAAGTCTGAGTTCGTAGAAAGCATCTTGAGAAATCAGAGCCTTCCATAAGATTTTGTGCTTGAACCCTTTATCTGAGTTTTTGCTTCATGCGTGTTAAGCTAAAAAGCATGAGTCCTTTAAAGTTCAGGGGAAAAGTGGTTTATAAAGATCTAAGACTGAGTTAAAGACAAAGCTATAGCCAGAGGCCTGGTTTCCTGAGAAGGAAGGAGTTCCCCACTAATCTGGCATGCTTCTGTCTCAGAGGATATTAAAGCCATCCCAGGGCTCTGTGTTTATAGCCAGTCATGTGTCTCACAATCGGTGTCTGTCCCAGTGGGTCACATGATCAGGGTTACACACCGGGTCTCCCCCACGGCTCTTCGTGAAGTGACATAGAGTGAGTAATTAGAGTATCGGCGACAATGAAACCCTTATTATTAGTTACATCCTCCCAATCACTGCCTAATGTAATTAGAAGAAAAAAATACACCTTTAAAGGAATAATTGAGCTTGCTGGGCAAGCCATCACAATTATTACACTCTGTCAGCTCCCTTTGGTTATGACTCTCTCATGACACTGAAAGCAAAAGAAAACACTCATTAATTTTTTTCTATTAAAAAAAAATAGGGCTGTTTAAAAATAGATGTAATAGAAGTCTTAGAGCTTTCCCTGACCCAACCTAAAGACCTGTCTCTCCTCTCCCTTTCTTTTAATCTACTTAAGAGGAGTATATAGACACACACACACATACCCACACACACACACACCCCAGGCCACAAAAGGTATCCAAGTGGTGTTGGTTTTATGGGCATCAATGCTCTTCAGAGACAAATGGCTGACATAATACTGGCCCAGAACTGAGAGATCTTGATAAATTCCTGTTACATCCTTGGGGGGAGTTCTTTAAACAAGTTTGTAGTTACCAGCAGAATAAAGTCTCAGTTTTGGACTTGGAGAGTAATTCGCTTATGCAAATCTTCCCCATCCAAGTGCAAACGAGACCTGTTGATCCCAGGGAATGCTAATGGACCCTTTTGTCTCACTGTCACCTGCTTTACCCCAGCCCTAGTAAAGTGGAGGTTGAAGTGTGTTTATATCTATCATTCCTCTCGGTGTTCTTCCAACTGGCAGTAAGGAAGGCCAAGATCCCTTGGCATTTCTGAAGATAGAAAAAAAAAAAAAAAAAGCAATCAACTCCAAAAGCAAGCTCAAGAGCTCTATTAATGTCCGCTCTGGGCCTGGCAGAGTACGGCTACAGATGGGCTTATGCAGAGCCAGGGAAAAGGATGCAGGTCAGATACTGCAGATGGAGAGAGGGCAAGTGCGAGGCGGGCATGACCTGACCATGAGCAGGGGTTTACCTCTGTACAGGGCTATGGGCAAGGAAGGAAGCCAAATCATGTAGTTTGTCTCCCAGGAAGAAACAGATTGTCCCTGAGCAAGTTCTGGGAGAAGGAAATAAGGAAATTATTAATGCTTAGAAAATCATGGGAGAGCAGAGTTGCTGTGCCAATGACATGGAGAAATTAAACGAAACAAATAGGAGTCAAACATATGTGAGTGAGAAGTTAGGAAAAAAGAGCTTGGTTATGGGGTGGGATTTGAACCAGGAAGTACACACGCAAGGGAACTGGCAATTTCCTGGAGTTAAGCTTTTTCAGGATAACAGGACTGAGATGGAGCCTTCTCTATTTTGATCCTGGTGAGAGTTACCAATCAGGATCACAAAAATATTATTACCCCATTACTGACAACTCGATGTTTGCTCTCAAGGAGGTGCGTACAGAGTAAGTAGGGAGAGCACGGAGCCTTACAACTCCAGGTTAGACCTTTGGGAAAAAGACTCAGACCAGCATGTCTGTGCTTCATTTGTGTAACACACACACACAGGATTTAGTTGTTGAAGTTCTCCTTTAAAAATAAAGAGGCTTATTTATTTATTTGAAAGGCAGAGTTACAGACGGAAAGGGAAAGACACAGAGAAAGAGAACTTCCATCTGCTGGTTCATTCCCCAGATGGCCACAGTGGTCAGGACTGGGCCAAGCTGAAGCCAGGAGCCTGGAATTCCATCCAGGTCTCCCACATTCTGTTGCTTTCCCAGGAGCATTAGCAGGGAGCTGGACTCCCACAGATGCCCATATGGGACGCTGGCATTGCAGGCAGCAGCTTAACCCACTGCACCACCACCCCGGCCCCTCAAGTTTTTAAAAGCCCTGCTTAGCTCTTAGTGATCTAGAAACCAAAATTGTGCACCAGACTCAAGTTTCTGAATCTCAGAGTGTGGTGGGCACTTTGCACACCTTAGCCCTGGTCTCCATCACACTAAGTGTTCAGGGAAGGGCTCCTGTCTCTCCATGGCTGTGGAATATGCTGGGTAGCAGGGTCGGAGTCAGCCACCAGATCTGCAAATCAGAGTGAAAGAACAGATTGGTGAAAGAAGGAAGAAAAGCTCCCAGGATAGAACAATTTGGGTTCCAAAGCTGTTAGTTCCAGAATGTTCTAAATTCGTTTTGAAAAGGGGAAAAAGAAATGGACACATAGTAACTGAGGGAAGCTGCCTGCTGCTCCCTTTGCAGTTCCTCAGTTTTCTGCTGGAGACTTATTTAGGTCAGCCTCTTGGGTCAGATCCCTCACTCCCTGGGAGACTGGCAATGTTGTTTAGAAACTCAGCTCTGAGGAAGAATCTGAATGATACAACCCAAAAAGTTTCTGGGAAATGTGTATAAGGAAGAACCTATGCTTGGGTTTCAAATTTTTTTTACACCAAAATGAACTTGTGTTTTAATTCCATGTTTCCATAAACTTTTTGAACTGCCCTGGCATGTTCAGTTTCTGTGATAGTCTAGTGAGCAAAAATATTTGTTTAACCTGATGTTGGGTATCTAGACACAGGTATACAAACCATGCCAGGCAAATAAAGGAAAATATATAAAAGATAAGCTGACTGATTTACAACACTGGAAGAATCTAATAGAAGCTGTTGCTTTTTTTTTTTTTTTTTTTGACAGGCAGAGTTAGACAGTGAGAGAGAAAGAGACAGAGACAGAGAGAAAGGTCTTCCTTCTGTTGGTCCACTCCCCAAATGGCTGCTATGGCTGGCGCACTGTGCCGATCCGAAGCCAGGAGCCAGGTGCTTCCTCCTGGTCTCCCATGCAGGCGCAGGGCCCAAGCACTTGGGCCATCCTCCACTGCACTCCCAGGCCACAGCAGAGAGCTGGACTGGAAGAGGAGCAACCGGGACAGAACCAGCATCCCAACCGGGACAGAACCAGCGTCCCAACCGGGACTAGAACCCGGAGTGCTGGCGCCACAGGCAGAGGATTAGCCTAGTGAGCCAAGGCACCGGCCAGCTGTTGCTTTCATTGTGCCTAAAACTTAGATTGATCATCCAAAGATTAAATTTATACTGCATTAATCAGCATTCCTTCAACATTACAAGATTCTCTACAGAGTTCAAAGTATTGTTTAGGAGCGGGGCTATATCAGGTCCCAGTCAAGGCAAAGCAAAATATTCACTGGCTTCTAAGTTAAATTTCCTGCTCTACTTTTCCCTCTGGTTCGCTATGCTGAAGAATATTATGAACCTTTTCATAACCCTAACTTGGACTTGACCCTCCAAACTTTAGACATTCTAATAACACAAGCCATGGTAACAAGGGCAGTTCTAAAGATAAATGGCTGAGATGGAAATTGACGGTCCATGTCTTAGATGCCAAGTGAGAGAAATAAAGTCAACATTAACATTGGAAAATGGTGGCTCCTTTGCCTAATCAAATTGCTATGACTATTATTATCATTGTTACTACTATTATTAATATTACATAGCTTTGATAAAGCTAAAAAAGAAAATAAAATATCTTTGGGGATTATTATAAATAACAAATTTAGATAGTATAAAGTTAATGGTTATTATCACTAGTTCCAGAACTTTGTTTTTTAAAGATTTATTTATTTATTTGAAAGGAAGAGCTACAGAGAGGCAGAGGCAGAGAGATAGAGAGAGGTTTTCCATCCACTGGTTCACTCCCCAGATGGCCGCATTGGCTGGAGCTGTGCCAATCCAAAACCAGGAGCCAGGAGCTTCTTCCAGGTCTCCATTTGGTGCAGAGGCCCAAGGACTTGGGCCATCTTCTGCTGCTTTCCCAGGCCATAGCAGAGATTGGAAGTGGAGCAACCAGGACTCCAACAGGCACCCATATGGGAAGCCGGCACTGCAAGCAGTGGCTTTACCCTCTAGGCCACAGCACTGGCCCCCCTAGTTCTAGAACTTTTCAAAGACATTATTATGGACAATAATTTATGCTGATTCTAAAGAGTCCTCTTAAGATATAAGTAAAATAGCAGTGTAAGGAAACTACAAATATAAATATTACAGTGTATTTTTAAAAACCTGTAACATGTAAGTTATGAGGCATGATAATAGAATACCCATTTACCCAATACCCAACTGTAGAACTAAAATACAGTAGTCCTGCCTCATCCATGGGGGATAGTTTCCAGGACTCCCAGTGGATGTATAAAACCACAGTTAGTACTGAACCCTAGAGATATACTGTACTTTTTCCTATACATACAGACCTAAGATAAATTTTCAGCCTTTCACTTATGGGCTTCTCTTTGGCATATCTGAATTGCCCTCATCGATGCCATTATTAAACAAAGTAAGAGTTCCCTGAACTGGAGCACTCTGATAGCAGAGATAGGTGACCATAGTCAGGAAAACTGCTGAGTGACTAGCAGACAGGCAGGCAGCATACTCAGCATGGCCAGACTGAAGAAAGGGACGGTTGGTGTCCTGGACAGAATGAGATGATGTGAGATGTCCTCGCCACGCTCAGCACAGTGTTGGGATAGTTTTTCATTTAATATTTGTGTGCTGTAGTTGACTGGTGGTGACTGAAATCACAAAACAGGAGGCCACAAATGGAGGCAAGGGTGGAGAGGACAACTATATTCTCCTACCTGTCATAGCTACGCATGAGCTCTTCTCCACATAGTGAGTTTCCCCCAGAGGAAAATTTAAAGTTGAAGTTACCATTCCCTCCCCCTTCTATTTTCAGTCATATAAGCACTTTACTTTTAATCTCAATATCTCACTCAGCCTAGTTTCAAAAACCTGTCCATGTTGTTGCATGTAGCTATAGCTCACTTATTGTTATTGCTGTATAGGATTCTGCTGTGCAAGTATACCATTTTTAAAGATCTGCTGTGCAATTGATGGGTTGGATTGTTTCCTGTTCTTCCTATCAGAATGTTACTGTACATGTTCTTAATAGTTTCTCTAGGGTACAAACCTCAGAGCAAAATTGCTGGGTCATGGTATGGTCAATCTTCAGCTTTAAAATCAAAAGTAAATTGTCTTCCTAACAGATTGTACTGACATACCTTTCTACCATCAATATATAAGAGTTTTCATAGTTGAAAACATCATATTTTGAATTGTAGATCTAGTGGATGTAAAATAGTAGCTATTTACATTTTCCATTTGCATTTTTCTGATTACTAATGAGTTTAAGCATTTTCCATGTGTTTTCCATGCCTGCTTATATCTGGTCTTTTATCCTTCTTTGTTAATGTAAGCCATTAAAATTAAATATTTTGTCAAATAGTGACTTCTATGTCTCACAAGTTTAAGTATGTCATACTCTTGATCTTATTCAGTATTTAAAATTTTCCTGTATGAATTCTTTTCAAGTCATGAGATATTTTGTAGTTTTTCAAATATACATAAAATATCATTTCTATTGTTGATATTGATTTCTACATTTATTGCATTTGGGTCAGAGAAAGTGGCTGTTCTAGTTCCCTATTTCTGCATGACAACTCATCTCAAAGCAGTGGCTTGAAACAATAGCAATCAGTTAGTTTGCTCATGGATCTGAGAATTGATCTGAGGTGGGCAGTTCTTCCTCAGGGTCTATATTAGGCTTCTCCTAAGAAACAGAACATGATAGATGAATGATAGATAGATAGATAGATAGATAGATAGATAGATAGATAGATAGATGATGGATAGATAGATGAATGATAGATGATAATAGATGGTTAGCTAGATAGTAGATGAATAGATAGATGACAAATAGATAAGTGAGATGATAGAAAGACAATAAATAGATGGTTATCCAGCTACTAACTAGCTAGATAGATGATAGATTATAGTAAAATAGATGATTGATAGATAGATAGATAAGAGGAGGTTTACTCGGGGAATTGGCTTACTTAATTTTGGAATCTGGGAAGTCCCATGATATACCATCTGCAAGCTGGAGAACCAGAGAAGCTGGTAGCATGGCTTACCCCAAGTTCAAAAGCTTCAGAGCCAGGGGAGCCAACAGTATGTTGTAGTCCTCAGTCTGAAACTGAAGGTGGGAGATCCAGGCAGGGAGGGAGCAGGGAGGTGAGGGGCCAAGTCTCAGAGTCTGAAGGCCTGACACCCTTCGTGTCCCAGCTCCAGAAGAGGGCAAATTCCGTTTTCCTAGGCCTTTCGTTTTGTCTGGAGTGAACACTGCCTCCCACCCTGGGTGAGGACAGATCTTCCATCCACTGATTGAAATGTCCTTCATTCCTGGAAGCAACCTCACAGACATACTCAGGATAGTTTTACCAGCTTTCTGATCATCCCTTAATCCAGTCAAACTGATGCCTAAAACTCACCATCACAGGAGCGCTTAGCAACTGCAATCAGATGGTAACAGGTTAGGGTTCTTATTTTTTTTTATCTATTTTATCTGATAGAAGTATGGATACTTTTTATTATTTGACAAGTAGAGTTAGAGAGAGAGAGAGAGAAAGGTCTTCCTTCCGTTGGTTCACTCCCCAAATGGCTGCTATGGCCGGCGCTGTGCTGATCCAAAGCCAGGAGCCAGGTGCTTCTTCCTGGTCTCCCATGCGGGTGCAGGGACCCAAGTACTTGGGCCACAGCAGAAAGCTGGACTGGAAGAGGAGCAACCGGGACTAGAACCCGGCACCCATATGGGATACTGGTGCCACAGGCGAAGGATTAGCCAAATGAGCCAAGGCACCGGCCCAGGTTCTTATTTCTTTTTTTAAAGATTTATTTTTATTTATTTATTTATTTATTTATTTGAAAATCAGAGTTACACAGAGAGAATGAGAGGCAGAGAGAGAGAGAGAGGTCTTCCTTCTGCTGGTTCGCTCCCCAATTGGCCTCAACAGCCGGAGCTGTGCCAATCCAAAGCCAGGAGCCAGGAGCTTCTTCCAGGTCTCCACATGGTTGCAGGGGCCCAAGGACTTGGGCCATCTTCTACTGTTTTCCCAGGCCACAGCAGAGAGCTGGATCAGAAGTGGAGCAGTCGGGACTAGAACCAGCGCCCAATGGGACGCTGGCACTGCAGATTGCCGCTTTACCTGCTAAGCCACAGCATTGGCCCCTGAGGTTAGGGTTTTTGAAAGGCTTTTGCATAACAGGAGCCTGGATTGGGAAAACCTAAGCAACTGTGAGCTGAAACAGCTGGACTTCCCTGGCGCCTCTCTCCCTCTCTGTGACCCTTCCATTCTGTATCTGCACATCAGGGCCTCAGGGTAGCCAGACTTCTTACCTGGTGGCAGATGACACCAGAGTGTTGTCCCAAACAAAACAAGTGGAAGCTACCTGACCTTTGCTAACCCCGCTAGGAAGTAAATCAGGATCACTTGTGCCACTGAAGGTCACAAAGGACCCCCGGGGCTCAGGGAGAGGGAACAGTGACCCCACCTGTTGATGACAGCAGTGCCAAAGGTTTTGAGAATAGGTTTTCAAGCCACCACTTCTTTGAAACCTGTGGAGATGTGCTTTACGGCTTAGTACATGGGCAGTGCTTTTTCAAAATCCATGAAGCCAACTTTGGGATGATTTTCTTTTCTTTGTTCTTTATATTGCAGCATTAAAGAATGTATATCCCAATTGCTGGGTGCAAACATCTGTACCTGAGCATGAAAACCTTTCCATTTGACTTTAGTCTGTGTCCACTCTATCTAAAATTGAAATAAGTGTGTTGAAATCTCCCACCTAATGCACCTGGAAGGAATCAGCTGATGGCTCATGTGCCTGGGCTCCTGCCACCCACATGGGAGAACAGCATGCAATTCCTGATGCCCTGGCTATTTCGGGCATTTGGGAAGTGAACCAGCAAATGGAAGACCTCTCCCCGCCCCCATCACTCTGCCATTCAAATAAATAACTCTTAAAAAAAAAAAAAAAAAAAAAAAAAAAACAGAAATACAGGGAGTGTGCAATATAGTTCTTTCTCTCCTGGCAGATCCTCAAATGTTGATCTTTCACCATTCATGAGCCTTGTGCCAGTTCTGCTTATAAACATGTTTAAGTTGTGACCTTGAAGTTCTCAAAAATACAGCCTAATTCAACAGACTCCATAAGAGATAATTGACTGAGTTAGTTACGCATGAAAAGCCAAGCTTGAAGATACACTGCAACCCCATTCTCCTGTTGACTATTAAAGTAAGTTAATGAGCTGGAGCTGTGTAGGGGTTTCTAGAAATAACACTATAACAGCCAACGGTCTGTAGGTAGCAGCTACGAGAGGGAACTGTTGATTATTTTTCAAATAATTGCTCACCCCCCAATAGTATTTTTATTTTAGAACCAATCTACCACAAAGATTAATATTTTATAGTTTGAACAACCACCAAGTATCTCCTCAGTGGGATCAGCACATGAATGAACCTACTCAAGTTTTCAGAATTATGGTGGATACTTTGGAAGATACTTTAGACAGATACTTTAGAAGACATCTGGATATGATTTTTTTTAACAAGACATGTATTTATTTATTTGAGAGAAAGGGAGAGACAGAGAAAGAGAGAGGGGTCTTCCATCTGTTGGTTCACTCCCCAAATGGCCACAATAGCCAGTGCTGGTCCAGGCCACAGCCAGGAGCCCAGAACTCCATCCTGGTCTCCCACATGGGTGCAGAGGTCCAAGCACTTGGGCCATTCTCCATTACATTCCCAAGAACATTAAGGAAGCTCGATCAGAAGTGGAGCAACTAGGACTCAAATCAGCACTCAAACGATGGGTAAAACCACCACCTGCAATGCTGGCATCCCATATGGAGGCCAGTTCAGTCCTGGCTGCTCCATTTCTGATCCAGCTCTCTGCTTTGGCCAGGGAAAGCAGTAGAAGATGGCCCAAGTCCTTGGGCCCCTGCACTTACATGGGAGGCTGGAAGAAGCTCCTGGATCCTGGTTTTGGATTGGCACAGCTCCAGCCTTTGTGGCAAACTGGGGAGCGAACCAGCAGATGGAAGACCTCTCTCTCTCTCTCTGCCTCTCCTTCTCTGTGTGTAACTCTGACTTTCAAATAAATAAGTAAACCTTAAAAAAAAAAAAAAGAAAGAAAAATGGCGTGCTAGAGATGCAAACAGCAATTTAACCTGCTGCACCATAGCTCTTGCACCTGCATATGGATTTTTAAAAGTCAGGGTTTAGGGACAACCACATAAAGGGCCTTTAAACAAGGTGGTCGAAAAAAACGTGAAATTGTGAAAGCTAAAAAATGGCCGTTTTAGCCTTGCACCTAGTTCTTGGAAAATCTGTAGCTGTTCCAAGATTTACTTATTAGGAGATAAAAATACTGACACATACATTGTACTTAAAGAAAATTTTTGAAAGTCTGAAGTTTCTCAAAATCCCTGTGCTCTTGAGTCTTCAACTTACTCATGACCCTGCTAGCTTTTAGCAGCAAGGCCTTATGGAGACCTCACTCTATGCAAGCAACTATGTAAGCAGGGGAGATAGAAAAAAAACAGTGAAATATCTTTAGTATATAATGAAGTCTATAACTAAAACTAAAGAAAAAAAACTCTCATGCATTAAATGACCTTTTATTGTAGATTGATTTTGTGTTAGCATTTCTGGTTTCAAATCATATGGGGAAGCTACTTATGTAAACTCCTAGTTAATAATTGAAAAGAATAAGTAAGACCTTTGAATTTCATTTGAAGCTTGCTAATTTTTTTATATTATGTAATTAAGTTTAACAGGCAGATGACCAACTAGAAAAATATTTTTCTAATGAATGACAAGTGGTTAATGCCACTAATATATGCATAAGATTTATAGATCAGTCAGAAAAAACAAAATGCTATATCACAAAAAAACTACCAGATTTAAAACTTAATTTAATTTAAAATATATATTTCACTGGTTAAAAATCATGGAAATATCCGACAAGGATAAGTCAGACACAGAAGGGCGAACATTATGTAATACTACTTAGAAGAGGTACCGAGAACAGTTGCAGTCCTACAGAAAGTAAAATAGCTGTTGCCAGGGGCTGGGGGAGAGAGCAGGGCGCTCTCACTCAGGAGGTACAGAGCTTCAGTTTGGGGTGATGAGAGGTTCTGGAAATGGGTGGTGGCGGCACAACAGTGTGAATGCACTTAATGCTACTGAACATAGACTTCATGCACTTTGCAAGGGCACAGTTTGGGGCCTATATTGTGACACAGAGGGTTAAGCCACTGTGTACAATGCCAGGATCCCATATTAAAATGCCAGTTTGAGTCTCAGCTGCTCTACCTCTCATCCAGCTCCCAGCTAATGTGCCTGGGAAGGCAGTGCATGATGGCCCAAGCACTTGGATCCCTGCCACCTGACGTGGGAGACCAGGATGGACCTACTGGTTTCTGGCTTCTGTGTGGCTCAGCCCTGGCTGCTGTGGCCATTTGGGGAGTGAACTAGCAGAGGGACAATCTCTTTCTATCTCTCCCTCTCTCTCTCTCATTCTGCCTTTCAAATAAATATATATTTATATATCCATATATATAAAGGTACATTTTATGTGATGTATATTTTACACACTAACAAATTCAATTTAATGTTCAAACAAATGTAGACAAGGAACAATAAGATTTTTTTGTGTATATCAAATCATCAATAGAAATTGAAGTTATAACACTGATGATACTGGATGTGAAGGGAAATAAATGGATATCTCCAAACACTGAAGCAAGTATGGAAAAGGTACAAACTCCCTGCACGACAGTTTAGAAATAAGTGTCAATTGTTCTAATTCAAGGAAATGAATTTTCCCAAAGGAATCACCCTCCTTGCTCCTTAAAAATGCATTTCACAAGAATGTTCATTAAAGAAAATGTGCAAACAATCAACGCTTAGCACTGGTTAGCTAATCCATGGTATATCAGTAATCTAGAGAGATAAGTCTGCAGTTATCACTGGTACTGTGATTATGAAGTTGTGTTTTTCCTTTTTATACTTCGCTACATTTTCTTAACTTTTTTAAAGAATACTTTATAATAATAAAATGTAAGTAATAAGAAAACAAGAGTAAACTTTAGTAGTTCTTAAAAAATAGCATTGTCCATCCTCAGCCGTCAGCGAACTATGCCTTAAACTCAAATGATTAAGTCTAAGGTTAACAGCAGAATAGACAAAGAATCAAAGCATGCCATTTAAATTGGTTAATTCAATGAGAAAGAAGCCCAGTTGCTTTCATGTAGTCAAAATGATCACAAGTTTTAAATTTTCACTTCCTTGATTTTTGTGTGGCCAGAAGCCCCGGGAAAGAAACAGGCAGTGTTTGGCAACTTCCAAAGGAAGTTGGGGATGGGAGGAGTAGGCCTGGGTTCACATCTTCTCTGCCATTTTTAGTAGGGAGGTCTTGGACTAATCAGTGGCCAGAACCTTTAAATAAAATAGCCTTTTTTTTTTTTTTTTGAGATTTATTTGTTTATTTGAAAGGCAGAGGCAGAGAGAGAGAGGGAGGGAGGGAAAGAGAGAAGAAGAGAGAGAGAGAGAGAAAGAAGTCTTCCATCTGCTGGTTCACTCCCTAAATGGCTGCAATGGCTGGAGCTATGCTGATCCAAAGCCAGGAGCCAGGAGCTCACACAGGTCAGGGACCCAAGGACTTGGGCCATCCTCTACTGCTTTCCCAGGCCATAGCAGAGAGCTGGATCAGAACTGAAGCAGCCCGGGACTCGAATCGGTGCTCGTATGGGATGCTGGCACTGCAGGTGAGGGTTTTACCTGCTACACCACAGTGCCAGCCCCATAAGCTAAATAGCTTTTGAAAGGAAATTCTGCAGTAAATATTGTGAGTATCCCAGGAAAACATGTCCATTGGCTTATAAAATCTGGATTGAAAATTCACTATGTTCAAACCCTCCACTGAACTCCATTACAGAACTGTATCTATTTCTACTTTCTAAGAATTTCCCCCTCAAGCCTCCTCTACATACCCATTTTTGTCTCAACACATTGCTATTTCTAAGCCTTGATAAAAATTTGTTAAATGATCAAAGTACGGTATGAGGCGATTTGGTGTGGGGCTTAATTGATTACCCCAAAAAGTAGATTCACGTCACATTCATGCAGAAACAACACACACACCCCACCCCACCCCTTATTAAAAATATCACTGGAGACTAAATTAATCGTCCCCGTATTTTGAATTTGAATTATTCAAAAGTTGGAGTCAAAAATGATGTGGCTGAACAACAGAGCAACTCCAGTTAAAATTTAAAAGGGGATGTAGTTATTTTCATGCCTAAGCCCCTTCTTCCTCTCCTTTTTCTCTATCCTATACCCCCAGCATTTGGGTTTTGACAAATTCTTAAAGTTTAAATGCCAGTTAGCATGGAGAGTGTGGGAAGAACCCAGTCTAGGGTCTCTGAAGCTTAAAAATAAATGGATGCCTTAAGGACAGTCATTCAACCCCAAATTTAATTATTTTCCTTAATTGGATGCTGTTTAAATTATTTTTGAAGTTTTCTATTCTGTGTCTTATTTCCTTTGAACATTATAAATAAAATTATCTTCCCCAGTAATTTCACAATACTTCATTGAACACAAATTATGTTACAACATTTTCCAAGAAGGAGTCTTAGCGTTCCTAGGGGACAGAAAGACACTTCTGAAGAGTTTGCTTGGCGTGCATCACTAGGGCAGAGGTCTAAATTCATTGAAGACTAAAGCTGAAATTCCTTGGAATAGGTTTAGATTTTTTTTTAATTAGTTTCCAGCACCTAAAAAGTGGGAGATTTGACATAAACTATAGATCTCTTGGGGCTTCTGAAAAATCCTTAAACCCAATAGACTGAGGCTGCTGTGTTGACATAGGCCAGTAAGTAATCAACCTGAGTGTTGGCTCTCCTCTTAGAGGGGTACTGAGCCCCCAGTTCTCACCATCCTGCTGTGGCTTGCCTTACCAGCAGTATTTTTCTGAGTGCCTGTAGACTTTTTTTATTATTATTATTATTAAGTATTTATTAATTTGAAAGGCAGAGTTAAAGAGAGGGAGGGAGAGATAGAAGGGTCTTCCATCTGCTGGTTCACTCCCCAGATGGCTGCAACAGCCAGGTCTGAGCCAAACCAAAGCCAGGAACCAGGAGCATCTTCCAGGTCTCTCATGTTGGTAGCAGGAGTCCAAGCACTTGAGCCATCTTCTACTGCTTTCCCAGGCCAGAGCAGCGAGCTGGATCAGAAGTGGAGCAGCTGGGACATAAATCAGTACCATATGGGATGCAAGTATCATAGGTGACAACTTTACCTGCTATGTCACAACACAGCCCCTACCTGTAGACATTTGAGGGTTTTTTAAAAACACATCATAGGCCGGCGCCGTGGCTCAACAGGCTATTCCTCCGCCTAGCGGCGCCGGCACACCGGGTTCTAGTCCCGGTTGGGGCGCCGGATTCTATCCCGGTTGCCCCTCTTCCAGGCCAGCTCTCTGCTATGGCCCGGGAAGGCAGTGGAGGATGGCCCAAGTGCTTGGGCCCTGCACCCGCATGGGAGACCAGGAGAAGCACCTGGCTCCTGGCTTCGGATCAGCGTGATGCGCCGGCCGCAGCGGCCATTGTAGGGTGAACCAACAGCAAAGGAAGACCTTTCTCTCTGTCTCTCTCTCTCACTGTCCACTCTGCCTGTCAAACAACAACAACAACAAAAAACAAAAAACAGAACACATCATAGTGGGGAAAAAATGCCAGAAGGTATGCTTGGATAATACCAACAGTCAACAGTGTCTAATTTCAATCATTTAAATAGAGTAGAAGCCAAAGAGATTAGTCCTGTTAGCTGCTTGTCTTCTGCCATGCAGTTTGGGAGTTAGCAATGTGATTTTTTTTTCTCTCCTTGGCAATATATCACAATTGAATGCAAAATCATCTAGATTGCATCGGGGTTTCCCTGTGAGGAGCCTCCACAAAGTTCAGACCCAGGAGGAGAGCATGATGGGGGTACACAGAAGATGTCCTTGTGTCAAGTCTTTATCTGCTATGGAGGACAGATAACAACCACCACACAACCTGGTGTGATTTGTGGTGTTTTCTTTTGTTCTTATGTAATTGAAGGAGTCTCCGAGGACTATCAAGCTCTGGCAGGAAAATGACCTATGTGGCAGAGAAAATGCCTGCCTCTTGGAGTCCAGTGTTTCCATACCTGCACTTCACTGAACACTGATCATTTCACAAACTCAGTCCATGTCATCCACCCAGGACAGACAAAGGAGACCTTGGGAGATGAGTGGATGGTTAAATGAAGAGGAAGGACGCTGAGCTGGCCTGGGGACCCTCTTTCACCTGACAAAGCACAGCTGTTTATTGACGTTATCAATGTCTTCCTTCTCCTTCCTCCTCCTTCCTTCCCCCAGTGTGCCAAGCAAGCCTCCTTAGATCCACAAAGGCTGAAGTCAAGGTCTCATTTTGTCGTGTTCTACTCTTCCCCTTGGATATTAATTCAATGGGAACTTCACATTCTAGTCTGATGTACCATTTATTTTATATTTTTGTGACGTGCCTATTTAATAGATAATCGGCTAGTGCTATTGAGTGCTTATTCTATGCTAAGCACTCATGTTCATTATCTTATTCAATCCTCTTAAAAATCCCATGAGGCACTCACTTTTCGGCTCTGCCTTCTGAAAGATGAAGAAACTCTTCAGGGAATAAATCCCAGAACTGTTGGTGGTCTGCTCCAGAACTCCTGTTTCCAGCTCTTCCATGAGTGTAGCACCCATCAAATGTAGCATGTTGCTTTCTAACAGGAGTAAGAAGTACACCTGCAAGAACTGGGATTTGGCCCTGGTCAGAAGCTATGACAATAGACCAAAGAATGGGGGAAGACGATATTCACCGAAGGCCAAATTCAAACCTATGCATCATCAAGAAAAATGTTCCCGCTGCTACTAGTCTTACTAGATGAGCAAACCACACAGCACAAGCCTCCAGAGAGCGGTAATGAAATTAGGGAAGACGCAGGGGAGGCAACACCAATAAGGAAGGAGAAAGAAAAGGGACTTGAGCAACAAGAGACGAAAAGATCAGCACGTCACATTCTGGAAAGACGAATTCCGAGCGGTGGTGGGTCTGTCGGGGATGCAGAAACACGGAAGCCTGATGAAATTAAACAGCAGCTTCACTCAGCCAAAAACAGACATTAGAATCTACACTGAGAGGCTTAGAAGTGATTTATATTCTTAATGTTCACCTTTTTAACCAATTTATTTATTTATTTGAAAGGCAGAGTTTCTGAGTGAGACAGAGAGAGAGATCTTCCATCTGCCAGTTCACTCCCCAGAATAGCCAAAATGGCTGGGGCTGGGCCAGGCTGAAGTCAAGAGCCAGCAACTCCACTGGGGTTGCCCATGTGCGTACAGGGGCCCAAGCACTTGGGCCATCCTCCATGGCTTTCCCAGGCCTATTAGCTGGGTTGGAGGAGAAGTAGCCGGGACTCCAAGATGCTCATATGGGATGCCAGCATTGCGGGCAGCTGCTTAAGCCACTTGCTCTGCCATAACACTGGCCCCAATGTTCACATTTCTAACAACAAGAGCAATGGGTATGTTTTGGAGGCATACTCCTGTTTTGTTTTTTTGTTTGTTTGTTGTTTTGTTTTTAAGTTCACACTTTAGCCTGTGCAATCAAAAGGCAAAGGTGATCAGGGACACTTTCTTCCATTAAAATGGATTCTCACTGTTGATCAACAAAGGAAACTGAAGGGGCTTGCCCGTGCTTTCCTGACCTCCCCTTGGAGTCGCACTCTTGCTGCAGGCTTGGGCATTTTGACAGTTCCCCCACCTCCCAAACCTGAGAAGGCAGCTGCCTCTTGTGCCAGGTAACGTCTGCACTCCTGGGGACCATCTGTTTTTCCTGCACACCTGTGGTCTCTCCACACCCCCAGACACACACACACACACACACACTGAGCAGGCCAGCAGGCCAAGGCCAGACCAGCCTGGCTCACCTTTGTAATCCCAGCAGTCCTAAGCAGGTGAACACCCTGGAAATGCCAGTACTGCTGAATGGAAAAGCCCCATGCCCTTCAGAGCTGAAGTCAGCTTTGGATAAATTAGGGAACCTGGGTGAAGCTGGAATTTTTCTTTTATCCTATTGGGAATACGGGAGGAGGGAGGAAAGAATCTTGCATAGGTAAACTGAGGCAGGAGTATGAAATCACTAGATTTTAAATTGCAATAGACTCAGTTCGTCCATTTGTGATTCATTCCATGCAAAAACAAACTGCCCCCAGCTACCCTTCTCCTTCCTTCCGCTACTTTCTGTCTATTTAACATCCTTACATAGCAGATATTTTACTGATTTGTTATTGTTTACTGCGCACCTTCCTCGGTAGGAAGCAAATTCCAGGAGAGAAGGGAGATTTCTCCTTTGCTCACTGCTGTATCCCAAGCGTCTAGGACCCTGTTTGGCACATAGGAAATGGACTCTCTAGATCTTTATTGAATCAATGGGTTTAGGTCACTTTTTCTCCCCCCGGAAATTAACAGGCAGAAAGCATCAGCTGACCCCAAAGTGAATAAAATTCTGCTTCTGGATTTAAAAAAAAAAAAAAACTGCTGCAATTATTGTTAAATTGTGATCTTTTAAATCACGGAGCCCTCACACTAAGTAGAATCACTGGAGAGCTTGGGAACCAGCAGAGGCTCTCATGCAGCCGCCCGGGGCTGGGCCGGAGCGTGGCCCCAGGGCCGGTTTGAAAAGCGCTGCTTGGAGTACAGGGTGTGCGGCGTGAAGCGAGTCAGTGCCCGGTGTGCGGCGTGAAACGTGCCGCTGCCCTCGCCGGCTCGGTGGCTTCGGGCTGCAGGGGTGAGTAACGTGTATCGGGGGAGATCGGGAATCCCGACCCAGCCCAACCCACCGCCCGCTTTCCCCTCCGTTCTGGAAATGCACGCGGCTCACAGGTTAAAAAGTGGGCAGAGCTACCAAGAAAAAGAGAAACGGCAAGCGCGCGGCGGCCCAGCGTCCAGCCGGGGCCGACTCCGCCAAGCAAAGGCCTCGTGGCCTTTGCCTCTACGCCTGAGGCCCATCTGCTGGCGACTCCCAGGCGCTTCCCGCTTCAGACGTGCAGGCCGGGGGCAAAACATTCCAGTCCCGGGCGGAGGAGGCGCGGGGCGGAGCCGGGACGTCCGGAGGCCAGGCTGGAGGGGCGCACTGGGCGGGCGCCCGTCCCGCCTCTCGGGGGCGGGCTCGGCGGGAGGGCGCGGCTGCGGGGCGCGCGGCAGCCAGTGCGCTCAGGCTGCCCGGGCGAGGGCGCTTCGCTCCCAGCGCCGGCCATGGCCGCACCTCCCTGCAGCTCCCGGGCCTCGCGTCCCGCTCCCTGAGCGCTGTCCCCTTGGCCATCTCCACGAGCGCCCGAGTTCTTCCCGGGGCGGGGGCCGGGGGCCGGGAACGGCGAGCCGGGATGCGCTGAGGAGCGCCAGGGCGCGCGTCCCCCGTGCCGCCGTGGGTCCCGCCGCGGGAGCCGAGCTGCCGCGGGCTGCTGCCTCGATTTCCCCGCTGCGCGCCCGCCGCCCTTCGCCGCACTGGATGTGCAGGAAGAAGCCCGACACCATGATCCTGACACGTAAGCTAGACCCCCTGCCTTGCGGTCGTGTCAGCTGGGAAGAGCGAGATGCGCAGGGGAACCGGCGGGGACGTGTCACCCCGCTTTGTCGAGTCGGTGCCTGTCGGTCTGTGTCTTGGAGACGCTCGCTGAGGAGATTCCTGGGTGGGCGGGTGGAGATGCAGAAAGCAGGGGTCAGGGAGGGGACGAGGACTGCGGGTCCGCGCGCCCGGGGAACTCCGGGTGGTTTCGGGCTCGGGGTCGGGCCGTGCCGGGCGGGGCGCACGTCCGCCAGCCCCGTGCGGTTCTGACTGCCCTCTGGCTGGCGCGAGGACCGTCGATGGGCTCGGTGCTTGCTGTTCACCTGCAAGTCCAAAAGCAGCGTTGCATCCCCCCCCGACAGTCTCTTATTTAAGGGCGTTTTAGATCCTAGAGGCATTTGGGACCTTTTTTTAGCGCTCAGTCTGGTGGCCGAGGGTGACTGGGTGGGCGTCCCGCTCTTTGGCAGAGCCCAGGGCTGGCCGGCGAGGGGTACGTGCTGTTGCAGGTCTCCTTGCGCGGGTTCGAATCGGGTTCCTGAATCGCCCCGCGGAGATGCCGACGCCCTTGGCTTGGACCTCGCAGCCTGAGGAGCACGTCCGCGGGCCGGAGAACGGAAGGAAGCGCGCCGCCCGGCCCGACGGTGGCCTCTGGGAACCCTGTCCCCACCTCCTGTCCGGGGCCGGGCCTTTGATCCTGCCGATGGAGCTGCCCCCCTCCTTCCCCGGCTGCGGCGACCGGCCCCTGCGCGTGCGGTGTCCGGCGTCTTCCCAGCCCCAGCCCCTGGTGCGCTGGAGTTGGAGCGCGATCTTCCTGCGCAGCGTGGGCAGCACCGGCTCCTTACGCGCGGGGAGGCCGCGGGGATCAAATGAGCCAATGCAGACGGAGGGCTTAGCGAGGTGCCTGGTGCTGACGTTCAGCAGGCGCCACTGACACTCATTGCTGCGGACGGGACGCCCCTCGTCCTCATCGTGGGACACCACACTTCGCCCGGTTACCCTCTCGCTCCTCCCCATCTCCAGCCTGGCTCTGAGTGAGCTTTTTTAAACCAGCCCTGAAGAGCTCGGGGGTTCTTTCTCAGGGTTCAGTGGTTGTGTGCATGGTTCTTGGTGATTCAGCCCAAGAGTGGACATATACAGTACAGAAAGATACAGGAGGGTGACATGGATGATGCATTTGGATGGGAAAAAAAATTCTTAAAAATCACAGCTCTGGAAAAAGTTTACGGTCTCGAGTGGTATTTTTTCCTCCCCTCCAAAGTTCTGTTTGCTGAAGGGATGCGGAAAAATCCTAGGCCAGCAGACTGTAGCTCCTTTGAATGTGAATCTGTGAGCAGCTGCAGGAGTCCATCTGGACTGCAGGTTGGTCCTTCGCAGACATCATTTGCAGACCATAAGTGTGGAATTAAGCGAGGCATCCAGTGCCATCCTGGTTTGCAGACGGAGCAGATGGCCTGAGAGGTGCCCTGGAACGCACTGGCCCCCCGTGGTAGAGGAACCAGTCCTGAGGAACCGCTGTCAAATGGTTAGCAGATGTGTGTTCAGAAGTTATTTCAAGATTTTCTGAGAAAACGTCAGTGAGGGCCTACGTTCACTTTTTTTAAGGCATGCCAGATTTGCAGCTCGGCCCCAGCCTGTGTGCATGCTGTTTGCATTCGCACTTCTGTTCCGAGAGATTGCAGGGAAGCACAGCAGTTTCTGGTCCCAGCTATTTCGAAGGTTGCTTTGGACAAAAAAAGTGGTTTTATTTTAAGCTGAGTGACACCTTAAAGAACCAGATAGGTAGAAAGCTCCATGAAGGCACTGACAGGATGGAAATAAGTAGCCTCCAACTTGGGTCTGTCCCTGGGATGGATGTGAGAAGTAGCCTTAGTGCTTTGTGTTGTAACTTCCCAGGTGTGGCTCTTAAGAGGAACCCCACTCCTGAAAAAGTGGAGCGATGAAACAGTTAAGCCGTCACTAGTGGAAGGCAGTGTCTCGTGTTCTCATATAAACGACTAAGCAGAGGATTTTCCTATGGTCCAGAACAAAAGTGAGAGAGAGGCACATTACCCTATAGTCTCTGTTGTTCAAAGAGCAAAGACCTAGAAAGCTCTACGAGTGTTTTTATATTCAAAGAGGTCGTTGGATGCTTCTGGAAATATATACCAGAATAACAGATGTGTTGTGATTAAGCATGCTGTAACTGTGCCCTGAGTTAAAAAGTGTGTGTCACTTAAACTCTTATCTGTAGGACCAGGATGAGACTTCAAGGAGATAGAAGAGGCATCAGTGAGATGTCTTCCAGCCGGTCAGGGCCTTGCTGAGATTCCAAGAGATGGTTTCAAAGACAAAAATAAATACTTGGGTTTCCCTCGGTGTCCCCAAGGAGATTTTAAGCTGTGATGCAATATTGAAGTGAGAGTGATATTTTTATGACTTAGACTGGTAAATATGCAATTTGGAATTATTCAGGGAAGGGTGATTGGGTCCAGAGGATCAGGGGCATCCAAAGCACAGTGGGTGAAGGGAGTCCAGCTTCTCTGAAGAGAGCCTTGTTCTGGACAGGATGGCCCAGTATTGTAAACACGAGTTTCTCATGCTCAGCTCTCCTTCCTAGCAACAGGAAGACGGAAATGAGGCCATGAAAAAAAAAAAAAAAAAAAAAAAAAAAAAAAAAACAAGAGAGAGAGGGAAAGAGAAGAGAGATCCTGAAGGGCTCCAGACAATGGTTGAGCCACCCTACTGTTCACCCTGGACAGTCAGGAGACCTGCAAAACTCAAAACCACTTCAGATGTTTCCCCTTCCGCCCTAGACATTGCCACATCGCTAAAGACTGAGTTCCCCGGGGCTGCAGAACATGGCAGCCCACGTGGGCCCCATGGTGTGACTGACCGGCTTCCAGACTCATGTCGTGCCAGGCCTGCCCTGGAGTTAGGAAGCAGGCCAGGGAGAAACGTGATTTTCATTGGTTTTCATCTTTGCATGGTTCAGTGATTCGAATTACTTGACTTGGGACTCAGTGGGAAAGAGAGCATTCCTCTCGTGTGGAGGCTCACTTCACCTCTGGCTTTCTGAAATGCTCCCATCAAGATGTGCTCCTGGAGTTGTGGGACAGAGGCACAAAGGAGTAATGGATGCAGCCTTCAAGACATTAAAAAAAAACTCTTGCAGCCCACGGTGGTCCAGGTGAACCGATGCCCAACTCAGAAGGGCTGGTGTCTATCTCTAAAAAATACAACCCTTGGGGCCAGCGCTGTGGCATAGTGGGTAAAGCCACCGCCTGAAGTGCCAGCATCCCATATGGGTGCCGGTTCTAGTCCTGGCTGCTCCTTTTCCCATCCAGCTCTCTGCTGTGGCCTGGGAAAGCAGTAGAAGATGGCCCAAGTCCTTGGACCCCTGCACCAGCCCAGGAGACCAGAAAGAAGCTCCTGGCTCCTGGCTTCGGATCAGATTAGCCCAGCTCTGGGCATTTTGGCCATTTGGGGAGTGAACCAGTGGCTGGAAGACCACTCTCTCTGCCGCTGCCTGTGTGTAACTTTGCCTTTCAAATAGATAAAATGAATCTTTTAGAAAAAAAACAGAACCCAAGTTCCTCTTCTCCATGACTGTGGGATTACAAGGAAGCTGCTCTCCTAGAGCAGATTCTCACCGTTGTCTCCATCTCTGACGCTGGCCATCGCACCTGCAGGAATGCAGAGGCCAAGTGTGGTTCCTCTTGGAAGGAAGACAGAATGTGTGTTAGACACAGGGGTTGTTGCTGGGAAGAAGTGTGACCAGTAGTGTGTTCTCCCAAGGTGAAATTACAGCTGTCCCCCCCTGATTTGCCTGGAATGTGTTCTAAGATCCCCATTCAGTACTATCTGGGAGCCTCAGATAGTACTGAGCTCTGTGAATCCTATGTCTTTCCTATACATACCCATCATAAAACTTAGTTTATAAGTTAGGCATAATAGTATGAGATAGAAAATTATAGCGATGTACTAGATGAAATTACTTAAGACTTGTAATATTTTCAGATTTCTATTGCCTGAGAATAACTGAAACCGCAGAAAGCAAAACTGCAGATAGAGGGGCCCACGGTAAGCAAAGGGCAGAGGGCCGGGCCGGTCGATGCGAAGGGAGTGGGATTCCCAGCTGAAAAGGACTCACCCTGTGGGTGGCATTTCTGTGGGGCTCTGTGTTATTGTTACAGGATTACCATCATCTGTGATAAGGAGTCCAGGGTCCTGTTGCAGGGCCTTGAATTGGATCTACTGTGTGTTAGCATTTTTTCCCACTGGATGTTTCTTCCTTGCCATCAGAATGAATGGTGAGCAGGAGAGCTGTGCTGTTTCGCCTCTGTATTCGTAAGAGTCTCTCCCAAGCAACAGTGCAACTTTCTTGGAACTTGCAGTGGCTTGGCAGTGTTCTGGGGGGCTTGTGCTCCCGGGGCACTGTAACCTTAGGGCTCAGGAATTGGATCAGTCCCTGGGATCCTGGTGAAGGCAGATGGAGCCTCTGTCTTGTACACTGGGGAAGGCTCCGGGCTACCATTTTCTGCAAATCTGGCCTCTGTTGACTGTGTGGAATATTGCTCCCGGATGTCACTGAAAATATTTGAATGGCATCTTGAAAATGTCTGCCTGCTAGGAATCAGAGTTCCTGGGTACCAGAAGGTAAACTGTTGTATCTTGCTCTGAGTGAAGCCAGAACGCAGGGGAAGTCCATTTCTCAGACTCACTCTCCCTTGGATTTTGTCCTGCCACTAGGCCTGGTTTCCGGGTGCAAAGTGTACCCTTTCCCCCTCCCACCCAGCTCACCTTGGGGCCTTTTCCTGGTGCCCCTCCCCCACCTGGAGAAGAGTCCTCAGATGCCTTTGACGCCTCCCATTTTGTTCTCTTCCCTGCCCCACCTCGGAGTGTCCTGGGGAGAGTACCGGAGGCTGCTTCCTGCAACTTGTCAGAAGGCGCCTTCCTTCTCCTGCAGGAGTCTCCAAAGGATGTCTCAGGGACAAAAGTTTTCCACGCCCTGGGCTTGTAGCAGTTCCAAAGCTTGCAGCGCAGAGGAAGCTGCAGAGGAAGAGACTCGGGAGGTGGCCCGTGCACGCACGCCGATGTGCCCTTGGTCACACTCAGTGACAAAATGGATACAAGATGTAGAAACCCCAAAGTCATCCTCACCTCCTGAGTCTGGAGAAACTATAGACGCCAAAAGGATCCAAGGCCACACAACTCCCTTTGTTGTACTGTATAGCAGGGGAAAGGGATTTTGTACCAGGATCCCTCAATGTGTTCGTAGAAAACCGGAATTGCAAGATAAGTTTATTTCAGTGCAAAAATTTGGGAAATCCCATGCACATTTATGGAAATGCACATTAAGAAATAAAGGATGCACTGCACGGATTTCAAATTTTTCCACCAGATTTATATTTTAATTCCATTTTCCCATCAACTTGTTGAAGCACTCTCATAAGTGCTTGCGCATTTGTAAATGTCATTTCGTGGAACATTCCAGAACATTGTAAAGGCAGCCTGGAACAAAGGGTACCTCTTCCCTGGTGAAGGGCTGGGGAGCTCAGTGGCTAGTCCAAGGTCACACAAGAGTTGAATGGAAACCTGAGACCCCCTTCTGGCCAGTGTCTGTAAACAAAATGGGACTGCAACAAAAGGAGGATGTCCCAACCAGTTTTAAAGAGAATAATGCCTTAGTTCCCCTAAAAGATAATATACCTTTGGCACAAAGCTGAGAATGTCACATTGAATAGTGTTTTCTTTTTCCAGATAGGCATAGGAATGGCTGGAGGCAGTTATACCCTTCACTGCTATCTGCCCCCATGGCCATTTTCATTGGTCTTTTTTTTTTTTTTTTTTTTTAAGATTTATTTATTTATTTGAAAGGCAGAGTTACAGAGAGGCAGAGGCAGAGAGAGAGAGAGAGAGAGAGAGAGAGAGAGAGAGGTCTTCAGTCCACTGGTTCACTCCCCAAATGGCAGCAATGGCCACAGCTGGGCCCATCTGAAGCCAGGAGCCAGGAGCCTCTTCTGGGTATCCAACAGGGGCCAAAGGACTTGGGCCATCTTCTGCTGCTATCCCAGGCCATAGTAGAGAGCTGGATCGGAAGTGGAGCAGCTGGGACTCGATCTGGTGCCCATATGGGATGCTGGCACTGCAGGACAGAGGCTTTACCTGCTATGCCACAGCGCCAGCCCTTCATTGGTCTTTGATAAGGCTACTTAGTGTTTCATTATTGGTGAGCAGGGTTTTTGTTGATTTTATTAAGGATTTCTTGCTATCGTCTTTATTTCTGACTGAAGGCTTTTATAGCACTGCAATTTGCACAGTATTTTATTTTTCTTACGCCTTGACACTATAAAACTAGGGCAGACGCCAACAAGGAGGGACCTGGCATTAGTAGAATAAGTTTTGCTAACGTGTGGAAAAGGACGAATGCTGTGTGTGCCAACCTTGCATGATGGAGACAGGAGTTATTTTAGGCTTGGAGCCAGGTATTTTGCCTTGAATACTAAGGTAAAATAAGAAATGGATTAAATAATCTTAAAGCATCTACTTCATTTTACAGATAAATAAAAAGACTTAGAAAAATAAGAGCCCCTAAAAGTATGTCACTTAGTCTCCTTTCTTAAAACTGTCTGCAGCATTTTTGAAGGACTTTGTATTTTAAGAACTATTTCAAATCGTTTTTCTTAGATCTGTAGTTTGAAATGTGTAAATATTTGGCATAGAGCACTGGAAATGTGTGTGTGGATTCATGCATGGATAGGTGTGGTGGGGGGGATATGTGTGTTTCCATATATGTAGCAAAGATTTATTTTTATCTTGCCCCAGACTAAAATGAAGTAGACAGACCTGATGATGCAGTATCCACTTCCTTAATAGTTTATTTTCATTTCAGTTTGACCTCTTTGTGCTAGGTTGTAAGTGCCAATTTGTGATTAGTTGGGAGCTATTTTCTGTTCCTGAAAGTCAGCACATGGGCACAGGGCCCAAATGCTCAGCCGAACCCCGTCACTCCTGGGCTCAGAGTAATCCACAGCCATTGCGTTTGTGAGAGAAGAGCACCTACTTTGATGTGAGCCACTTGCCTTTTCCTGATTTCAACTTTGAAAACAGCATCTTGCAAAAGCGTGTTAATTACAGGATCCCCAGAGGGAATTCCCATTGATTTCATTTCTCCACTGCTGGAGTGTCACTGTGGACTTAATCCCAGGTATAAGCTTGCAGAGTGTGCCTCCTGAAATTTCCTTCTTGCAAGACAAAACCGTTTATTAAGTTGTCATCATATCACAGGGCAAAACTGGGTCCTCTTTTCCCCGTTCCCTTATTTCTAGGAATGTTCTTTGCTAGAAAGCAGTGTATCTGTCTCCAGACCTTAAGTAGGAGAGAGAGAAAACAATAAAAAGAGAACACGGGTCCAATGTCCATTTCTCCCTAGTGCTGGTTAATAGTCCAGTGATTTCAAAGCAGGTGCTCCCTCCTGGGTGTGAGAACCAGCAGCTCTGGAAGCTTCCTCAGGCTACCTGAATGCTGCAGCCGCGTCCTCTTTTGTAAAAAGTTGGAAAGCTCCGATCCAAGAGGTAGCGCAGTGCTGCAGTCATGGCTGCTGCTATGCCTGAAACACAAACATGAAAGTCAGCAAGCAAAACAGAACTCTGAGAGTTGTCTGAGTGTTGAGGCCTTTTTTTTTGCCATAAAGATGGAATTTAGTTTGAGGGCTGCAGAGACACAGAAGCAAACAATTTGGGTTTTGTGTTTTCTAAACTTTAACCAAAGGCTTCTTGGGAGAAATCAAGAAAAAGCAAATTTGAAACTTAAATGTGACTTTGAAGTTTTTAACAAGGAAAACTTTAGTAAGCTTACCAAATTAGGGAACTCTCAAGGCAGTTTCTTTCTTTCTTTTTAATAAAAATTTATTTGAAAGGCAGCAACACACACACACACACACACAGAGAGAGAGAGAGAGAGAGAGAGAGAGGTTTCACTTCCCAAATGGTCCCCATAGCCAGGGCTGGTCCAGATTGAAGCCAGGGGCTCCATCTGGGTCTTTTTTAAAAAAATACATTGGGGCAGGTGCTGTGATGTAGCAGGTAAAGTTGCCGCCTGCAGTGCCGACATCCTATATGAGTGCCGGTTCAAGTCCTGGCTGCTCCACTTCCAATCCAGCTCTCTGTTGTGGCCTGGGAAAGCAGTAGAAGATGGCCCAAGCCCTAACGGGGACTGCCTAAGCTAAGCCAAGACCTGAGTCATGGGTGCCATCCTCCACTGCTTTCCCAAACGCTTGGGCAGAGAGCTGGGTCGCAAGTGGAGCAGCCGGCCCCTCCCAAAGCAATTTCTGTTGACCTTCACACACACCAACCCCCACCCCACTTTTTCTTTTTTTTTTTTTTTGAGGGAAGAAGAATGTGTCACGTAACTGATGAGAAATCTGGAAAATTCATGTAAGAGTGAAATCTATTCTGAGACTGTCTTCCTGAGAGTGGGAAATGGGCTTAAAGGAATTGTCAGAGTAGACACGTAAGGAATTTACAAAGCCTGTGGCAGTGCGCATTTACAGATGAGGTGTAGCCAGTATAGTTACAGCATTTTCTCAGGCTACCAAAGTGGGCAGTGGATTCTTCTCTGGACCTGTTACAGATCCTACTTCGTGCCCTTCCTATCACCACTCATCAGAACGAGTTTGGGGCATCAGATGCAGAGCTGTTGTGCGTCTGAGGAAATAAAGCTGGTCATGCATTGTGTGAGCCGACTTAGGGGGTGCTGAGACCGCTGTACGGGACAGCCTACTTCCCCCTCCTACTTCTGCTTGCCCAGGTCTTGGCTTAGCTTAGGCAGTCCCCGTTAAGGCTCGGGCCATCTACTGCTTTCCCAGGCCACAGCAGAGAGCTGGATTGGAAGTGGAGCAGCCAGGACTTGAACCAGCACCCCTATAGGATGCTGGCACTGCAGGCGGCAACTTTACCTGCTACGCCACAGCACCTGCCCCAATGTATTTTTTTTTTTTTTTAAAGAAAAAGCTACCTTTCTCTCTGTCTGTCTCTCTCTCACTGTCTAACTCTGCCTGTCAAAATAAATAAGAAAAAAAAATTAAAAAATAATGGCCGGCACCGCGGCTCACTAGGCTAATCCTCTGCCTGCAGCACCGGCACCCCAGGTTCTAGTCCCGGTCGGGGCGCCGGATTCTGACCCAGTTGCCCCTCTTTCAGGCCAGCTCTCTGCTGTGGCCCGGGAGTGCAGTGGAGGATGGCCCAGGTCCTTGGGCCCTGTACCCGCATAAGAGACCAGGAGGAAGCACCTGGCTCCTGGCTTCGGATCAGTGCAGTACACCGACTGTAGCGGCCGTTTGGGGGGTGAACCAACGGAAAAAGGAAGACCTTTCTCTCTGTCTCTCTCTCTCTCACTGTCTAACTCTGCCTGTCAAAAAAATAAATAAATAAAAATAAAAGAAAAAGAAAAAGCTGTGTGTGAGAATAGTGTTTCAAAGTAGTCACTGGTAGATAACAATGTTTTAAAAGCAGGCAAGACTGCATCACTTAATGTGTTATTTGAAACTTTTCTCATGTGTACCTGTGCATACATGTGTACTTGTCTACATAAGTTGTGCTTGTGTATGCACACACATTCCCATATACATACATGTATGTGTATCAGAGACTGTAATAGACAGGGAAGTTGCTCTGTGGACTTTACAACGTGGGACGACAGAGAATAAACAGAGTGAGTGAGTGTTGTGGAAGAAGGAAAATAAATAAAGAAAACTGGAGGGTTGGAGAAAGCCAGGGTGGTAGCCTCAGTGAGTCAGTCAGGGAGATGGAGTGACCACGGGGTGCAGACCACTGGGCATGAGAGCATGGTTGAGACTTTGGCTTTTACCGCCGACAGGGAACTCCTTGGTGCTGCCTGTCCAGGGTCACTTGGGACTTAACAAACACATGGATCTTAGAATAGCCCTTAGGAAACTAATTCATTCCTCAGTACAGGATAGGGGGTTGTTAGACACCCTGTACTCCACTGTAAATTACCTTTCCACTTGGCTTCCTGCTCCAGGACAGGAACTTGTGTCTTTGATTGTCCCTGAGTGAGTGCAGCTGGCAACACACCTAGTTTGATAAATAAATAAAGACCAAAAAAATGAAGGATGATTGGCTTCACTTAACCAAAACTATGGCCTGCTAGAATACCCCTAACAATGGATTGGAATCAACTATGGTTGGGGCCAAACAGCCTAAAAAACTGAATTAGCAGTTGGTGTATCAGTCTTGCAGAAGCTTCCTGTCTAGCCCCCACCCTACCTCAGAGTATGCACAGTAGATGTTTGGAATTTTTTTTAGGCACCTAAGGGTAAGAATGCTGTGTGTTGCTAGTCAAAATCTGCACTGTGATTAGATAACATTAGAGTTTAATAAATATTAATAGATGGATTGTGCTGGTTGACTTAGCCCTAGTAGGAATTTATTTTACCTAGATAACCTCATATGACCAGTCTTTGGCAATTGTGTGTGCGTTAACATTTATTTTTATAATTGCAAAGAGAAAGGGATTCAAGTCATAGTTCTTAGTTTGAAGAAAAGAAAATATTAATTTTGTTTTCTTTTGTGACAACTATGTGTATGATTCCAGTGTGCAAAAAGCACTCTGTCAGGGTGTACAAATGAGTTAAGCCAGAAGCTGATAGAATGGAGAAGGGGGGATTTGAGGCAGGGAAGCAGACAGGGGACCTGGGGTGAGGGCCTAATGCATTCTGGGAACTCAGAGGCATTCGTGATGTGAGAGGGAAGCAGAGCTTCCATCCAGGGCTTCTTAACCAGAGCTGAAGGAGGCAGAGGCCATGTTCGGAAGACTGTGGGTCTCCGCTGAGGGTTTTTGGTTGTGTCAGAGAAGTCATGGAAAGTTGCTGAAAATCCTAAGCAGGACAGTGGCGTCATGCAGTGTGCCTTTCCTGAAGACTAAGGCTGTGGCTTCCAGAACCTTGGACTAGGGTGCACTTGTCAGGTAGGGAGGGGCAAGTTCAGGTGGAGGCTGTTAGGGTCATCTGGAGGGAGTGAGTCCAGGCCCTGGCTCAGGGCCTCTCCCTGCTGGCTGCCCTTAAACTTACTAAAGGAGCTTTTATAAAATAGGATATCCAGGCCCTCCCTCTACTGAGTGCATCAGAATACCTGGCAGGGTGCTTGTGGAAAGCCCCTGGGGCTCCGCCTAGCTGCTTCCAGAGCTGAGAGTCCCTGCACTCTCCTTGCCTTGCTACAGGCCTTGGAGGCAGGCTTTGCTTCTCCAGGTCACCTGCCCGGTGAAACCCATTTGCCGGGTAGAGATGGGCTGTTACCGAGGGCATCATGTCCAGCGCGGCAGCCCGTGAAAGTCAGACACCTTGTCTTAGGCAGGTGCGTCTGAGCAGAGAATAAGTGGAACCTTCCCTCCCCTTTAAAGGAACCCCTGTCACCACAGTGGAGGCAAACTGAATCTTGCCTTGGCACCACCTGCCTGCAAGCAAGCAGTTCAGTTGTTTGTAGCAGGAAATCTTTGCCCTTCAGTCTGCCCTCTTGCAGGAAAGCCAAGGAATCTGGAAAGTGCTGCTTGAATTTCATACCTGTCTCTAATTCCTTAACTTTTTTTTTTTTGAAAAGCAGAGTTAGAGAGAGGTCTTCTTCCACCTGCTGGTTCACTCCCCAATGGCTGCAGTGGCAGGCTGGATCAGGCTGAAGCCAGAAACCCAGAACTACATCCGGGTCTCCCATGTGGGTGCAGGGGTCCAAACACTTGGGTCACCTTCTGCTGCCTTCCCAGTCATATTAACAAGGAGCTGGATTGGAAGTCCCACCAGTGTTCTTAGCGTTGCTTTTAAAAAACAGATTCGCTGGAGCATTTGCATGGAGCATGTTGCGAAAGATTGGAAGAAACCGGAGGATTCCCACAGGGAACCCAGCCAACGGGAAGTGGAAGTGATCACTTCCGGCCCTGACCCCATCACTACTGCTGCTCAAGTGGCTAAGATCAAGAGTTCAGCATGAGACGACAGGGCTGGGGATTTCTGCTCATCGTACTGTGGAGAGGCCATGGAGATGGGCTCCTATCACCAGGCCAGGAAATGTGTAAATAGGGCCTCATGGTTCTCAGCCATACACAAAAGGGCCTGCTGGACCTCATTCATGTAGCCACACAACTGCTTTGTGAACCAGCTAATGACTAAAGCTGTTTCCAATCAAAATTTCCTGTTTCCTCCTTAACACATTTGTCTGTTTGCTTAGAGAAAACCCAGGTATAAAAGTTTCATTGTATTTCCATTGTATTTTTAGTAGCTAAAAGGCATTTTTGCCCACTGGGGAATGTTTTTAAAATACAGCCCTCCACCCACATCTACCGGAGTAAAACTTCTTCCCACCCAGCTGTCTCCAAAAATGAGCCTGGGGGAGGTGTCAAGGGGACTGAGGTAACCAAATAGGTACCTGTTCTTGGTTTTGTTTTTTTTTTTTTTTAATAGTATATATTCTGTTTATTGCTACATATTTCCTTAAGGGAAGAACCTGTCTTTCAGCAAGAAACTTTTATTTCTGGAAGTTTCCATTGCCTCTTTCCGGATGGCATTTGAATATATAAGGACAGGAGGGTACTTCTTTTCCTGTTTCTTTGCATCTGTTTATGTTGAGGGTGACGGTAGTAATCCACACCTCAGAGTCAATATGAGGATTAAATACACATTCTGATTTACCCTTGAGAGCTAATATGCATTGGATCCTTACTACCTTAAACCTATTAGGTGTTCAGTGAAAGTTAGCTCTGGATAGAATTGTGGAGATCCCTGTGGTAAGACAGGGAGGTATTTGGGCTGGATCTTGAGTGACATTTGATCTTGACCCATGGGAGGGCATTTCAGGCTGGGAAGGCTCCTAGGGGGAGTTTGGAGATGAGCCCCAAGTTCTGGGAGCTGAAACATCACTTTGGGTGCTACTTGGAAAGCCTTGAAAACCACACAGAAATGTTGTGGCCATATTAGGCTGTTGTGGTGAGAGACAAGATCCAATACTTGGCCGGCGCCGTGGCTCAACAGGCTAATCCTCCGCCTTGCGGCGCCGGCACACCGGGTTCTAGTCCCGGTCAGGGCACCGATCCTGTCCCGGTTGCCCCTCTTCCAGGCCAGCTCTCTGCTGTGGCCAGGGAGTGCAGTGGAGGATGGCCCAAGTGCTTGGGCCCTGCACCCCATGGGAGACCAGGAGAAGCACCTGGCTCCTGCCATCGGAACAGCACGGTGCACCGGCCGCAGCGCGCTACCGCGGCGGCCATTGGAGGGTGAACCAACGGCAAAAGGAAGACCTTTCTCTCTGTCTCTCTCTCACTGTCCACTCTGCCTGTCAAAAATAAATTAAAAAAAAAAAAAATCCAATACTTAACTTAGGGCGTTTGATGAGCTGATCAGGCTGTGATGGTGAGAGACGAGATTCAATATGTAACTCAGAGAGTTTGATAAGCCAGGTGTTGATGGGTTTTCTGTAGACTGCAGACCTGAATTTGAATGAAAATGGAAAGAGTTTTTCCTTCCTGACTTGGGTGTAGACTCTTCAGTTCACGTTAACTGAAACTGAGGTATTCGTTTTTGTTTTTAAAAAATCACCACTTTCATTGGATTGCTTATACTTTTCTCTTGACCTGTTAATGGGGAAGGGTGGGAGTCGGGTCTACAGTTGTTTTATTTTCAAAAAACAGTGACAACGTCTTGGTGTTTTCTAACTCTGGCTGTTTTTGGAACAGTGGCTTTTGTTCTCATTATTACACAGCCTAGGTTTTTGCAACTGGACATTTTTAAGATAAAATAGTTGTAAGCTTATCTATTTCTCATGGTTTTGTACTTAAAAGAAAACAGATTCTCACCTGTTTTGGAATGAAGAAAAAGAAGAGTAAAATTATTGGATCACTGCCGTTCCTGAAAATCCTGCTTTTCAGCTGGTGTATAAGATTTGATTACGTTATCTAGTATGAAGTGAACCTTTGCCTGCTCACATAATTTCTTTTTTTTTTTGCCAATAAAAAGTTTAATTTCAGAAACTGAGTTCACCATTTATAAATACTCTAAATGAAAGTCAAATGCAAATTTAGATTAAGCATAGGTACAGTATTTTAAACAAAACAACTTTTTCAAAAAGTCATAAGCAGGCCGGCGCCAAGGCTCACTTGGTTAATCCTCCGCCTGCGGTGCCGGCATCCCATATGGGCGCCAAGTTCTAGTCCCGGTTGCTCCTCTTCCAGTCCAGCTCTCTGCTGTGGCCCGGAAGGGCAGTGGAGGATGGCCCAAGTGCTTGGGCCCTGCACCCCCATGGGAGACCAGGAGAAGCACCTGGCTCCTGGCTTCGGATCGGCACAGCACACCGGCTGTTAGGGGCCTTTTGGGGAGTGAACCAATGGAAGGAAGACCTTTCTCTCTCTCTCTCTCTCTCTCTCTCTCTCTCTCACTGTCTATAACTCTACCTATCCAAAAAAAAAAAAAAAAAAAAGTTCATAGGCAAATGAGTGATTTAGCTCATCCAGACTATTTAACTGATTTGAAATGAGAAAATGAACATTTTTTTGTTTAAGATATTAAAGCAAAAAACTCCAGAGACACTGTTAAAGAACCTGACAACTGATATTTCATTCTGAACATCATTTCTTTCTAATTGAGTGGCCCTATGAGTGACCATTTGGATACAACTTTTTTAGATCAATTTTTGGTCATTTTAGGGGCCTTTCATTTCCTTAGTGGCAGAAAAGAAGAGAATGGCAAGATAGCAATACAAGTTTGTGTGTTAGGAAATCACGTGGACCCTAAATAGGTGGTCTGTGTGATGTAATTTTATTATATGAATAAAGGAAAAGGTTTTTAATGTTTTTGTTTTTGTTTTTGGACAGGCAGATTTAGACAGTGGGAGAGAAAGAGAGAGAGACAGGCCGGCGCTGTGGCTCAACAGGCTAATCCTCCGTCTTGCAGCGCCGGCACACCGGGTTCTAGTCCCGGTCGGGGTGCCGGATTCTGTCCTGGTTGCCCCTCTTCCAGGCCAGCTCTCTGCTGTGGCCCGGGAGTGCAGTGGAGGATGGCCCAAGTCTTTGGTCCCTGCACCCGCATGGGAGACCAGGATAAGCACCTGGCTCCTGGCTTCGGATCAGAGTGGTGCACCGGCCGCAGTGCATCGGCCGCGGCGGCCATTGGAGGGTGAACCAGTGGCAAAGGAAGACCTTTCTCTCTGTCTCTCTCTCTCTCTCACTGTCCACTCTGCCTGTCAAAAATTTTAAAAAATAAATTTAAAAAAAGAGAGAGAGAGACAGATCTTCCTTCCATTGGTTCACCCCCCAAATGGCCGCTACAGCCGGCGCTGCGCCTTTCCGAAGCCAGGAGCCAGGTGCTTCCTCCTGGTCTCCCAAGCGGGTGCAGGGCCCAAGCACCTGGGTCATCCTCCACTGCCTTAGATGGGTGCTGACCTGCTGTCGTGTCTGAGTTTTGCCAGTAAAGGGTAGGCATTAAGAATTTCTGATTCCTCACCATTTGTTGAGTAAACTATTAAGAAAGCGTGCATATTTATTTTTAACCATCTGTTGTTCAGTGTCTAACAACCCGTCCAGTGGTTGTTTCCACAGTATGTCACTCCATCCTTAACCCCTAGTTCTGCGCTAATCTTGTGTTTAATGGCGCCACTTTCATTGCTACGCCAGAAACGTTCACAAATGCAAACATTGCCACACTGCTTATTTCCACTCTCCAGCCACGATTCTTTCTAGCTTGGGTATTAACTAACTCATCTGGTGATAGTGGGTGGTTTTCTTCTTGGTGTGCTCAATAAAAACTCTCCTACTTGCTTTGACGAATTTGGGTTTTCTTAATCACCTTTCTTGAAAGGTCACGGCACTCATAAAATAATAGGTGAAAAACGTTTTCAAACCATAGAGTTACTGGGCAGAAGATGGGTGTTCTGGTACTCACCATCTGTTTCACCTCTGGCTGGGGGGAGTGGGGAGGGATGCTTAATGATGATTTGAATCTGGGTTCCACTGAGCACTGGAGAGCTTTATAAACGGGTGGATGGTCTTACATAACTGAGTGCTCTAATAGCCTGAGGAAGGTGGGAAGAGAAGTTGAAAGGAATATTCTTTGTGCAAACAGAGAAGCTAATTATGTGCCCAGGACCTCCTCTGTGAGTCACTGTTAACGGGATTGTAAATATGTGCTTGAGTAAGTTTGAACACAGCCTGTCAGTTGCTCTTGGCCTTTCTGTTTATCAATACTATCTACAAGATGTTAAACCACAGGAAAGGAGAAGCTTTGTAGGCATTTCAGCCTGCCAAGATTGTGGGAGTCACTGACTGCATGCCCTCTGTGTTACCCTCTCCTGCTGGATTAATTCCTGGGCACCAAAAGACACATCGCACAACATCCAGGCTTTAAAAAAAAAAAAATTATTTGAAAGACAGAGAGGAAGAACTCCCATCCGCTGGTTCTCTTGTAAATGCCTGCAACAGCCAGACTGGACCTGGGTAAAGGCAGGAACCAGGAAGCATCTCAGGTTTCCCACGTAGCATCAGGTACCCAGTTATTTGAGCCATCACTGCTGCCTCCCAGAGTCTGCAATAGCAGGAAACTGGAGTCAGGTGATGGAGCTGGGGTATTGGACCCAGGTACTCCAATGTAGGATGCAGGCATCTTATCCAACTTCTTAGCCACTAGGCTAAAGGCCCACCCCCGAGCTGGACTTCTAAAGCAGCCACCCACAGGTGTCAGAAGCTCTTTTCCTGTGCACACTTAGGTCCCATTGTGGACTGGCAGATGCACTTGCTGGCCGGTAATTTGTTGAAGTGAAAACTAGAGCAGGTTTGGCCAGCCAAGCTTCAGATTATTTGTTTAATTCCTCTTTGATGTACTCATTATGCCCTATTTTCATAATCAGTTGTAACCGCAGCATGGAGTCACTTACTGCTGGGACCTCATATTTTTTTTAAAGGAAGGTATATTATGTGCATTTTAAATGTCTGAAATGACGCATACAAGGTTAACTCATTTGAATGAAGTGGAGTTACTTTATCCATATTTTCTGCAGAAGTCCTGTTTTATCGGCATAAAAAAATCAGTTTGTTAAGGAAAAAGAAGCGTGGCAAGACATACTTGGCTAACAGTTTTGTCTTCCTTCTGCTCTGTTTCAGAAATTGAAGCCAAGGAAGCTTGTGATTGGCTACGGGCTACTGGTTTCCCCCAGTACGCGCAGCTTTACGAAGGTAAGCTGGGAGTGCCAGGTTTTCAGCATGACTGGAATCCTCGGTTCTTGACTGTTACTCATATCTATGAGTTACTTTCAGACTTCTTGTAGTTATCTGAGTATTTTACTTAAAAATAAGCCCCACCCCCAAACAAAAGCTAAGATAACACACCTAGGTGCCTCCCCATTCTGTCCATCATCCTGAAACCTCCCTTCATCATTTTCTTAACCACATTTGTTAAAAAGTACATTTTTTTACGGTTGTTTTCACTTTTACGTAAAGGGTCTGATGCTGCATGTAATCTTGACAGGGTTCAATTTCCTCGCTCCATGTTGCGTGGTGAAGATTCTTCTGTTGTGTGTGCCTGCCGTCGGCGTGCTTTGCTGTCCTGTAAAATATCAGCTCCCTGTGCGGTGGTGCCATGGGTCATTGTTACTTCAGCTTTTTCTGCTGTGCTGTTTTACACAATAGTACTGTGAATGTTCTCACACCTATCTCTTGCAGTAGGTGCATGGTAATCTATCTTGTGAACCTACGTAGAATTGCCTAGTGATAAAGATTTTGTATGACCAATTGCATGATGTCAGTTTCTTTGAAGTGCTTAGACTGATTTTCACTCCTACCAGGGATGTCTGAAGGTCGTTTGGGTGCACACACTCCCAACACTCGGTATTCTCAGACTTTAATTGTTGCCTATAAGAAGATGTACTGATCATGACTTCTGCACCCTGACTTGATTCATGTGGCCATCGGCACTTGGTTCCCTGTAAAATATCTCTGGCCGGTTTTTCTTATGAGTTGATTGTGCTTTTCTCAGTGCTTTGTAAGAGCTCATTTTTTATTGGTCTTGAGTTAACAGATATCTTCCCTGCAGGTTTGTGATTAGATGTTTCACTTTTCATGAGGTTATATTTTGATAAATACCCCCCCCCCATGGCATTTCATTTCATTTTTTTTCCCCTTAAAGAAACATTCACCTTTAAAAAAAAAATCAGGATCTGGAGAGGAGTTTTACTCACTGTTTAAGAAGTCGTAGACCTGGACTGGTAACTTACAGGCCGGCTGAGTAAGTGGAGTGATTTCCTAGCCTACGATAGCTGTCCTTTCTCCCAGTAGCCCAATCTGATTGTGTGATATTTTCCCGTGGAAGTGGAGTCTGAATTATTTCCTATTATTCCTCCGTGTCAGAAGACACCATTTCTTCTCTCTTTTTGTAAAGGTATTCGGTTCATCCCATGCTTTATCATGGTGGGATTGCTTATCTCCACTTTGGAGGGTTTTCCACCTGTGAAAGGGCTTTGGAGTAGGGAGGCAGACTTGCATTCTCTTAGATTTTCAATTCGCAGCTCTACTGGAGATAGGAAAAGATAATTACATTTGCAGTGACGCTGAAGTGGCTATCCCTTTGTTCTGCTGTTTAGAAATTAAATTTCCTTCAATTATGTCCATTTTTGGTGTTGAGTTGCTGCCAGGTGGCACTTTCTCGGGATGCTTGTTTGCTCAGTCCCCAGTTCTTCAACACAAACTGCATTTTCACAAGTGATACTGCAGGGGGATAGGGTGGTGGGGAGTCCCTTTATGTGGACAAGTCCTTTGAAGCCTCAGTGCCTAGGAGGTAGACTGACATTGTTCCAGGAATCGCTGACCGCTCATCCTGCCCCTGTGTGAGGATGAACGCCCGCACACCACACCAGCCCACACATTCCTTGTCTTCCTGTTTAGCTTTATTTTGGTACTTGGCAATTTACACTTCCTGCCTTTAAGCACAAGCTCAAAGATGGGCTCTGAGAACTACTTCTGTACGTCAGAGGCAGTCCTTGCAGAAGAGAGTCAAATCAGAGAAAATCGCTCGTTTCATCCTTTCCTTCCTCACTTACGCTCAGTCCCCTACCAGATTTTTAAAAACAAAACTAGAAGGTGAATCCGGATCAGAAAAGTAACCTAAAATACAACACAGGGTTTGCGAAGTTAGAAATTGCTGGAATAACACGGTTGCCTCCTCACATATACTTAACAGGCATGTGAACTTTGTAGTTGACATTTATAGGTTCGGTGGGATACTCTCTGGGTTCTATCTAGAAGGTATATTCTTAGTGTGCTGTTTGGTGTAGCAGTTAAGACACCTGCATCCTGTATCGGACTGCCTGGGTTTGAGTCCCAGCTCTACTTCAAATTCTGGCTTCCTGCTCATGCACACCATGGGAGGCAGCTGGTGACTGCTCAGGTACTTGGGTCCCTGCCACTCAAATGGGGAGACCCAGATGGAGTTCCAGTCTCCTGACTTTGGTCTGGCCTAGCCCAGGTAGATGGGGAGTGAATCGGTGGATGGCATATTTGTCTCTCGGACTCTCTCTCTCTCTCTCTCTCTTTCTCTGCCTTCCATTAAATACAAGTTAATACATATTAAGTTTATATATAAATTCTTTCATTAGTATCACCTCTACTAATACAGCCATTCATTTCTTAACTACCAGGCTACATTCTGGCAAATGCATCATCAGTCTATTATGGAAGCTTCATAGTGTACTAAGACAGCCATGATGTCATGAGATGATGTGACCATTTTGGGACCGTTGTTGTATATGTGATCTATCGTTGAAATCAGTATGCAGTATGTGACTGTATTTAGAGTTGTGATGTCTGTTCCAAGTGAAAAAGGGTATCACAGCCTTCAGTGAGTCTTTGTCTACTCACTTACATTTCCACTGTACCACTGCCACTTACCATTTCTCTGAAAGAGGCTTGGTCTGCATATAAATTAATGAAGACATAGGATCCTGCAAGCCTGAATTTCGCGTATTTCGTGTTCTTCGCGAGTCTGCCTGTATTTTCATTCAGGGAACAATGGCATTCATCCACTCTAACCTTTAGAAAAAAAGACTATAAATTAACATTCATTGTGACAACATTTCATTATAATAGTTGTCAACATTGTAGAAAAAAGTATGTTAAGTATTCTCTCTGGAAACTAGATTACAGGGAATAAGGAGTTCCATGGCGTTCTGTAAAACCAGTGAGCCTAAGTTAGAAATGCAAAACCTTAGGAACAGTCACGCACTGTGGAGTCAGATCAGGAACTAGAACCTTGCTTACTGCTTGCCTCTCCTGAATTACTGGCAGCCCTGTTGATTCCAGCAAGGCCCTTTGGAAGGCCAGAGGGATTTTTTTTAGATTATGGAAATCTTGGTTTCCTGCTGTGATGACTTTTCCCCCCACCTATTCCTACCCCACAGTTGCACAAAGGAACGCTTAATCTTGACATTGTGTAGGCATTCTACTGGGAAGGCCCTTTGTTTACCCTAATAGGTGGGACTCCAAGAAGAGTGATAACTTGCTTTTACCTGCTGGCATTCTCAGAGCTGTTGTAATTTTCCACCGAGGGGCTGTGTGTGGTTTCCCTCTCTGCCCTTCTTGGAGACATGTGTCTACAAGGGTCGTCTAGACTGTACAGAAAAGGGGATTTCTCCATGGAGCTGACTTCGTCTCTCTTTATTCTTTTCCAGTTCTGAGGCAATTTCTTCAGTGTTCAGAAAGCATTGAACTCTTGACAAATTAAGAGATTCGGGATTTTCTTGTCTACTGCACTTTAGCCCTTTGTTTTAAGGGGAGTTGTATAAACTCCTGAGAAGCCAGGTTGAAGTCCTAGTATTTGTTTAAAAAGACCCTATCTTGAATTCTCTTTAGCTCTTAATGTCAAGTAAATGGCTTAAATTCCATTGACTTGCCTTTGGTTTCTGGATGCTTCCTTAGCCGAATTCCCATCCCCCACCCCGCCTCTTTTTTCTCTAATCATGTGTGAACAGACACATACACACACACACAGACACGCGCGCGCGCAAACCAAAAAGCCAGCTACTTTAAAAGGGGTGATTCCTTCTAGCATTTGTTCTGGCTTTAGGGGTTCGTTGCCTGCTGGCTTGTTCTGAACCACTCCTCTTAGACAAAAAGCAGAGTTTCCAGATCACATTAGTGCCCAGTCTCTTTTAGGACCCTGATACTGAATTGTCTGATGTTGCTTTTTCTCCCATAGCCCTTCATAGGGAACGAGATAGCCCACACGGAGTAGGTCCTTTATACCTTGCTTGGGAAGTCTCCCCTCGCTTTACTAAGCTGCGCTGGTTTCACAAGAGGTAGGTGCTCAAGAAATGCAGTTGTTTGTGTTTTTCTTGCAGATCTCCTCTTCCCCATCGACATTACCCTGGTCAAGAGAGAGCATGACTTCCTGGACAGAGATGCTATTGAGGCTCTGTGCAGGTAAATGGACATCTTTTTCTTAAGAGCGTAGAACGTTTTACTGAGAGAGGTTTTGTTTGCTCTTGTTCCGATTATGTCAGGCCTCTGATGAGCAAGTGGTGCAGTAATCTGCTCTAAATCATGAGCCTTTTAGTTAAACGCTAGGTAAAGTCCTTTTATTTAGTATTGGTATTAAAATAGCATCCACACTATTTTAGGAGATCCTCAAATAGTAGGCTCTGCATTTGATACCACATGGTTGCTGCAAGAGGTGACTGCCAGATGGTTTGGAAACCTGGAATAGGATTTTGGAAAAAGGTAATGTGCTTGCCCGCACAGCCCCAACCAGGTCCCCTACCAGTGGGAGCCGCTGTTTCCGTGAAGAGAAGTAGCGCATCCAGGGGGAGAAAATCGGGGTGGGACTTAGGGCAAGTTCGAGTCAGGACCGTTGCTTGAATTCCAAGGAAAGCTCCTTGGAACCTCTTCAGTTTGCTGAGGTATAAAATGGTAACAATGGGATTAAATATGGCTGTAAAAGAACTCAGCACAGTCTTTAACCTACAGGAGACAGGCAGTAAAGGAGCATTGATCTGACCTGAGAATTAAGCTGTCAGAGAGCCGAGGAGCAGCTCATGGAAGTAATAAAACCTGTAGCAGGCGACGATGGGGCCCTGATAATCCTGTCTAACTCTTCATGACATTTTTATTCATTTTAAGCTATTCATCCTTTGTCATTTTTCTCAAAACCTTAACAGCTGTAAAACTGAATTCTGGAAAAATATTATATTCATATGTTTATTTGATTTTAAAGTTAAAATCAATTTTCTTTTAATTACAGTATTTATTTTAACATCGTTAAGTTGTCATGACATCCACTGTTGGGGTAATTCATAAAGTTCATGGAAAAGTGGAATTAAAAGATTTACTTTTGGTATAGAAGTGTTTAAATCCATGTATATGAAGATAATCCAGAAAGTTTATGAGTAATGTATAGTAGGAAAAAACTATGCCTGAGTTTCAAATTTTTTGCACAAAAAATAAACTCAGCTGTTCATCTCATTTTCCATGAACATCTTAAAGTACTCTTATTGTGTCTTTGGAGGCCACTGTTCAAGTCCAACTAAATAGCTGTTTAGAAATGCCCGGGGTGTGTGCACATTTTCTGAAAGGAACTTGATTCCAAGTCTTGTGCTTTATTGTGTAATATCATAGCTATGTCATTTGGACTGAAAACATGGCACCAATGCAGTTTTGAAAAGGGAAGAAGTCGGCATCTGGAATATGAACTACCCCAGACATTTTTTAAATGGTTTATTGCTTAGCTGTGGAGCAGAATTAATTTATTTCCAGTTCATCACTGGTGATAATGCACTTGGATGAGGCCACTCATAAGATGCAACTGAGGAAATATTTCAGCATTGCATCACACCGTCCGCTTCACACATTTTTAAGCTATTCAGGATGTGGACCCTCTGAGCAACCACAACAGCTTATGAATTCCTGGGTCATAAAAATACCACTGTAGCATTTCAGCCCAAAGGGTCATGACTACATTCTTTTTCCAATACTGGTTTTTTGGCTTTTTTTTTTTTTTTTTTTGTCTTGGAGTATCTGTTTCTTCCTGGGTAGAAGCAAGGGCATCCACTGCACTTGAGCTGTGAGTCACTCACCTTAGCGGTCAGTGCAGTCTGAGAAGCCACCTGTGCTCCGAGACCTTGACGGAAAGGGCCTGGGCCCGTGTGCGGGCTCTGCAGCGCATTCTGAGTGGGCTTCCCGTCGCCTGGAGAAGAAGGTGCAAACAGGGCTGTCAATGCTGTAAAAGCTAACTCATGGAGCTCAGAGTAGAGTAGTCCTGAACGCCTTGCTGTGGACTTTCTTTTGCAAAGAGAGGATTCACAATTCACAGTAACCGCCCCCAGCTTGATGGAAACCCAATGACTATGACCTGAATGTTCACATGAGTACAGGTTTTGGTTTTTTGTTTTGTTTTAAGCTTTATTTGTTTACTTGAAAAGCAGAGCCACAGAGAGAAAGAGAGATCTTGCATCAGCTGTGCCAGTCAATAGCCAGGAATCCGGACCTTCCTCCAGGTCTCCCACGTAGGTGCAGGGGCCCAAGCACTTGGGCCATCTTCCACTGCCTTCCCAGGCACGTTAGCAGGAAGCTCAATCAGAAGTGGAGCAGGCAGAACTCATGGTGCCCATATGGAATGCTGGCATTGCAGGCGGTGGCTTTACCTGCTGGACACAATGCTGGCCCCGTGAGTAGACTTCCCATGGAGATGACTCCCCCTTTGAAATGCCCATACAGATGTCCAGGAGGAAATGATGGGAGCCACATCCAGTGTGTTTCTGGCCCTTCCTTTGACCGCTCTCAGTGGTCAGCAGCTTAGCTGGGACACTTGCCGTACTGACAATGTGATATTCAATTCATGTACTAGATCTGCATACTCCGATTGCCTTCTCTTCCCTTGGAATTCCACAGCCAGCAAGCGATGAAGCTCTACTGCTGTGTATTTGAAAGGCAGAGTTACTCAAATTGGCGAGTGATCCCATGTATATGTTGGCATTTTAATGAGTTAAAAACATTTTTATATCTGCGGCCAGCATTGTGGCATAGCGGGCAAAGGCATCCCATACAGGAGCTGGTTTGAGTCCCGGCTGTTCCACTTCTGATCCAGCTCCCTGCTGATGCCCATGGGAAAGCAGTGGAAGATGGTCCCTGCACCCACATGGAGATCCGGATGGAGCTCCTGGTTCAGCCCCAGCTGTTGTGTCTACCTGGAGTGTGAACCAGTGAGTAGACAATCTCTCTCTCTCTAACTCTCCCTCCCCTCCTCTGCCTTTCAAATAAATGAAAAGATTTTTTTAAAAAAATTGTGTATCTGTAATATTTGCAGATCTTAATAGGAGCTAATATCTCTTAATAGGGATTGTTTGAGAAAAATGTTGATACTGTCTTAAATGCAGATTTGGTAATGACCAAAAATTACACTTAAGGGACCTACTAGGTTTTCCGGATTTCAGCTACCAACCTACATGGTCATGTTGTAGAGGATCTAAGTATTTTATGTATGTTTCTTTGGAGAAACTGGCTTTTGTCCCAGTCTTGTTTGCTTTACTGTATAATCCAAGCAGAATAAAGCAAGATGCTGACTGAGTTATGCCCAATATTATCTTGTTTTGAAGCCCAAGACTATCTTGTCTTGAAGCATGTATGGGTTACATTATGAGAGCTGTGATCTCGGATGCCTCTTGTGAAATGCTGTCTTTCTGTAGCTTTGGGAAAATACCCTAACACCCTGTTCCTTGGGAAATAAAACCGACTCATATGAACACACCAAACAACTATGTACTCAAGTGGTAATTGTATAATGAACATCAAACACACACACTCTCATCTTCCTGTATGTTCTTTGCTGTTAAACAGCCCTGGAGATGCCTAACGTATATAAAGCAAGCCTCCTTGTAGTAGGTTTTAACTTTGGTGTGGTTTCTCTTCTGGTAAAAGGGAAGCTAGTAATTTTGTAAAGCAACTGCACTAATTCCAAGAAAGAAGCTGTAAGAATTGTAACAATTTTTATGTGTCACATTCTGCTGGGGACATTGTTCCGTTTTCCTTTTTCTCTTTTACTTCTCCCCTCTTTTTATTTTGAATATGATGAGGCCCAGATCCGTCTGCCATGTTTTTATCAAGGTGCGTGCAGCTCCACGCAGCGAAGCTCAAACCTTGGACAGCCCACCCTGGGGCTCCCTCCCCCTTCAGAGAGGGGTACAAGTAGCGAGGAGATAAGACGGATACATTCCAGTGGTGCTGAGACCTGGGACGGCCCCCAGGGGGGTGGGAAAGGCACAGCTTCTAGACACGTGCTTTATGACACGTGCATTTCAGCCACCCACATGAGGAATAGTACTCAAGATTTACCCTAAGTTGCTACTGTCTATTACTGGTTATACACATTCTAGAAAGGACTCAGAAAAGACAGATGCCTTTAAAAGATTCACGAAAGATTCGTATTACGGAAAAATCATGAAGGAACTTCAAAATAAACTTGTCTGTAACTCCATTTCCACAAACCCTTATGTTGTGTTTCAATGTCAAAGACACCTTGTTTTAATGGAGTGACCTTGGACAAGTTGTGTGACGTGTAAGCCTCCATTTTTCATATAAAACGAAGGTGAATTGTATCTGTGTGACCTCAGGCTACTCTGAGGATGAACCTGAGATAGTACAGATGAATTGCTTAGCATAGCCCCAGACTCAGAGCCTGCCCCTGCTCATCTGGCTGGAACATTTTGCTTTCAATTTTTAATTGGCATATAATATTCCTTCATATTTATAGGGAACACTGTGATGTTTCAGTACATGGATGCAATGTGCAATGACCCACTTAGCATATATAGAATAGTTAGCATATGCATCGCCTCAAATGTTTGTCATTTCTTGGTTGAGAACATCAAAATCTTCCTTCTAGCTATTTTTAAATATGCAGTAAGTTCTTGCTAACTGTAGTCAGCCTTCTGTGAACGTGCTCCTCCTGTGTTTGTGCCAGCTAACCAGCCCCACTGTCCTCGGTTCCCGAGCCTCTGCTAACCACTCTTTCTGTGAGGACAGTGTATTTTCTAACCAGAACTATTTAATGTCAGTACTCTCTGTAAGTAGATAATAAGATCCCCCCACTAGGCACTCCTCTGCAGATCCTTTGGGACAAATGATAACCCCAGAAGCCCCAGGGAAAAGCTCTGGGCTTCAGGATTGTCCTGCTTTTAGCCTGGTGCTACCAACATGGAAAGGTAATGTGGACCTTCATAAAACTAGCCCCTTGGGTCTTAAATTTGAAGTCAGTCTCTCCCCAAACCCCACACAGGCCTCCATGCCTAGTAAATTCGGTTATAAACACCACTCAACCATTAAAGCTCAAATGAAGTCAAGTAGGTATTTGATTACAGATTTGATTAATGAAACCCAGACCTGAGGCCAACTGTAACCATTTCACATTCTTTAAGTCGTGGACTCAAAACACTGAGGGTTAAGTCATTTACGTAATTGATGCCCTGTGCAGAGGAACCTCATAGCCGCTCATTTTTAAAGTCTGTAGGCTTCTTCTTGGTTATTTGTTTTCTGTCCCTCCCCATCCACAGAGCGAATATTTCAGAGCATGGTCGCTCTGCAAGTTATCTTTGTTTATTCTATAAACAGGCTACCATATAATCTGTGAAATCAAAGGCAAGCTTATCAGGCAGGCGAAAATACTTTCTATCCTGGTGCATCAGAGTTGTCAGACAAGTTACAAGAACAGGATCAGGAAGATAAAGCAGGGAAGAGGTCCCCTGGTCAGTCTGAATTCCTGTGAATTGAATGCGCTTATCCGATGGGAGGGGAACAATTGCAATATTGGAAAAATCTGGAGAGCGGGTGGGGGTGCCCTGATAGGAGACAGCAGACAGACTCGTGTGAGGAGGGCGGAGTGACGATCATCTGGAAGATGTTAGCCTGCAGGGCTGTCATTCACACTTTCACAGCACATTTAACCCTGCATATTTCAAGAGGTTTTTTTTTTTTCCCAAGCTATTCCATTATTTCCCCATGAGATTTTTTTTAAAAGTATTTCAATTTCAATGAAACCAGATTATTTCCCTGATTTTAAATTGCCCTTGCTGTTTGGCAAGAGTAAAAAAGTATGCAAAATTAAAATACAACTTCTTGTGCCAAAGAACAGTCTGATCTAAGTGCTTATTTTTAAACGCAGTGAGATTTTGATCCCGGGAGTTACGGTGTACAGTTTTTAGAGTCATTGGTGCTGTGGCGCTGACAATACCGACCATGATCCAGGCCTGTACAGGAAGTTACACGAGGAATTGGGCATGAAGGAGGGCTCAAGTTTCCTTTCTGTACGAGAACGAACTACAGTTTTAGACAGACTGTCCAAGATTATTACTCATCAGAGATGACTAAAGCTTGTTTCATTGTTTTATTTGAACTTTAGATTTCAGATAGAATGCACTTTATCTGGCCAGTCTCCCGCTGCTGTGAAAGGGGACATGTGTTTTGTTTCTCTGCGCTGCAGGCTCGTTCCGTGAAGAAGGAAGGGCACGCGACAGTTCCGCAGCAGTGTGGTGTGCCACTTCCACACAACAGTAGAAATCAGATTGAAATGAAAAACTTCAGAAATACAAAGCTGTTTTTAAGTGGAACTCAATTTTAAAAGAAATGTTTAGTGCTCTTCTATTTTATTAGATTTATTATACATATCATTATTTATATTTTATTATAGATATTAGTGGATTCAGAGAGACTCATTAAAGATCAATTGTTCGGAAAAAAATATTTATCCACCCCTCAGTGGTTTCCTTTCTTGGCTAATGTTATGTCTTTGCTCACAGGCGTCTAAATACTTTAAACAAATGTGCAGTCATGAAGCTAGAAATCAGTCCTCACCGAAAGAGAGTGAGTATTTTAATTATTTAATAGGATGGGAGGAAAATGAATGGGCAACTCAAAAACTGGATTCTGTGTTTTGTGTTTTGTTGTTTAAGATTTATTTTATATATTTGAGAGTCAGCTACAGAGAGAGATCTTCCATCTGCTGGTTCACTCCCCAAATGGCCACAAGGGTTTGGGCTGGGCCAGGCTGAAGCCAGGAGCTTCTTTGGGGTCTCCCACATGGGTGGCAGGGCCACCTCCGCTGCTTTCCCCAGGCGCATTAGCAGGGAGCTGGATAGGAAGTGGAGCAGCCAGGACATGAACCAGTGCCCATATGGGATACCAGTGCAGCAGGTGGTAGCTTAACCCACTACACCAGCACGCCAGCCCAGATTCTGTGTTTTGTACTAGATTTTGTTTCACAAACTCTTTCTCATTCCAAAAGCATCTCATGTTTAAAGTTAAAATCAAGTTTACCAAAGACTAACCTCAGGTGATCAAAACCCATTGTAGTGGCTAGCCGATTGATGGCTCTTTTTTTTTTTTTTTTTTTTTAAGATATATTTATTTACTTTGAAAGAGTACACAGAGAGAAAAGGAGAGGCAGAGAGAGAGAGAAGAGAGAGAGGTCTTCCATCTACTGGTTCACTCCCACAATTGGCCGCAATGGCTGAAGTTGCGCCAATCAGGAGCCAGGAGATTCCTCCGGGTCTCCCACGAGGGTGCAGGGGCTCAAGGGCTTGGGCCATCTTCTGCTGCTTTCCCAGGGCATAGCAGAGAGCTGGACTGGAAGTAGAACAGCTGGGTCTCAAACCAGTGCCCATATGGGATGCTGGCACTGCAGGCGGCAGCTTTACGCGCTACACCGCAGCACTGACCCCTGTCTTTTTTTTGACTTGAAGAAATCATCTCTTGTTTTGCTTCATTAATTCAATGCCTACAGCATATCAGAGGGGTGCAGCTTGAGGAATCCTAATAGATCTCTGTAGAAAAGATAAAATCCTAAAGATCTTTGGGATCTCTTCTGTCTTGCAATAGACAGCAGTAACTACATGTCAAGGCTGTAGAGACGACAGGGAAGGCAGCTTGTGGGGTATTGAAGAAGAGTTAGAGATTCGGAGGCAGGAAAGGGATGGGAGGAAGAGAGGCAGGCGGGAAGCCCTGCACATTGAAGTCGGGCAGTGGCACGGAGCAGAACTGGGCGGTTTTTTCTTCTACCTGTGAGCTGTGTAAGGCCCTTTTATGAGCTCTCAGTTGAAGAGGTGGGTGTAGTCATGGGAGTATGTGTCACAAATTAGAGTAAACAGGAATACGTTTGGTCAAAGAACCCATTTCTGACTGCCCAGAGTGCAGATTTTAATTATCCCAGAGACCTTGACCTGCAAAAAAGTTGCCTTCTTGGGGAGTTAAACCTTTTAAACAAATGAGCTGGAACCTCAGCACCCACTGAGCTGTGTAGAGAGGAGTCTAGCAGTCAGTGTGGAATGCTCTCTACTCGCTGTCCTGTGAAACGGGGGTCATATGATATTTTCCACACCAGTGGGAAAGAGATGCGGCATACTGAGTTGTGCCTTTTGATATCCCGCCTAAAGGGCCAAGATGCAGTAGTCTGTGACAGCATTTCCCTGGGTCCTGCACATAAATCAGGCATAAGCCGCAAAGATGTCATTACTCAGTGTTTACAAATGCTCCGTGCTGTGCTGTCAAGACCGGGTAGTTGGAAAGCCTTGTGAAATTGCCTGCAGCACGTCTCGGGTTGAAAGTTCACAGGACACTTAGGGCATGTGCTCCAGACCCCGTGTCTGATGGGGGAGGGGGAAGAACAGGTAGCAGGAGACCACGTTTAGAACTGGAGACTGCTGATGGCTCCCCTCAAGGTTAGTAGGCGATCTTGTACATTTTTAGGGTGGCAGAAGTTTAGCCCTCTTCTTAGAGTTTGAAAATTACCTCTTTAATTGCAAAAGGGAATATAAACACATACTATCAGCAGGCAGCAGAACTGGAGGCTGTCCAGAGGGAGTCTACCCATTGCTGACTCCAGTTCAAAATATTTTGCATGCCTGAAATTTTCACCGATCTCCATTAAAGACTGGCCTATAGATCAGAGTTTCTGTAAAATAACTCTCATTTAACTTGCAACACCCCATCCAGGCTTTCTCCTGTTATTATTTTAAAAAGATGAGATGAAGATAGGGAGGGGCTAATGGACAGTCTTCCGGCTACCTGGCCCTTAGCAGCTGCCCCGCTGCCCACTCTCTGCAGGTCCCAGAGTGAATGGCTCCTTTCTTTCTGTCTTTGCAGAGTGAGGATTCTGACGAAGATGAGCCTTGTGCAATAAGTGGCAAGTGGACCTTCCAGAGGGACAGCAAGAGGTGGTCCCGGCTTGAAGAGTTTGATGTCTTTTCTCCAAAGCAGGACCCCATCCCCGGCTCCCCGGACGATTCGCAGCTGCAGACCGCGGCGAGCCACGAGAGCATGCTGACCGCCCTCAGCGAGCGCCCGGAGGTGTCTTCCATCCGCAGCCTCAGCAGCACCAGCAGCCTCCCCACCCCTGGGCCCCACAGCGCCGACGCCACCACGCCCCGGACCAACTCCGCCATCAGCATCTGCTCCTCGGGCAACTTCAATGGCAACGACGACTCTTTCTGCAGCCTGCCCTCGCCCAAGGAGCTGTCCAGCTTCAGCTTCAGCATGAAGGGCCACGAGAAGAACGCCAAGTCCAAGACACGGAGTCTGCTGAAACGCATGGAGAGCTTGAAGCTCAAGGGCTCGCACCACGGCAAGCACAAAGCACCGTCCAAGCTGGGGCTCATCATCAGCGGGCCCATCCTGCAGGAGGGCGTGGACGAGGAGAAGCTGAAGCAGCTCAACTGCGTGGAGATCTCCGCCCTCAACGGCAACCACATCAACGTCCCCATGGTACGGAAGAGGAGCGTGTCCAGCTCCACGCAGACCAGCAGCAGCAGCAGCCAATCGGAGACCAGCAGCGCCGTGAGCACGCCCAGCCCCGTCACCAGGACCCGCAGCCTCAGCGCCTGCAACAAGCGGGTGGGCATGTATTTAGAGGGCTTTGACCCTTTCAATCAGTCCACATTCAACAACGTCATGGAGCAGAACTTCAAGAACCGCGAGAGCTACCCCGAGGACACGGTATTCTACATCCCCGAGGACCACAAGCCCGGCACCTTCCCCAAGGCCCTTTCCAATGGCAGTTTCTCCCCAGCCGGGAGTAACAGCTCCGTGAACTGGAGGACCGGAAGCTTCCATGGCCCCGGCCATATCAGTCTGAGGAGGGAGAACAGCAGTGACAACCCCAAGGACCTGAAGAGGCGCAACTCCTCCAGCTCCGTGAGTAGCCGCCTCAGTATCTACGACAACGTGCCTGGCTCCATCCTGTATTCCAGCTCCGGGGACCTGGCCGACCTGGAGAACGAGGACCTCTTCCCCGAGCTGGATGACATCCTCTACCACGTGAAAGGCATGCAGCGGATCGTCAACCAGTGGTCCGAGAAGTTTTCAGACGAGGGTGACTCCGATTCCGCCCTGGACTCGGTCTCTCCCTGCCCGTCCTCTCCAAAGCAGATACACCTGGACGTGGACCATGACCGAACCACGCCCAGTGACCTGGACAGCACCGGCAACTCCCTGAATGAGCCTGAAGAGCCTTCCGATGTCCCAGAAAGAAGGGATTCTGGGGTTGGGGCTTCCCTGACCAGGTGCAATAGGTAGGGGTTTTTCTCCTCCCTCCAGCCCGGGGATGGGGGTCAGAAGGGTCTGTTGTGGTTTGCTCGGTAAGAGGACATGGGCTTAACTAAGTGTGGCGTCCATAGCTGTGGAAACTCTGCAGGGAAGTGTCGGGCCAGGAAGTCCCCAGGAGGAACAGGTGCAGAGTGTCAGTGGGGGAAGACGAAAAAGTGCTATACAGCTGGAGGGTGGTGGTCGCACAGCGGTGTGGATGGACAGCACCCCGAACTATTAGAGTGATGCATTGCACCTTCTGCACTGTTGGCTCCATAGCCATGCAGGTTCTGCATGTAGAGAGCCATCCAGCCATGGATCAGGAATATTTGGTGAAAACACACAGAGTTGCGTCTGTATTAAACGGGTACACTTTTTCCTCCTGTCATTCCCTAAGCATGCAGGGTTATGACTAATCATATAGCATCTGCATGATATTAGATATTGTAAGGAATCTAGAGATGATTTAAAGCAAGGGAACCTTTTCTCTGCCAGTAGTCATTTGGGTTTTTACAACATCATTCGTGAGCTGTACAAAACTTACCAACTTAAAAATTAGGCTGCTGTAGATGTGTTGAGTTTCCAGTCCTGTCTCTGCCTTGGCAGGGCCAGACCAGAGGATTTTGAGGGCCTTCCACAGCCCATGAGCTGAACCCCACGCTCAGGGAGGCATGCAGGAGAAGGGTGGAGGTCAGGCAAATGGAGTGCCATTCTTTATAGTTGACTTGAGCCTCCAAGGATCCTTGCATCCTCGCCAGTTCCATACCGAGAAACAACCGTGTTTTACCACAGGGGAGAAGAGACTGGCATGGAAACTGATGTTGCTGATGTCACGTGGACGTACTGAAAAGGTTTTGCTCTGCCCTCTCAGGCACAGGCTAAGGTGGCACAGCTTCCAGAGCTCCCATCGGCCGAGCCTGAACTCCATGGCACTGCAGATCAACTGCCAGTCCGTGGCCCAGATGAACCTGCTGCAGAAGTACTCGCTCCTAAAGTTAACGGCCCTGCTGGAGAAATACACACCTTCTAACAAGCATGGCTTCAGCTGGTAAGAGTTGAAACTGCTCAGAGAGCTGTGACTGAAAATGCTGTCAGCTCCTTGAGGCTGTCCCAGCACCAAGCATGTCCCATCCTGTTGTGAATATCTGTGTCATCTTTGGACAGTCAGTCTCCACATCCTTGAGGACACAGTTAATACTGCTTAAGGGGCAGCGTTTGTCTGGTGGATAAGAGGCTGGTTAGGGAACGTGGGCTCAGTGCCTGGAGCTGGCTCCTGACTCCAGCTGCCTGCTAATGCAGACCCTGGGAAGCAGTGATTGACAGCTCAAGTAGTTGGGTCCCTGCCACCCACGTGGGAGACCTGGATTGAGCTCCCAGCTCCAGCCTGGCCTATTCTCTCATTGTGGTCATTTAGGGAGTGAACCATTAGCTGAGCACTCTCTCTAGTAACAGATTCTTAAAAAATACTGCTTTAGCCACTGTGGTTTAGAGAATTATCAGCAGGGTTAGTTGTTTGACTTTTCAGGTCTCATGTGGGTGAGATGCATTACTATTTTTTTTTTTTTTTTTGGAAAGGTAGAGTGGTAGAAAAGGGAAGATCTTCCACTCTCTAGCTCACTCCCTAAATGGCTGCAATGGACAAGGCCCAAGCCAGGAGCTTCTTCCTGGCCTCCCCGGTGGGCGCAAGGACCCAAGGACTTGGGTCATCTTCTGCTGCTTTCCTAGGCACATTAGCCGGGAGCGGGATTGGAAGTGGAGCAGCAGGGACTTGAACTGGCACCTAATGGGATGCCGGCATTGCAGGCAGTGGCCTAACCCCTTTGGCCACAATGCTGGCCCCAAGATGCATTACTTTTGCATCACGTAGCGCAAGCTTCCTTCCCAGAGGTAGAGATAACCCCGTACAGATAAATATGAGAGTACGTCAGCAAGTTTATGGAAAATGGGCTTAAAACATCATTTGTTGGGCCGGCGCTGTGGCTCACTTGGTTAATTCTCCGCCTGCAGTGCTGGCATCCCATATGGGTGTGGGGTTCTAGTCTCGGTTGCTCCTCTTCCAGTCCAGCTCTCTGCTGTGGCCCGGGAAGGCAGTGGATGATGGCCCAAGTCTTTGGGCCCTGCACCCGCATGGGAGACAAGGAAGAAGTACCTGGCTCCTGGCTTCGGATCGGCGCAGCGCCAGCCGTAATGGCCATTTGGGGAGTGAACCCACAGAAGGAAGACCTTTCTCTCTGTCTCTCTCTCACTGTCTATAACTCTGTCAAATAAAAATGGGATGTATTGGGTAGATTGTTAGTGCTTCTCAAAAATGCAGCCTTGTATGTGTGTAATGTGAGATGCAAACTGTTAGGCTAGGAAAGTCGTGGACATGACGTCATCCGTGTCTGTCTTAGTTCTTCCATGGTCAGTGCAGAGCCCAGAAATGTCTACTGATTGACATCTCAGTGTGTATTGTAGTGGCAGCTGAGTGTCCTTAAGTCTTTTCACTAACCTCAATATGATTGTCCAGTTACACAATGGCTGTTTTCTCTACAAACGGAGAAGCAGCTGCCTGTTGCATGGTAGGCTCTGTAACACACCAGAGGTGCTGGAGACAGTAGCCAGGCAGGGTCCCCATTCCCTCTCTGGCTCCTCCCCTCCTCCGTACGCAGAGCGACTTTGACTTCAGCATCAAGGCACCTCCTGTTCAAAGGCTGTTATTATGTGAGCCTTGCTAAATACAGGAGTTGTTTGTTCTGAATGACAGAAATAAGTATTGACCGGTTTATCCCCCACATGCTTCGGATTCTCCGTGGGGATCGTAATGTGTTCTCTGCGCATTCCGCCGCTGGGCCTTGCTCCGCTGACAAAGCGAGCATTGTGCACATGTACAGCCGCAATACCGTGCACTTGACTGTATGGAAATACGAATTTGTCGCTGCCCCGGCTCCGGGGCTATAAACAGTAACGTGTGGACGTCGGGGAGCACTGGTGAGCCACAGCACTGCGGCTTCGCAGGGCTCCTCCCTGCTCAGAGTCCATGCTGGCTGTTTAAAACTGCATATTTTACATTCCCCTTGCCGAGCTGCACACCCCCTGCCCACCAAAGCCTCAAGAATCTCCTAGTCCATCGGTCTTTGGAGTTCTGGCCAGTTTTGCCAGTGAGTCAAAACCCAACGTAAAAGCCTTGCATTGTGGGATCCGTGGAGTAGGGAAGAAATTCCGTCCTTTTCCTGTTTAGCCTTGCCCTTTCCATCCCATTTGGAGAGGTCACTTGTAGAGATGAAATGTCTGCTTGCTGGTCTCAATGCATGACATGGGTTTCCTGCTGTGTGGTGCTCTGCTGGGGGTGGGCCTGATTTCAGGGCCGCAGGGAGCCTGGGTAGGCTCACAAAACCTCCATTGTTCCTTTTCTGTCTTCTACTTTAGAAGCCTAAAGATGTTATATTCTCCAGGGTCATCGGCAGGCGAATTTATTTTGACTTGAGGTCATTGACTGTTGAGCTCTGGAGTTGGTTCTCATTATGTTAGCCCAGCCTGGTGTATTTGTGTATTTGCTGTTTTCTCATCATCCAGCCCTGCCTGAACCTTTGCACCCTAAAGCCATGGGTCTCATCAAGAACCCAGAGAGGTTCCTTTCCCAGGACAAAAAGGAACTTGCTTTTCAAACTCTACTAGAAGCACCTAATTGAGGTGTTTCATCTTGTTTTTTGCTTCTGTTCCTTCCTCTACCACTGTTTATGTGGTTTTTTTTTTGTTTGTTTGTTTGTTTTTTAAGATTAATGTATTTATTTGAAAGGCAGAGAGAGGGAGAAGGGAGGAAAGGAGGAGAGAGGGACAGAGAGCTCTTCTATCCGCTGGTTCACTCCCCAAATGGCCAAGCTGAAACCAGGAGCGAGGTGCTTCTTCTGGGCCTCCCACATGGGTGCAGGGGCCCACACCAAGCCATCTTCCACTGCCTTCCCAGGTACATTGGCAAGGAGCTGGATCAGAAGTGGAGCAGCTGGGACTTGCCGGCACCGCAGGCAGAGGCTTAACCTTCTACGCCATGGCGCCAGCCCCCTCCTCCACTGTTTTATAAGGGAGTTCATCAGCTCCCTTAAGACCGTAGGCCCAGAGTCAGCACTGTGGCACAGCAGGGCACGCTTCTGTCTGCATCACAGGCATACCGTATAAGTCCAAGCTGCTTCTCTTCTGATCCGGCTCCCCGCTGGTGCGCCTAGGAAAGCAGTAGATGGTGGCCCAAGAACTTGGGTCCCTCTCACCGATGTGGGAGACCCAAGTAAAGCTCCTGGCTCCTGGCCCAGCCTCAGCTTTTGGGGCCATTTAGGGAATGAACCAGCAGATGGAAGATCTTTCTCGGCAGCTGCCTTTCAAATAAAGATAATTTAAAAAAAATAAGAGTATAGTTAATGTGAATCCTATCCCACTGTAGTAATAAATAGTAAGTACTCAGTCTTGGATACCTAAACCAAAAAAAAAAGACCATAGACCCCTAATTCTCGAGGGTACTGCAAGGACAGCCTCGCCGAGGCGATGTGGGTGGGCCCCTTGGTCCCAGTTCTGTCCAGTAGAACAGCCTGTGATGGAGGGAGGGGATGGTCTGCATTGCCCACTCCACTGTGGCCACAGGCGGCTAGTGAGCACTTGGACGTGGCTGGTACACCTAAGGAGCTGAAACGGTCATTTGATTTTGTCCAGCTTCACGTAGCCCTGGGATTAGCACGGTCTTGGAGCCCTCAGAGTTTACCTGCTCAGGAGGACAAGTACTAACAGGCGAGTGAACCTGTCTCCTGTGGCCCCCGTGTTCTTTAAACAGGGCTGTGCCCAAGTTCATGAAAAGGATCAAGGTTCCAGACTACAAGGACCGGAGTGTGTTCGGGGTCCCTCTGACGGTGAACGTGCAGCGTACAGGACAGCCCCTGCCTCAGAGCATCCAGCAGGCCATGCGCTACCTCCGAAACCATTGTCTGGACCAGGTGAGCCTGCAGGGGTCCTGCTTAGCGATGGGGGCACAGACACCTGCTCCTCCCAGTCTTGTGGTGAACACGCTGTTTGCATCCCAGCGCTCAATGCCTCGTTTTGTTCTGTTCCTTCCGACAGGTGGGGCTCTTCAGGAAATCTGGTGTCAAGTCCCGGATTCAGGCGCTGCGCCAGATGAATGAGAGCGCCGTAGACTGTGTCAGCTACGAAGGGCAGTCCGCGTACGACGTGGCAGACATGTTGAAGCAGTATTTTCGAGATCTTCCTGAGCCACTGATGACGAACAAACTCTCAGAAACCTTTCTACAGATCTACCAATGTAAGTGTTCTTTTAAACAAAATAAGAGAGAGACCTTCCAACCACTGCTTCCCTCCTCAAAGGCCTGCCATAGCCCCGGCTACAGAGCTGGGCAGAAACCAGGGACCAGGAACTCAATCGGGGTCTCCCACGTGGGTGGCGGGGACCCAGCCACTTGAGTGCTCAGCTGTTCTTTCCTTGGGCACACATGAGTGGGAAGCTGAACTTGGGAGCAGAGCCAGGACTCGAACCCAGGCACTCCCATATGGAATGCGGGCATCCCAGGCAGCAGCTTAACCATGGCGCCAAATGCCTGCTCCTAGAAGTATTTGATGTTAACACTGTTGGCACTGGGGTGAAGCAGGACCAACCGAAGCTCGGGGCTTCCTGTGAAGTCATCCTTCCGACAACAGGGCCTTGTGGTGACCTCTGGGAAGCACATGCCGTCGGGTCTTTCCCTGCCCCGTTGTTTGTAGAACAAATTTCTGTGTACTTACTGCCGGACACAAAAATAAGTTTCCCTCTTCCCCATCAGTTCCTGATTCCTGAAGGAGTTGTACGTTTTGCAGTTTGTCCTTTCGTTCGTTTCTACGGCAGTGTTACCCGAGAGGCTGAGATAGAGAGCAGGTACCGAGATCCCTGGCTCTGGCCACCTTGTCTGGAAATCTCAGGGGCTTCACGTCCCCACAGCAGGGCTGCTGTATTTAAAATTTCACAGGTGTCTGTGTGTTTCATCCTGCCGTAAAATGCATAAATAATCTCTTTCTGTTATTCATCCCGGTCTCTGCCAGAAATACTTGGGAAAACAATACCCATGCCCTTCTCACTTTTAAGTAAAGCTTAAAGCAAACAGTTGTCTAAATTAATGATCAAGATCAGGCTCATAGCTTTCCCAGCCGCGTGTTTTCCTTGGCGCGATGTGGTATGGCAGCAGTGTAACTTAAAAGCAGCTTCTCGCTTCTCTTAGCGCGCAGCCTGTCTGTAGAACTGGCGCAAGGGCCCTTGTTTTATGAGAAATGGAACTGGTCTGGATTATTTCATTATTGGTTTCATCCTTTCATATTTTGTGAAAACACAGGTCACATTTTCCCCACCGAGGTATTTGTTATGTGTTGTAACCATGGAGCTGTTTAATCAGTCAGTCCTATGGAGCTGCACTGAAGTGACTTGCTTTTTCCACCACATGCTTTTTTCAAAGATTTGCCCAGTGAAGGAGACTGGAAGGTTAGATTCAGCGTTTTCTCCATGTAAATTATCTTGTGAGATTATTTGTATTTCTCTGTATGTGCATATGTTATGTGCATAACAATCACCTCTGGTATACAGTCTAAGACTTAAGCTAATATTTAAATGGACTGAATGTTTTAGCAACTTACTTTGCCCATTTCAAGAATGAACAGATTGGTTAAAGTTGTGAAATGTCCCCAAAGACACTGAACAGTTTTGTTCTATAGGCTCAGAGGTCTCAGTTCTGATCCTCTTGTACATATATGAATTCTTCATTGAAACATTGTACAAATATAAATTTTTCATTAAGTATGTAATGATTTCAATAACTAGGATTTGTAAATTAGGGGGTTTTTAAAGAGTGTTTAGGTGTGGGGGTTTGGCCTGTCTTACATCAGAGTTACGTGGGTTTGATACCCAGCTCTGACTCCAGACTCCAGTTTCCTGATAATGGAGACCCCTGGGAGGCAGCAGTGATGGTTTTAAGTGATTGGGTTCCTGCCACTCACGTGGGAGACCTAGATGGAGTTCCTGGCTTTGGCATTTACAGAATGTAGACACTAACAGCAATGTTCTCTCTCTCTCTTTCTCAGTGTTTCTTTTCTCTGTCTCTCTGCCTCTAAAATAAATTTTCTTTAAAAACTTTTTTCAAAGTTCTTAGAAAAGTCTTTTCTATAAACTGAAAGAGCAGGCAACCTGCAGAGGTGAACTCTGAGGTAGGTTTAAAGTTGTTCACTCCTGGGGCCGGCATTATGGCACAGAAGGTTAAGCCACTGCCTGTAACACCAACATCCCATAAGGGATCTGGTTCGAGCCCCAGCTGCTCCACTTCCATTCCAGCTTCCTGCTAATGTGCCTGGGAAGCAACAGATGATGGCTCAAGTGCTTGGGCCCCTGCACCCGTGTGGGAGACGTGGCTGGAGTTCAGGCTTCTGACTTTGGCCTGGCCTTGTGTGAGTCATTGTAGCTGTTTGGGGGGTAAACCAGTGAACGAAAGATCTGTGTGTGTGTGTGTGTGTCTCCCTTCCTCTCTGCAACTCTGCCTTATAATAAGTAAATACATTTTTAAAAAATTTCAAATTGTTCAGTCCTCCCCAAGGCAGGAACTGCCTGTGGGTGGGGAGCTGGTGTCCTTCCCACAGCCCTTCCCTTGCTGACCTCTAGTAGGCGCTCTGCACACTCGTTCATTTGGGGCGGAGGCGGTTGATGTGATCTTTGCTTTGGGACCACGTGCCTGCGTGTGTGGGGAAGCACCACACTGATGGGGCGATGCCCTGTCGCGCAGATGTGCCCAAGGAACAGCGCCTCCAGGCCATCAAGGCCGCCATCATGCTGCTGCCGGACGAGAACCGGGAGGTCCTGCAGACCCTTCTGTATTTCCTGAGCGATGTCACAGCAGCCGTGAAAGAAAACCAGATGACGCCCACCAACCTGGCCGTGTGCTTAGCGCCGTCCCTCTTCCACCTCAACACCCTGAAGAGAGAGAACTCGTCTCCAAGGTAGGGCAGAGAGGGAGGGCGGGCCTAGGTGGTCCTCAGACTGAGCAGCCCACCGTTCCTTCTGGGGCTGTCACTATGGCTTTGCTGGGTTCCTACCTGAAATAGGCCACCTCCCTGGCTTCTGCCAACTTCGCTTCAGCCCCAAGGGCATCACTGTCTAAAACAACCTGGTTCCCTCCAAGATAGGAGAGGGAGCACTCTGAGGTGGCCATTGCCACAGCAGGTATCACTGGGGCAAGACCAGTGATATCATGATGATGTCATCGTCATAATGTCATCATGCCTCTGCTAGCAAAGGAAACTGAGAGTCTGTTTCCCATTGGAAGAGAATGAGGCTTAAGCAGTTGCTTTTTTTTATTTTTTTGGCCAGAGATAGACAGTGAGAGAGAGAGAGACAGAAAGGTCTTCCTTCTGTTGGTTCACTCCCCTAGTGGCCGCTACGGCCGGCGCTATGCCGATCCGAAGCCAGGAGCTGGGTACTTCCTCCTGGTCTCCCACACGGGTGCAGGAACCCAAGCACTTGGGCCATTCTCCACTGCCTTCCTGGGCCACAGCAGAGAGCTGGACTGGAAGAGGAGCAACCGGGACAGAATCTGGTGCCCCAACCGGGACTAGAACCTGGGGTGCCGGCGCCGCAGGTGGAGGATTAGAGAAGTGAGCTGCGGCGCCGGCCAAGCAGTTGCTTTAAGTAGGTGCCGTGCCCATGTCTGAGCGGGAGCAGAGGCAGAGCCAGTGTGAGCTCCTTATGTACAGAGAGAGTTCACACCTTCTGATGGCTGAGTGAGGAACTAGCCACCGTGTGACCTGCCCCTTTTCCTCAGCCCTAAGGGAACTTCACAAAGTTTGTGGGGAAATGGAATTAAAACATAAGTATATTTTGGTGCAAACCATGTTTGCAGTTCATGCAGTTTTGTCATTATTAAAAGTGCACGGGGAATACATAGTATGGAAAAATTACACGTGGATTTCAAAAAAGTTTAAACTTATCTATCAGTAGCTTTTCCACAAACTTTTTGAAGTCACCGCCTGTTGCCCAGCTAGAGATAGGGGGCCTGGTTGTGCTGGCTGAAGTTAGCCTTGCTTCTGAAAGGCCGTGATGCTCAGATAGCCTACTGGGGCCTTCTCAGCCCTTAATGGGATAGAGAACTGGAGGTGAGCAGATGACAGAGTTCAGATAAGCTTAAAACAAAACCTCTGGGAAACAATAGATTTATCCCTCACTTGTAGGAGGGGCTGCTGTTTACCTAACAGGTCCCATTAGCTTCCCCTGGCTCCCACTGCGCACACAGGGCTCTGTTTAAAATAGGAACCTATTTAGCAAGCCGGCTTTAAGTAGCCTGGATCTCATTAAAAGCCGGTCTCTTTAATGTTTTCTTTATGTGTTGTTGATAAAACTCTGAGAACCCTGGCAACCGCAGTCAAAAGCTCTCTTGAACCACTTAACAACAGATAGGCCCCAGCGAAACGGTTCGCTCTCTCTGTGGAGTTTCTCTTGATCCGTACCTTGGTTGAAAGTGTTTGAAACACTTGAATCATTCCCTTCTCTCACTCCTTCTCCCTAGGGTAATGCAGCGTAAACAGAGTGTGGGCAAACCAGATCAGAAGGATTTGAATGAGAACTTAGCTGCCACTCAAGGTCTGGCCCACATGATTGCCGAGTGCAAGAAGCTCTTCCAGGTAAGGCGCTGGGAAGACGGTGAAGGTGGTGGAGGTGGTGGTGGAGGTGGAGGTGCAGGTGCAGGTGCAGGTGCAGGTGGAGGTGCAGGTGCAGGTGGAGGTGGAGGTGCAGGTGCAGGTGTGCAGGGACTGAATTGGGCTTGAGACTGGTTCACACCTGACTGGAAGAACCTCTCCCAGCTGGACATGGCATAGGCTAGTGCCCTGAGGATGTCTCACTTGGACATATGGATAAACTCAGAGTTCATGTCTAATGAAATTGCCTGCTTCATATCCCTGTACTTAAAATGCCAGCGCAATAAATTGTCTGGAACGAAAATTCTGTGAAGGAGAAAGCGGCCTGGATTAATATTCTGATTTTCCATAAATGAATGCCTTACCCAAGAATAAGTGGGGTTTTTTGTTTGTTTGTTTGTTTTTGGTTTATTTAATTTGAAAGGTAGCGTGAAAGAGAGAGAGGGAGAAACAGAGGGAGAGAGAGGTCTTCCATCTGCTGGTTCACTCCCCAGATGGCTGCAGTGGCTGATGGTGGTCCAGGAGCTAGGTGCCTGGAACTCCATCTGGGTCCCCACATGGGTGGTAGGGGCCCATGTACTTGAGCCATCTTCTGCTGCTTTCCCAGGTGCATTAGCAGGGAGTTGGATTGGAGGCAGAGCAACAGGGACTTGAACTGGCGCTCTGATTTAGAATGCTGTCACCTCAAGCAGTGGTTTAACCCTCTGTGTCACAACGCTGGCCCTGAGAATGAGTTTTTAAAGTTACCTTCATGAAGGTGGTCCATTTCTTTATATATATATTTGAAAGTCGAAGTTACACAGAAAGAGGGAGAGACAGAGAGAGAGAGAGAGAGAGAGAGAGATCTTCCATCTGCTAGTTCACTCCCCAATTGGCTGCAGTGGCCGGAGCTGCGCCAATCTGAAGCCAGGAGCCAGGAGCTTCCCCTGGGTCTCCCACCAGGTGCAGGGCCCAAGCACTTGGGCCATTGTCTACTGCTTTCCCAGGCCATAGCAGAGAACTGGATCGGAAGTGGAGCAGCCAGCGCCCACATGGGATGCCAGCACCACAGGCGGCGGCTTTACCCGCCATGCCACAGCGCTGGTCCCAGAGGTGGTCCGTTTCTATCCCCATGACAGTCTCTGCCCTGCCACTTCAGCTGTTGGACACTGAGAAACACGTGCAGGTGAGCTCACCTGCTGTGCCCCTCGTGTGCCTCACAGGTTCCCGAGGAAATGAGCCGGTGTCGTAATTCCTATACGGAGCAAGAGCTGAAGCCGCTCACGCTGGAAGCACTGGGACGCCTGGGTAGCGAGGAGGCCGCTGACTACAAGCACTTCCTCCAGGACTGCATGGACGGCCTGTTCAAAGAGATCAAGGAGAAGTTTAAAGGATGGGTCAGCCACCCCACCGCTGAGCAGGCCGAGCTGTCCTACAAGAAGGTGAGCCTTCTCCCTGGGGTTGGCCAGTGGGCGCCAGGCTCTGTCCAGCCGTGGGCTCCGTGGCATCTGGGAGTAGCCCAGGCCCTTCTGTCTAGCAGAGCTGGGCAGCAGGTGACTCAGAGCCCCTGAGTCAGGGCGGGTGCCACAGGTGAGGACGGGCAGTCCTCTAACCCAGGAGGGGGTGTCACACTGCTTCTGGGGAGATCCCTGGGTCCCACAGCATCACCCTGGAGTTCCCCGGAACGTTTTACTCACGGTGTCAAGCTTATGGGCATCTTACGGCAGGCATGGTTCTCTGTAAATTGGGTCAGGAGCGCCTGGGGGAGAAGTCAGCTGGTGAGGACTGAAAACCCCTTCCAGGGCACAGGCGTCCAGCCTGGCTCAGCGTGCTGGATCCACGGGCAGCACTGCCAATGTCACTGTTGCCACCATCATAAGCAGAAACAGTGAGAGCCGTGGGGTGGCCATGCTGGCTTTGGGGTGCATGGTCTTCATTACGTTCACCCTGCTGGGGACCCAGGAATCATGCAATGCTTTTGACCAGACCTGACCCCAGCTTTTCTGTCGCCCTTCTGGCTCGCTTCTGAACAAGCTCGGGGAGCGCAGTGCCCAGGTCTAGGTGTGTAGGGATTGTCTTCGCACTGAGCCATGGATGCTCCCTCTGTAGGTGAGTGAAGGACCCCCTCTGAGGCTTTGGAGGGCAACCATCGAAGTCCCTGCTGCACCCGAGGACATCTTGAAGCGCCTGCTGAAGGAGCAGCACCTCTGGGACGTAGACCTGTTGGATTCAAAAGTGATTGAAATTCTGGACAGCCAAACGGAAATTTACCAGTATGTGCAAAACAGCATGGCGCCCCACCCTGCCCGGGACTACGTTGTGTTGAGGTAAGAGCTCCCAGATGGTTGGCAGCAGGGGCGGCACCTTACGAGACGGCAGTGTTATGTAAAACAGAACGTGTGCCCTCAGAAAAATAACGGTCTTCTACACACACACAGGGTGCACCTGCTTTGACTCCAGCAGAACTTTGCTCACTGCAAATGGTTCCCCTCTGGGCCCTGAGCTCAGACAGACAGGCACATTCAAATGTTGCTGCTCTCTGGTCGCGGAGTTTTGCCCCTTTTAGGAGAGATTTTCTCGTTAGAAACAGCTAGCGAGTCAATGAGCCAGGAAATAACATTTGGATCCCAAGTGAGATGTGGTCAAGGCTGACTTATGTAATCCGTAAAATCTTTGAGGAAAGTCACTCTTTTTTTTTTTCATTAAAGATTTATTTATTTCAGAGTTGGGGAGAAGGGGTGCAGGCGGGGGCAGGAGGCAGATCTTCCACCCACTGGTTCACTTCAGGTCTGGGCCAGGGTGAATCCAGGAGCTGGGAACTCCATGCGGGTCTCCCAGGTGGGTGACAGGGTCCCAAGGACTTGGGCCATCTTCTGCTGCCTTCCCAGGTGCATTAGCTGGGGCCTGGATAGGATGCAAAGCAGCTGGGACTCAAACCAGCTTAACTCACCGCACCAGCTGCAGGTTCACATGATGTGTCCAGAACTTTGCCGACACAGCACTGTTCCTTTGCATGCCCGCGTTCACATTTTTGTGAAACAAAATGGTTGTCAGCTGCCTTTGAGATTGGTTCTGTTTTTGAAGAGGTGACTGTACACGTTACGCTCTGTAGGAGTGGCTCGGTGCAGAATGACTTCCCTGGGAGTCTGGGGACAGTGGTTAAGGGGCTGCCACTTACCCAGGCCTGAGTCACACGGCCTGAGCCCTGGGCCTGGCCCAGCAGCTGCCTCTTGTAGGAGTGGGGCAGCATTTTCCATCTGGCTTCCGGGAAATCCCATCTTTTTCTCCTCCTGGTTTTGCCTTCGCAGAACGTGGAGAACTAATTTACCCAAAGGAGCCTGTGCCCTGTTGCTCACCTCCGTGGACCACGACCGGGCACCTGTGGTGGGCGTGAGGGTTAATGTGCTCCTATCCAGGTATTTGATGGAACCCTGCGGGCCAGGAAAATCCAAACTCACCTACATGTGCAGAGCTGATCTGAGGTACGTTCCGATCCTGACTTTCTGACGTGTTGAGATGCAGGCTTTGTATCTGCTGCTCAGCATGACTGCTTAAGTGACCAAGGCAGCACCATATACAGGGGCTGCATGAAGACAGGTGCTTGTGGGTAACATCATTGTGTTCATTGCTTGTTCGGGCACCACTTCCTGCTTTGGATCCCTTAGGAAATGGGACACTAATGCAGTGCAAATAAGGTGGTTGTGCCATGAATTTGAAGCCACAGGAAATGATGTATTCTGTGCCTTTGAACCAGCAAGCAGATGTTTCTTATTTTACCTTCAGAAGCATTTGAAGAGTGTGACATGCGCTTTAACAGCTGATTAGGCCATAAGCGAACATGTATTCAATCAGAACATGAATGAAGTACAGAAATACAGACTCAAAAAAAAAAAAAAATCTGGAAACTTTATTTTTAAGCAAGCTCTTGTGTTAAATCCTCATTTGAAATCTTGACAAGTTGGAGGTTCTCCAAAGAGCCACCTGATCCACCAAAGCTTTTCCTAAACAGTTTCACTCTATCTCAGTATGTTGTTCCTGGAGACACTCCTGCTTCTAAATATGCAATGGACAAGCCGGAGACTAACCTGGGGATAAGAATAATCTTTGTATACATACATGAGGCTCTTCAAGAAATAGAACTGGCGGGGGGTGTTTGACCTAGCCATTAAGCTGCCAGGTGGGGTGCCTGGGTACATCACCAGGCTCTGTTCCCTGCTGTACGTTCCTGGGAGAGAGCAGGTGACAACTCGGGTGCTTGGGTCCCTGCTGCCTCCACGGGAGACCTAGTTTACACTCCACGCTTTTGGCTTCAGGCTGTTCCAGTCCCAGATGGTGCAGGCATCCACGGAGTGAGCTCTCGCTCTCTCTCTCTCTCTCAATACATCAATAATTTTTTATTTTGAAGAATGGAATTGTGTTCAGAACTCTTTTGAGGTTCTCTGAGTGCTTTCTAACATTGGTAATTCTCTGTGTTTCTTTTCTGCTACAGGGGCCACATGCCAGAGTGGTACACAAAATCTTTTGGACATTTGTGTGCAGCGGAAGTGGTGAAAATCCGAGACTCCTTCAGTAATCAGAGCACTGACTACAAAGACGGCAAATCCAGGTGATTATTGAAGCAAAGCAACTGTGTCCACCACCCAGATGCTGGTTTCGAGAACCTATCGGTCCTTGGAAGAGTGGCTTCCGTGTCTAAGTTGGAGTGTAGACATGGACTATAGCAATTTGTTAACACTTTCAAAGCTGCTTCCTGATTGTTTAAGGTCTGTGTTATAGACCTTGACTGGAATATATATGACTGTGCAAAAAAAAAAAAAAAATTGCATTTGTATTCTTATTCAAATTGCTTCTGAGAAGCAAAACTCTTTAAGTACATTGTGAAAGATGGTGAGGATGTTTCCTTCTCTTGTGTACCTATGTCATTGTATTTGCATGTGTGGAGGGACTGGTGTATCCACTGGAAGAGTTGGTACTCTCACGAGCAGAGCAGGGTTTGCACAGAGAAATTTGGATGTGTGTTTGTTGCTGGTTGAATGGCATAGATGTGAAAGTCGTAATGCAGTGTCTGGCACACTGAGACGCCTCCAAGAAGGACATTGATGTATCAGGTTCAGTTTGACCTGGAGTATCTGACTGCCCAGGGATTCATCCGGGAAGGGGACCCAACCCCCTTGTCCAGATATTGTTTTTGTCCCCTGTTGTTAAGCATATTCCTTCCCCAACCAACCTTTTCTTGACCTTAAAACTAACTGTAGGCCCATTTTCAAACACTTTGTTTTGAGATCTCATTGCAAAGAGAGCTGAACTTTTAACTAGTATAGGTTAGCTCTGTCCCTGCCCTCTTGCTGGCTAAACCACAGGGTTTTGTCCTTTGTTTTCTTCTTTTGGATTGAGATATAAAAGCTAAAGACTCTTTAACAGTTACTCCTGGAGCAAGCATCGAAACTTTTTGTCTGCTGAAATTCTCGCCGTTTTTGTGTTTGTAACAGAAATGCTTTGTGACATTATGGATGGAACAGAGAAAGCTGTCTTAAGGAAATCCCTGTAAATTTAACTCAGCCATGAGGGTTTTCCTTTTTTAGTTACTGTTAGCAGCTTTCCTGAAAGCCACACATGTTTATTAATTGGGTTTATCCTTATCAGCAAAAAGGTTTTCTGGTCTTAGGACATTTTGTTTTGTCTCTCTTGTGTTTTTTCTTTATCTTTTCCTTAAAAGTGCCCTTGAAATATATTTTAGCGGTAATGGAAGGTAGTACTCTTTAGTTTTTAAAAAAAAGTACAGGTTTTTTGGTGTTTTTTTTTTTTTTGAAGGGCGGTCTTTCTACAGGTTTTACTGTAATGATAAAGATTGACTCGAGACAGTATTAATAAATTTATTTTGTATGGATCAGAAGTGAATAATGTATGAATGAGAGTTGTAAGAAGGATTTTTATTTTGTTATAATTTAGTTACCGTTGTCAGTGTTATTTCAAAGGTTATTTGAAGAATGGGGGGGTCAGGTTAGAGCTTTACAATTTGAGTATTTTTGAATATCAGTGCTCCTCTTCATGAAGATATACTTGTATATTCAATTTGATGGCTTCTGGGTTTATAAGATTGTATGTTGTATATACCATTCTATTAAGAAACATGTACACATGTCCACTGTGCTTTGAAACATAGATAAAGCATGATAAAGATTATTATTTAAAATATCCTTGTATTTATACCTCAGATATTCTTTTGGGTTTTGTACCTCAAGGCTTTTCCCCCTCCCTACTGTAAATACACTTTACATAAATACAGTCTAAATGGGAAAAAAATAAATAAAGGAAGAGGTTTATAACTTGCTTTATATCTGTACAGAATATAGTCAGTACGTGCACTATTAAATGTTTAAAGGAAGGGAAACGTCTGGCCTGCTTTCCTTTGTTTTGCATCACTCACTCCCTTAAAACCACAGATTGCAAAGCGCAGCACTGTAGCGTCAGCGAAAATCAGAAGGTGAATTCGTTGAAGAAAAAGTTGGACTGTAACCATTCCACGGCCAGGCTGCAACGGAGCAAACAGGAAACGCTGGGAAAGGTTCAGGAAGGGCCCCTTGGGGAAGCGTGCTGAGAGAGGTGCTGCAGTGCAAAGCCAAGGTCACGGCTTGCTTGCACAAAAGATCTCTCCTACTGTTTGGCTCTCCTGTGGAAAGGATTTAACAGGAATTCAAAGGATGAATTTTGCTTGGTCACCTGAAGCCCTATCACCACGCCTTACTTGACGCATTGCCTAGATTGTAAGCTCTTTGAGGGCAGAGCACAATTCCTACACATCTTGATAATCCCCTGCTGCAGCGTTCCGTATTCTGTACTTGTAGGCACCTAATAAATTTATTATTTCCTAAATCAAATGGACTGAATTAGCTTGTGTTATTTCAAAGGGAAGAGGCTGCAGAATGCCTTCTGTCTTCAACTCTCACTTGGCTGCCCCTTGCCCACTTTGAGAGCACAGAGATTACAAATCAGTGGTGTTTTTTTTTTTTTTTTAAAGATTTGTTTGTTTATTTGAAAGGCAGTTACACATAAAGAGATCTTCCACCCACTGGTTCACTCCCCTAAATGGCCCCAACAGCCAACCAGGAATCCCATCTGGGTCTCCCACATAGGTGGCAAGGGCCCAAGCACCCGGGTCATTGCTGTTTTTTCAGGCACATTAGCAGGGAGCTGGATTGGAAGAACTGCTGGGACTCGACCCAGTCGGTGTTCATATGGGATGCCAGCATCACAGGCTGTGGCTTAAAGCGCTATACCACAATTTGAGCCTCTAGAAAGATTTAAAGGAATCTTGAGGGCCGACACTGTGGCATGGTAGATTAATCCTCCACCTGCGGCGCCAGCATCCCTTATGGGTGTTGGTTCAAGTCCTGGCTGCTCCACTTCTGATCCAGCTCCCTGCTAATGGCCTGGGAAAGCAGTGGAAGATGGCCCTAGTGCTTGTGCCTGGGTACCCATGTGGGAGACTTGGAAGAAGCTCCTGACTCCTGGCTTCAGATTAACCCAGCTCTGGGCATTGCGAACATCTGGGGAGTGAACCAGTGGATGGAAGATCTTGTGCTCTGTCTCTCCCTCTGTAATGCTGCCTCTCAAATAAAAATCTCAAAAACAAACTTAAAGGAATCTTACAGTTTGAACTGAAAAGGGTGACATAAATTGTGAAACCTTAAGGGTTCTTAAATTTTAACTGACAAAGGTGACATAGATACTGTGGCTACATTCTACATTAAAGAGTTCTACATTAAAGAGTTCCCTGTGGTGGAATTTGAACCAGCCTCACATCTTGCATACCATTTGATGTCAAATGTTCTGTGTTTAGGCACAGAAAGGAGAAATAACCAACCACACGAAATTTTTAAAAATATTTATTTATTTGAGAGTCAAAGTGAGGCACAGAGAGAGAGAGAGAGAGGTAGAGACAGAGAGGTCTTCCATCTTCTGGTTCACTCCCCAGTTGGCCGCAATGGCTGGAGCTGTGCCAGTCAGGAGCCAGGAGCTTCTCTTGAGTCTCCCACAGGGGTGCAGGGGCCCAAGGACTTGGGTCATCTTCTACTGCTTTCTCAAGCCATAGCAGAGAGCTGGATCAGAAATGGAGTAGCCAGGACTTGAACCGGTGCCTAAAAGGGGTGCTGGCACTGCAGGCGGCAGCTTTACCTGCTATACCACTGTGCTGGTCCCACGAAATTTTTTTAAAAGGCACATACATACACCAAAGACTTAACATTTGATTCTGCTTCCAGACCTGGTTTCTTAAGAGCTGTATACAGATCCAAATATTTTAGATCTGAATACCCAGTATTTTAGTTAATCAAAGAGCTGTGAAGTCCTGAGTTGCTGATCAATACATAAGGCTTCCAGGATGAAGCAGACAACATGGCAAGATTAAAATCTGCCCTCCGACAATAAAGAAGTGAGGATGGGGATGCTGCCCAAGTTCGTAGGCACCTGAAGGGCCAGCTATTGTCTTAACAAAGCTCAGGTAATTGTTAAACGAAAAGCATCCTATCTACCAATTTGTGGATAGAATTGGAAAAGACACAAAACTAAATGATCTTTTAAGAGACAGTTGTATTTTAGGGCTGCGGAGACAAGTTTTTGAAAAGTCTCAAAATTTATAATGATCTAAAATTGGTACTTTGCAACACTGATTAGGGGTATGGAGAAAGAGGAGAAGGTTATATGCATGTGGGAATGAATAGCTGTGTTCATGTGTCTTCGTGCCATTTCTGCTCCTTTTTCATACTCTTTAAGAGCCAGAAATGGTGATTCCAGTCTGGGACACTGCTCCCTGCCACCTTCAATGTGCTCATCTTCCTCTAATTAAGAGAAATTTGGGGCCAGGGCTGTGGTGCAATGGGTTGAGGCCCTGGCCTGAGGCGGCAGCATCCCATATGGGTGCCGGTTCGAGACCCGGCTGCTCTTCTTCTGATCCAGCTCTCTGCAGTGGCCTGGGATAGCAGTGGAGGATGGCCCAAGTCCTTGGGCCCCTGCACCCACGTGGGACACCCAGAGGAAGCTCCTGGCACCTGGCTTCAGATTGGGGTAGCTCTGGCTGTTGCGGCCATCTGAGGAGTGAACCACCAGATGGAAGACCTCTCTCTATCTCTCTCTCTATCTCTCTATCTCTCTCTCTGCCTCTGCTCTCTCTATGTAACTGTGACTTTTGAATAAATAAATAAATATTTTTTTAAAAAAAGAAATTTCCCAGTAAAAGCCAGTCCACCATGGCCTCTGCTTCAGAATTAGGATAAACTGGGAAACTCAGTCCACAGCAAAAATCAGCACATTAGGATCCCAAAGATATTGAGTGTTTCTGGCTCTCTTACTGAACTAATGAAGAGGTCGAGAGAAGTAGCAGGCAAAACTCTCGTTTCAGGTTGATGCTTGAAAGACTTAAACTCTGTCTAGCAATTTGAATATTTGAAATGGAATGTACAAGTCTGTGTGTATGCTGCTTGTGCAATGGACGTTTCCCTCCTTCTCCTGTTGCTTTTACAAGCACAGATCACTGAGACCTGTTTGTCCACCCACCCCCTCTGATCTTGGTTCAAGGTCATGTGTACAAGGGGAAGCTTCTACCTACAGGCCGGTTAACTTGCAGCCGGGACCAAGATCCTGGTCTGGTGAGTCCTGCAGTGCCTCCTTGTCCTTCCCACCACACAGTACCATTAAGTGCACTTGAGATTGGGAGGTGCTTCGCAGAGCATGGGCTGGCTGTTCACACGTGAAGGAGTGTGCGTGAAGGCCCACACACTTTTCCCTCACCTGCCTGCTGCAGCACACATGAATGATTATAAAGCAGAAATCCTGAACAATGAGATCATGGCACGCATGTCATCTTGGTGTTCCATCAGGATGAAATTTGCCTTAAGGAGCTGAAATTCCAATGGTTTAAGGAATGCAAATTACCGAAGACCTCGAAGGGGAAAGCTCAGGTAGGTCTGCGCAGTTGCAATGAGTTTGGGCCCATTCTTGAGGGATGATCAGTCCTTTGCAGGCAGGAGTTTGCTAAATCATGTTGGCAGCTGTAGCCCAGAGTAATTACCCTAACTGTATGCACGGCTCCCATGAGAGCAGCCAGGTTGCCTGTCTGGACCCAAGGCCGTACTGACAACCTCTCAGCGGAGGTTTTTCATCTCATTGGACTTTCCATTTGAAAACAGGAGAGGGGACGCCTCCAAGTGTTGTTACTTAGAGGGGATTCTCTTTTTGTTTTTGTTTTTTTCTCTTTCTTATGAATTTAGAAAACTGAAAAGGAAAAGCTTTTAGCACGCAGGCTCATCAATCACAACAACTGACTTCAGCTCCCAAGGAGGTGGTTTCTGCAAGCTTTGTAGGTCACAGGTACTTTTAAAATAAAATGCATTTGGCCCAAGTCAGGAGGTACTTGTTGAACCACCAATACTAACCTGATAAAATGCCACACATTGAGATCTATGTTGACATAGAGTTAAAAGCTCCTTTAGCGGTCATAGCGAAACTTTGAAGAACTTACTAGAGATAGGAGGACTTAAAGAAATAGAGTAGTTACATAATATTTGCAAAGAGACTCAGGAAATGCTAGAGCAACACAGAACATTCTGCCGATGATGGAAATGTCCCACATCTGCAGTTGTTCCTGAGGAGCAGCGTGCTTCATTTACTTCATTTTTGTTCATTTGAAGAGCTACATGAGATTAGCAGCTACTGAGTTGGACAGTGTAGATATTATTTCAAAGATCTAAGAATATTTCCAGGGGCAGTGTTGTGGCGTAGCATGTTAAACTGGCATCCCATCTGGGCGCTGGTTCAAATCCTGGCTGCTCCACTTCCAATCCACCTCCCTGCTAAAGTGCTTGAAAAAGCAGCAGAAGATGGCCCAAGTGCTCGAGCCCCTCCACCCACCTCGGGGAACTGAATGGGGTTCCTGGCTTCATCCTGGCCCAGCCCTGACTGTTGTGGCCATTTGGGCAGTGACCTAATGCTTGGAAGCTCTCTCTCTGTCTCCCTCTCTCTGTAGCTCTGCCTTTCAAATAAATAAATTTTTAAAAAGAGAATATTTGCAAGTAATCTAATCCCTCTCTCTTGTCCCCCTATGTAATCTTTTTTTAAAAAAAGGAAAAAAAAAAAACTTGGTAAGTATTTATAAAAATAAAACTGTCTATATATTTCAAGTCAGATACCATGCACACAGCATTCCACCAGCAACATGGCTAAATCTGCATCTCCCCTAGCTTGGGGCTAGCTTCTGGGTTTTTCCAGTGCTGACGTTGGTGACCTCTTTTCTTTGTTGCCCGAGGATCCATTCACCTTCAAAGCAGAGATAAGGATGCACCTGTCTGGGGTGGGTGTTTGGCCCCAGTTAAGACGCTGGTTGGGGCCTGCGCCGTGGCTCAACAGGCTAATCCTCTACCTTGCGGCGCCGACACACCGTGTTCTAGTCCCGGTTGGGGCGCCAGATTCTATCCCGGTTGCCCCTCTTCCAGGCCAGCTCTCTGCTGTGGCCCGGGAAGGCAGCGGAGGATGGCCCAAGTGCTTGGGCCCTGCACCCGCATGGGAGACCAGGAGAAGCACCTGGCTCCTGACTTCGGATCAGTGTGATGCGCCGGCCGCAGCAGCCATTGGAGGGTGAACCAACGGCAAAAAGGAAGACCTTTCTCTATGTCTCTCTCTCTCACTATCCACTCTGCCTGTCAAAAAATAAAAAATAAAAAAGACACTGGTTGGGACACTTGCATCCCTTTATTAGAGCACCTAGGCTTCCCACCAGTGTGCACCCTGGGAGGAAGCTGGTGGTTGCTCACATAGTACCCTGCCACAGAGACCCAGACTGAGTTCCTGGCTTCTGACCTTGGCCTGGTCCAACCCCAGCTATTGTGGGCATTTGGGGAGTAAACCAGCAGATGGGAGATTTGTATATCTGTCACTCTCTCTCAAATGAATGAATACATTTTTTAAAAAAAAAAAGATGCAAAGAGAATTCTCCTTGGCTTGCTGCAAGCAAAGGGACCCTCAGATGTTGCCGTGCCACCAAGCACAGGTGCCCCTTTGTGGCCTGTGCTCATCCTCGAAGCTCCCTGTCTGTAGCCCCAAGGCTGGCTTGCATGCTGGGGAGGCTGGCTGCTTGCCAAGAGCTCTCAGAGCCTAGGGCTTCCTTCAGTGAGTTTTTTTTTAAAGATTTATTTATTTATGTGAAAGAGTTACACAGAGAAAGGAGAGGCAGAGAGAGAGAGAGAGTCTTCCATCCAAAGGTTCACTCCCCAAGTGGCCACAACGGCTGGAGCTGCCCCGATCCGAAGCCAGGAGCTTCTTCCGGGTCTCCCACGTGGGTGCAGGGGCCCAAGCACTTGGGCCATCTTCTACTGCTTTTCCAGGCCATAGCAGAGAGCTGGATCAGAAGAGGTGCCGCCGGGACTAGAACCAGCACCACAGCGCCGGCCCCAAGAGATGAGTTCTCGATCCAGGTTTGATAACAATGAGATGGCAACACCCAAAAGTCAGTACTAAGCACTCTGAGACAGACACTCTTCTTCCATGGCGGGTCTTCCCTTACCTTTCCCTCCAAGGACTCTTCGTTATATTCCTCAACTCACCTCACCTTTTCTCACAGTCTCCAAAGATTCAGTATATCACACAGGCTAACTTACTAGGGGTAATGTATTGCTGTTCCTTTCAGTATACGTATGATGATGCTTCAAGTGTGGAAAATGGAATTAAAAGATGCATTTATTTTGATGACAAAAAAATGTTGAAAACCATGCATACAAAGGGTCTTCAAAATGTTCATGAAAAATGCATATTGTGAAAAAACTGAATGGTTTTCAACAATTGTGTTCCCCCAAATCCACATCATTTCATTGAATTTTTTCCACAAGCATTTTGCAATACACACCAAGCATACTCTATTTTCATTCATAACAGCTTCTCAAGGCTAGAACACTCTTGGGACATACGTGTGAGATAACGTCTATTGGCACCTGATTTGAGAAGCAGTTTTCTAAAGATTTTAAAACCAGAAGACGGCCGGCGCCGTGGCTTAACAGGCTAATCCTCCACCTTGCGGCGCCGGCACACCGTGTTCTAGTCCCGGTTGGGGCGCCGGATTCTATCCCGGTTGCCCCTCTTCCAGGCCAGCTCTCTGCTATGGCCCGGGAAGGCAGTGGAGGATGGCCCAAGTGCTTGGGCCCTGTACCCCATGGGAGACCAGGAGAAGCATCTGGTTCCTGGCTTCGGATCAGCGCGGTGCGCCGGCCGCAGCGGCCATTGGAGGGTGAACCAACGGCAAAAAGGAAGACCTTTCTCTCTCACTGTCCACTCTGCCTGTCAAAAAAAAAAAACAAAAACAAAACAAAACAAAAAAAAACAGAAGTCTGCTCAAGGCCATCCACCTCAAAATGCAGGTTCCTCACCCTCTGAAGATGTTGGCTAAGAGAATCAAGGGAATGAGGGATTTCACATCTATCCCAGAGAAACCAGTTCTCGTTTCCAGGGCTAGCAGATAGGAATATATATATATATAAAATGTATATATATGATATATATAAACTATATATTTATATTTTACCATTAACAAAGATAAGCCAAATTCTATTTTGTCGCAGTGTTTCAAAATGTGAACATATGGGTCAATCACTAATCAATGTTCCAAGAAAGCAGAGCATCCTAAGTTCATAGTCCAGGGCTGGCACTAGAGTGCAGAGTCGGAGCACCGCCTGTGACATCAGCCTCCCATGTGAGCAGCAATGCACGTCCCAGGTTCTCCACTTCTGATCCACCTCCTTGATAATGCGCCTAGGAAAGCAATGGAAGATGGCCCAAGTGCTTCAACCCCCGCCACCCCTGTGGGAGAGCCAGATGTAGCCCAGGCTCCTGGCTTCAGCTTGCCCTAGCCCTGACAGGTGTGGCCATTTGGGGGAGTGAACTAGTGGATGGAAGATCTGTCCTTCTTCGTGTCTCTCCTCTTCTCTTTGTAACTTTGCCTTTCAAATTAATAAATAAATATTTTAAAAAGAAGATTAAGAGGAGGAGGAAGAAAGCAAAGTTCACAGACTACAAAGATGATTAAAGTAGAAGAAAACTTAGTCCCTGAGATCATGGGATATCTCAGAGTTAGAGAATATTTCACCCCAGACCTAGAATACTGAAACTGGAATGTTTTACTGTCTCCTTACAGAGAGGGAAGAACATGCTAAATTTCTAGACGGAAACCAACCTGACTGACGAGGACAGCTTGTCCACTGGGGCCTCACATCCAGTTTTGCTTTTACCAACCTAATGCCACAGCCCTGAGATGCCACAGCACTACTCATGGGCGCCCCTTGTGGATGAACCCCCTCACTGCATGGTTCAGCCTGAAGTGAGGCTGCGTTTGATCAGCCCAGTGGCCATTTCTAGTCCAGGATTGCGTGATTTCAGAACGTAGCAGACCTCCCAGAGTAAGAAACCAATTTCAAGCCTGAAAACTCCATTTATTTACTTTAACCTCTTTCTAGTTTTCACTGATCCTAAGCTCTCTTAATCCCTAGAAAAATGCAGAGATAAAAATCAGGAAACATAAGGAACAGTGCCTCCAAATAAAACAAAACCCTCATTGATGCAACAAAAGAAAGAAGCAGGACAGGAAGGAAACCACAGAGGAAGGACCAGTGCTGCCTTTCAGATTCCCAAAGCACGCTCAGGAAAACCCTTCTGCCCAGACCACACCTTGCGTCTAGACACCCAAAGAGCCAGGTGCCCTTTCTTGCGTGGCCTCATGGAGGGCGCTTTCGTGTCTCAGTTCTCACGCTGCTTCTTGGTCTCTTTGCTCGTGCTCTGGCCTTGGGCTCTCCTTCTGTTCCCTACTCCATGTGTCATCTTGTTTAATCCCATTTACAAATGCGGAAAGCAAAGCACTGCTCCACTCAGTGCTCCGGGGTCACATAAAGCCTTGGACTCAGAACCTAGCCCGTGGTGAGCCCTGAGTCCGTTAGCTGTCACCACTTTTGTTATATCAGAGGCCTCATGGTGGAGCAGTGAGGACAAGGACTCTGGAGCCAGATGCTCTGGGGTCAAAGCCCCATTCTGATTTTCTGTGGATTCTCAGGAAAAGCGTTACTTGACCTGAGTTTTCATACGTGTCCAAAAAATAGAGATACCAGTACCAAAGAACATAGGGCAGAGTCCCACACACAGTACACAGAACACAAGTATTAGGACTTCTGCACTGATCTTATTCTTGTTGAAATATATGCCTAAAATAAATTATACACACTCCTAAGATTAAAAATTAACCAAGGTTAATACCGTCCAGGCTGGGGTGACCAGACACCGTGGGCAAAGTGGTAAAGGCCTGGCACCTTCCTTTCCTTACAGAGTCTCCGGAATTCAGCAGCTTTGGCCCTGACTGTCTAACTAGCTAATCATTCAACAGACACACGCTGGGTACGTACTAGGAGGATACTTCAAAAAGTTCATGGAACTGAAAGATAAGTTTATTTTGAGGAAAAAGCATTTTGAAATGCAGACATCGTGGCCGGCGCCGCGGCTCACTAGGCTAATTCTCCGCCTTGCGGCGCCGGCACACCAGGTTCTAGTCCCGGTCGGGGCACCGATCCTGTCCCGGTTGCCCTTCTTCCAGGCCAGCTCTCTGCTGTGGCCCGGGAGTGCAGTGGAGGATGGCCCAAGTGCTTGGGCCCTGCACCCCATGGGAGACCAGGAGAAGCACCTGGCTCCTGCCATCGGATCAGCGTGGTGCGCTGGCCGCGGCACGCCTACCGCGGCGGCCATTGGAGGGTGAACCAACGGCAAAAGGAAGACCTTTCTCTCTGTCTCTCTCTCACTGTCCACTCTGCCTGTCAAAAAAAAAAAAAAAAAAAAAAAAGAAATGCAGACATCGTTTTTCCATAACGCCCCTCTTCCAGGAGCTTTGTGAAGACCCCTCGTGTCTTTGCAAGAGAGGGAAGCCACCGATGTTTGTTGCTTCTCTTCACTTGGAGCTGCTTTTTGGTCTTTCCAAGGAGACAGATGGAAACAGCATTTCTATCAAAATATGCCACAGTGGAGACGCCACCCACAGGAGACCACACCTGAGCTGGGAGTCGGAGATGATGGAGGACGGGAAGAGAGGCCAGAGGCGTGCCAGGCAGAGGCAACCTCAGGAGACAGGCAGTGGGCAGCAGCCTGGCCCAGCAGGGGATGCAGGAGGCGCGCGGGGGGTGGGGGGGGGGGGTGTTGGAGGGGGCTGGTCTGGACCGGGCATGAGCAGAGGGCCTGGAGAGGCAGGCAGCATTTAAGGAATTTGAATGCCACCCAATAGGCAACGGGACATTTTGAAAAGTTTTGAAGGGCAAGTGCAATAAAATTAGATCTGATCTTTTAGAAGAGGAGTCTTCCAGCACTGTGGCATCGTGGGTAGAGCCACCACCTGCAATGCCGGCATCCCGTATGGGTGCTGGTTCGAGTCCTGGCTGCTCTACTTCTAGCTCCCTGCTAATAGCCTAGGAAAGCAGCAGAAAATGGCCCCAATGCTTGGGGCCCTGCACCCCTGTAGGAGACCAGGAAGAAGCTCCTGGCACAACCCTGGCTGCTGCAGCAGATGAAAGATCTCTCTCATCTCTCTCTCTCTAATTCTGACTTTCAAATAATTAAATAAATAATCAAAAAAAAGAAAAGAAAAAGAGTCTGGAAGTGGTGTGGCGGCTGGATTCAGCCTGAAGGAGGGAGGCAGGGAGAGCAGCACCGAGCGTCTGCCAAACTCATCATGGGTTAGCAGCGCCAGAACCAAGGCAGCGCTGTGCGGATGGAGGGCAGGAGACGCAGGAACAGAGGTCATCAGGAGGCAGGATCGGCAGCTCTCGGTGACAGCCCTTTGGGAATGAGAGCGCGGAGACAGGGCCTGTCCTCCGAACCCCAGTCCCGCAGCCTGGCTGGGGAGAGCTGCTGTCTGAGCCGGTTGAGAAGGGAAAGTGTCGCTTGTTGAACCGTGAGTGCATGGAATCCGCTGCAGGACATCCAAGTGCAGCTGTCCACAGGCCAAGGAAATATGGCTCAGGAGGACCAGAAAGAAGCCTGGCCTCAGGCATGGATTTGGAGGGGGAACAGTCGCTGGGGCACGGAGAGGTTCTGGCTGCAGGGAAGAGCTGGGGCCACTCCCTGCTGCCCCAGGCCAGAGTGCAGCCAGGTGACTGCAAGTCACCTTCCAAAAGATTCCAGGGTCCTGACCCAGGGAGATAGGTGCCATCTACCTCCAGGAACCTAAGAGCCTGTTTGGTTTGTTTTTTATCTTTCCCTTAACTCAATCTTTTAGGCTCTTGGATTCCTTTGCTTATTGGAGATAGTGAACTTCGTTTATGGTTCTCCTCTGGGCAGGGCCTCGAGGTTCCCTTGGAGACATGGAATGGGAAAAAGAATGACTATTAGCAACACAAAAACTTAGCTAGGTGAAGTAAGCGAGCATGTCAATGTAAAAAGGAGAAATCGCACTAGACCATCTGCTCTTCAGAGTCCTGAGCAGAGGTAGTGTTTGCTGGAATAAAGACATGGTTGGGGGCTGGCGCTGTGGTGCAGAGGGTTAAAGCCGCCGCCTGCAGTGCGGGCATCCCATATGGGCGCCAGTTCGAGTCCTGGCTGCTCCACTTCCCATCCCGCTCTCGGCAATGGCCTGGGAAAGCAGTAGAAGATGGCCCAAGTTCTTGGGCCCCTGCACCAGCATGGAAGACCCGGAAGAGGATCGGGGTTTCTGGCTTTGGATCAGCTCAGCTCTGGCCATTGTGACGAATTGGGGAGTGAACCAGTGGATGGAAGACCTCTCTCTCTGTAGCTCTGCCTTTCAAATAAATAAAAAATAAAGACATGGTTGTTTACTTCAACATCTTCAAATACAAAAACAAAATCAGGCAAAGGCCGAAGCAGATCATGTCCTAGCACAATAAGGCAGTATGAATAAACTCTACTTTGTTGATTTAATAAACAATGGCTGGGCTGGCATTGTGGTGCAGTGCGTTAAGGTGCTGCCTGCAAAGCCAGCATCCTGTATGAGTGCCAGTTTGAGTTCTGGCTGCTCCACTTCAGACCCAGCTCTCCGCTAATGTGCCTAGGAAGGCAGCAAAAGATAGCCCAGGTGCTTGAGTCCTTGTCACCCATGTGGGAGACCCGGATGGAAGTCCAGGCTCTTGGCTTCATCCTGGCCCAGCCCTGGCTAGTGAGGTCATTTGGGGAGCGATCAGCAGATGGAAAATATCTCTCTTTCTCTCTTTCTGTCTCTGTATCTCCCTCTCTATCTGTAACTCTACCTTTCAAATAAATAAAACTAAATCTTTAAAACAACAAATTGCCTTCTTCCCAACTATAGTATCATGGCAGATACTTGACATACATGGGAAAAAATGTCATGGAAAACGTGGATTGTGGAAAAAACTATGCATGCATTTCAAATTTATTTTAGAAAAATGAATGTATTTCATTTTTTTTTAGAAGTATTCCTATACATCCTAAATGAGATAGAGCAGAGGTTTTTGATAATTATGGGAAAACAAATTAGGTTTGCTTAGTAAAGGCAATTTAATGGCCATACATCCACTTTTAAATTAGGGTCTCTGGAGATTAAAAAACCAACATAATTTAAAAGTGGATGGCTGAAGCAGTTGGGATCCTGCCAAGAACACATTGAGTTCCTGGCTCCCAGGTCCACCTGGGGCCAGCCCCAGCCACTGTGGACATTAGGATGTGAACCAAGGATGGAAGCTCTCTCTCCATCTCTGTCTCTCTGCTTTTTCAAAAAGTACAAGTAACACGTCCGCTGGGTGGTGAAGAGTATGGGAACGCACAGCAAGTGCTCAGGGCTTACTCATCGGCCTTGTGAGTGAGCCGGGCGCCCTCAGCAGTGCCACAGGCATCCTTTGTGGTGAACCAAGGAGCCTGTCTACTACCAATCCCGGCACTTCTGGGAGAGAGGTGAGTGGAAAACTTTAAATCCTGCCTGGCTGACTGCTGAGAATGCCCCTTTCAGAGCACCCCCAGGGGGGGCTCTGTTTTGCCACATTTTTTGTAGTTGCCTGAGTTTGCCAGTTGTTTTGTTTGGGTTTGCTTTGGCTTGGGTCTGGGCCTGCTCCTAGACAGGAACCGCTATAAAGGCAAACAGTGCCTCCTCTCTTCCTCTCTGCGTCCCCAACACCTGACGCAGCGCCCCACATATTTGCAGAGCTCCAGAAACATGTGGCCCAGCACACAATCTGTCCCACCGTCAGGTTTGCCCCTGAAGACAGATAAAGAGGTGGGCGCCATTTCCTCCCAGGAGGGCTCCAGCTGCAGGCTCAGGAAACCGGGGGCGGAGGTAAGGCACGCCGTGGTCTTGACGTCGCAGGGAGGTAGCAAGCGAAGAGGAACTGAGGACTGACAGCGCCTGCGCTGCAACCCCCGGGGCACTACCCAGACCCCTCTGTGCAGAGGCAGCCACCACTGCACAGAAACATCCCACGTGGCTGCAAGCTGGGTGCCCACGATGATAATGAACTTATGGTGATCGGAACACCCACTTCCATCAGGCATGGCAAATAAACAGTCCTTAAGCCCCGTCCCAAACTTCACCTCTTGTGAATATTCACCTAAGCCCTGCCCCAGGCACCACCCCCTATGCTATAAAAACATGCCCTAGTCAGGCTGTGGCGCAATGGGTTAAAGCCCTGGCCTGAAGCACCGGCATCCCATATGGGCACCGGTTCGAGACCCGGCTGCTCCTCTTCTGATCCAGCTCTCTGCTATGGCCTGGGAAAGCAGCAGAGGATGGCCCAAGTCCTCAGGCCCCTGCCACCAACATGGGAGACCTGGAAGAAGCTCCTGGCTTCAGATCAGCCCAGCTCCAGCCGTTGCAGCCATTTGGTGAGTGAGTCAGAGGATGGAAGATCTCTATCCCTCTCCGTCTCCCTCCCTTTCTCTGTAACTCTGACTTTCAAATAGATAAATCTTAAAAACAAACAAACAAACAAACAAAAGAGCTTTACTCTGGCTCACAGTTCTGGAAGCTGCGAAGTCCAAAAGCATGGGGCCAGCACCTGCTTGGCTGCAGGTGCAGGGCCTTGTGCTTCAGTTCCCCAAGGGAATCGGAAGGGCAAGCGAGCTGGTGCGGGAGAGGGAAGGGGCCAAGTTCTCACAGCAGCTCACTCATTTGTGCTGGCTCCACCCTTAGGACCCAGCCCCTGCCCTTCGGCCCCACCTCCCAACACTGCAGCCTAGAGGAATTCAGGTCAACCCACAAACTCTGGGGGTACACACTCAAACCACAGCAGGGACCATCCAGCACCCACAAACATCCACTCTGCACAAGAGACCCCAGATGTGGGTCTTGCTGCCCTGGAGCCTCCACCTAGCTGGGAAAACAAAATCTAACCGTGGGTGGGGGGGTGGAGTGAATCTTGAGGGCCCAATATGTGCCCCAACAAGGGATGCTGGAAATGGAGAGGGGCCTGGGTTCTGAATATCCTTCTCCTGGTGATCTGGTTGGACCCTAGAGACAACAGGCAGTAGAGAGTAGTGGAGTAGTGAGGGGCTCGGGCCACCTCCTGGGATGCCTGCTTCCATGTCAGAATGCCAGGTTGGGTCCCTGCTACTCAGCTTCCAGTCCAGCTCTCTACTAATGCACCTGGCAGGCAGCACACGATGGCTCAAGTGCTGGGCTTCCTGCCACCCACATGGGAGACCCAGATGGAGTTCCAGGCTCTTTCTTGGCTTTGGCCTGGCTGAGCCCCAGCTGTTGTGACCATTTGGCCAGCAGATGAAAGATCTATCACTCTGCCTTTCAAATAAATCAGTTATTAAAAAGAAAAAAAAAAATGCTTTCTGAGGGGCCGACGCTGTGGCATAGCAGGTTAAGCTGCCTGTGTCGGCCCCTCAAAAAGCATGAGCACTGAATGCTAGCTCCTCTCTCCTCCCTCGAGCCTTGCGAGTGGGAAGGGTTAAATTCAACTCCGAATGTTCACAAGGTATGTGTTTCTCGATGCCATTAAGGTCCCTGTCTTGCCGGTCTTTTCCTGATTTATAAGTTCACAATTACTGCCTTCAAGATCTCTGCTTCTAGTTCCTCTAGCTGTTTCCTTGGGGGACTCTGTTTCATGTGTGTCCTTGTAAGAGCAGTTGGTTTTTTTTTTTTTTTTTAAGTTTTATTTATTTATTTGAAAGGCAAAGTTACAGAGATGTAGAGGCAGAGGCAGAGAGAGAGGTCTTCCATCCATTGCTTCACTCTCCAGAGGGCTGCAACGGCCAGAGCTGTGTTGATCCGAAGCCAGGAGATTGGAGCTTCTTCCAGGTCTCCCATGCAGGTACAGGGGCCTTAGGACTTGGACTATCTTACACTGCTTTCCCAGGCCATAACAGAGAGGTGGATGGGAAGTGGAGCAGCCGGGACTCGAACCGGTGCCCATGTGAGATGCTGGCACTGCAGGCAGTAGCTTTACCTGCTACGCCACAGCACTGGCCTCAAGCAATTGAATCTTAACTGACTGAGTTAAGTATACTCGCTCACTTTCCTAAACACCTCTCCTTTAAAAACTAGCAAGCCACAAAAATCTGAAGATATTCTACTCTAGGCAAACAGCTCACAACTAGACAGTCTAGGCTTCAGGAAGATGTTTCCAGAAGGTGAGCTTTAAAATCGCTAACTGTCAGGCATCAGTGTGTGATGCACAGGAAGTACATTATGTGTCACAGTCACCACCCTCTGTCTTGGTATACTTCTCTTCCCAGATTAAGGGCTTCCCACACCCCTTGTCGTTGCCTAACACCTCACCTCTGGGAGAAGGGACTAGGAAGAGGAAAGAGAGTTAATTTGGTTGCAACAATCTGGGAAGAAAAAAAAAAAAACATGTAAATGAGGCTGAAGTTCTGAGGTTTTACATTCAGACTCCAATTGCTACTCACACCTCCCAGCTTTTAAGTGCTTCCAAACGTAAACTGCCAGGACCCGGGAAGGGGCTGCATCCCGGGTCAAAGAACTGGCTTTAGGCCTGTATTCTCCAGCTTAGCTCTCAATGGGGATGTGCGATCCTGCCAAGCCGAGACCGCCAGACTCGACAAATCCCTTCAAAAATTACTTCTCCCAATGAATGAACCCATAACCTACCATCCTATAATTTTCTGGAATCATCTTTTAGCACCTGGTTGACCTTAGGCATGCCACGCTGCAGAGGCTCTGGCCTGAGTGTGTGGGCATGGGAGGGAATGAGGGGCAGGCGTGGATCTCAGTACAGAGATTCCGAAACAGGAATCCACTTGGTGGATGCTCCCGAAGCGAGATCCACTATATCAGAGCAAATGCTAAAGATGACGGTTGGCTCTCTGGGTTGCTAGGCTACCCTCTGGCCCCCTACAAGGATTTCCAAGGCCACACTGCAGCATGTGAGAGGTACAGAAGCTATTTCAAGGCCCAGCGGCCAGGGCTGCAGTATATGGTGCGGGTGGAGGGCAAGCAGCGTGGTGCTGCTGTGACCCGGCCCACAGCTGTGCGTTAATATTCCACACACGGCTGCACTTTTGATATCACCGAGCTCTGGTAGCTGGGGGGTAATAGGACATGATTAATGGGAAAATCAAGTGGAGTCAGAGTGCTGAGACACCAGTCTCTTATCTGTCTGAGCCTCTGTCTCCACACCAATGAAAAATATAAGGGCACTTTAAAAAGTTCATAGGGGAATTTATTTTGCTCCAAAACCTTTTGAAATCCCTGCAGTTTTTCCGTAGTACGAGCTTTCCACGGAGACCCCTTGTGTGCCCCCTGGATGAAGGGTCAGAGTAAGCCTAAGGGACTCTGGGCACACAGTCTTCACCAGGGACCGGGAGAAAGAGGACTTGTTGTCCACACAAATGCCTACATTGCTAGGATTTTTCAAGAGGTGGTGGACATGAGCTCTGAAAATCTTTCAGGATGAAATCACCTCCAGCCCTTTCTGTAGAATAAAGCTCTGACTTGTTCAGGGCCAGGGTGGGCCCCAAGCTATTTCCTGGAAAACTCCTGGCTTTCCATCCAGGTCCCTCCCCTCCACAGCAGTCTGATGTTTCTAGCGTCTCCCCTAAGGAACCACACCAGATACTGCCTCTCCAGCCCGAGCTGGCCAAGAAAGGGCCCTCTAAGAAGGGCCATTTTAAAATTACCAGAGATTGGCCAGCACTGTGGCATAGCAGGTATAAGCCACTGCCTGCAGTGCCGGCATCCCACATGGGCACCGGTTCGAGTCCTGGCTGTTCCACTTCCGATCCAGCTCTCTGCTAAGCCTGGGAAAGCAGTAGAAGATGGCTCAAGTGCTTGACCCCTGCACCTGCATGGAAGACCTGGAAGAAGCTCCTGGCTCCTGGCTTCGGATCGGCTCAGTTCCAGCTATTGTGACCATTTGAGAAGTGAACCAGTGGATGGAAGACACCTCTCTCTCTAACTCTCTCTCTCTATCTCCCCCTCTCCCTCTGCCTCTGCCTCTCTTGTAGCCCTACCTTTCAGATACATAAATCTTTTTTTAAAAATACCAGAGATCCTCAAAAAGTTAGTAGAAAATATATATTGTGAAAAAGCTGTGCATGGATTTTGTGGAGGGTGACCCCAGGGAATTTGCTGGAGATAAAAATGTAGACTCCCCAAATCTGCCCAGAGATGCAAATCACCTACATGGGACCACAGGAAGCTCATTCTGGGGTCGGCATTGTGGCATAGGGGGTTGAACCACCGCCTGTGACACCAGCATTCATTATGTGTGCAAGTTTTAGTCCCGGCTGCTTCACTTCCAACCCAGCTCCATGCTAATGTGCCCGGGAAGGCAGTGGAAGATGGCCCAGGTGCTTGGGCCCCTGCACCCACAAGGGAGACCCAGACGGAGTTTTGGGCTCCTGACTTCGACCTGGTGCAGGTCATTGCAGCCACTGTTGGAACAAACCATTGAACGGAAAATCTCTTTCTGTCTCTCTGTCTCAACTCTGCCTTTGAAACTAAAATAAATAAATCTTAGAAAGGGAGAAAGAAAACAAACTCATCCTAACTTTTTTCAGAAAGAAATATTGCAGTTAGAAGTACGTCTCTTAGGGGTTGTAGGCCGTATTGTAATGGACAGCCTCTGGCCGTGTTGCCTGCTGCTCCCTTGCCTGCACATGGCAACTGTCACCCTAAGAAGGTGCTGTGGCCGCAGGTGAACCCCTCAGATGATGCTCTGCACTGTGGCAGCTGTCCGTGCCAGCCTGGCTTGCCTGTGCATGGCTTCCTTGCACAGTACTCTGCTCCTCTCTCCACTGATGGATTCTCTTCACTTCCCGTGTTGCAGGTCTCACTCAGTCACCTCCCACAACAAATTCCACATTTTCTGACAGCAAAATAACCTCATCTTTCAATTCCATTTTCTATGCATTTTTTAAGTTCCTTCATATTCTCTCCAAGCACTCTTCTTGATTGATATATAAATATAAAGATTTTATTTATTTTTTTGAGAGGTAGAGTTACAAACAGAGAGAAGGAAAGACAGAGAGAAAGGTCTTCCATCTGTGGGTTTACTCCTCATATGGCTACAATGGCTGGAGCTGGGCTGATCCGAAGCCAGGAGCCAGGAGCTTCTTCTGGGTCTCCCATGTGGGTGTAGGGGCCCATGGACTTGGGCCATCTTCCGCTGCTTTCCCAGGCCACAGCAGAGAGCTCGATCAGAAAAGGAGCAGCTGCGGCTGGCGCCGCGGCTCAATAGGCTAATCCTCCGCCTTGTGGCGCCGGCACACCGGGTTCTAGTCCCGGTCAGGGCACCGATCCTGTCCCGGTTGCCCCTCTTCCAGGCCAGCTCTCTGCTGTGGCCAGGGAGTGCAGTGGAGGATGGCCCAAGTGCTTGGGCCCTGCACCCCATGGGAGACCAGGAGAAGCACCTGGCTCCTGCCATCGGATCAGCGCGGTGCGCTGGCCGCAGCGCGCTACCGCGGCGGCCATTGGAGGGTGAACCAACGGCAAAAGGAAGACCTTTCTCTCTGTCTCTCTCTCTCACTGTCCACTCTGCCTGTCAAAAATTTAAAAAAAAAAAAAAAAAAAAAGAAAAGGAGCAGCTGGGACTCGAACCGATGCCCACATGGATGCCGGCAGTGCAGGTGGAAGCTTAGCCTACTACATCACAACGCCAGCTCCATTTCTTGATATTTTAGCTTCTCCCTCTGGCTGGTGCCAGTATCAGGAAAGCAATACTTAGACATTGAACGTGTAGGTTCCGAATGAAAAGGCAGTTACACCTGTCGGGGAGGCACCTGGCACAGGTAGGAAGCAGTTAAATCTTTGTTTAGTATCTGTGTAAACTGTGGAGCTGGGTCCACTCCAAGAGGTCCAAAAAGCCTTGTCCTCGTCAGGTGCCTCAGCGAGCCCTTTTCTTCCCTGAGTTTGTTCTCATTGCTGAGTTTGTCTCTGTCGCCGCCCCATGCACTCCACATACACTCTTCTGAGATGGGAACCTCAATGCACCCTGGAACTCAGGAGACAATTCCCTGCCCCTGTGGTCTGCCTGCTGGGACCACGGCACCTCTCAGGCCTGGCTCACTTGCCTCCCGTTCTCCCTCCTGATTTCCACATGTGCCTTCACTGCAAGCCACCTCTAAGCTTCCCATGTGGCAGCTGCAGGATCACAACGAGCAAACAAGGGGCTCAAACTCGTCCATTGCACAGACTGGTTATCCAGGCAGGAGTCAGCCAGACCCCCTGTTCGGCTTGTTCTCTTCTTCCAACTGCCCTTCCTTCTTCACAACTTCGATTCCTGAGACACTGAGCAGGCAGCAGGGTTACTATTTAAACCAGTAGCTCTATGCTGGTTGAGTCCTGGCTGCTCCGCTTCCAATCCAGCTTCCGGATATTGCTCCTGGATAGACAGCAGAAAATGACCCAAGTGCTTGGGCCCCTGCCATGTTGGGAGACCAGGATAGCATTCCAGCCTCCTGGCTTCATCTTGGCCCTGCCTTGGCTTTTGCAGCCATTTGGGGAGTGAACCAGCAGATGGAAGGCCTCTATCTCTCTTCCTCTTTCATTTGATGCTTTGCCTTTCAAATCAGTACATCTTCAAAAAACCTAGTAGCCCTAAATGGCTCACAACATTCAACACAGACTCGTGCAAATCAGAAGGTTCTGGAGGAGAGTTTGTTGAATGAGTGAGAGAAGATCCGCAAAGGGAAGAGATTGGGTATTGCCATGGAGCTTGCAGTCAGTCCACACTCACTGCCTGAGCACTGCATTTCCTGACCTCAGGAACTGAATTAGTTCTGCCTCTCCCTGCGAGCACTGTGAGGGAGGGGTCAGCCCCTCTGTCTGCTTCACCCTCCTGGGAGGAGAGCTGTGCGTTCTGGAAGGCAAGGCTTGGCAAACTTTTCTTGGTGACAGAGCCACACAGTCAGCCCTTTAGTCCTGTGGTCCCTGTCCTCTCTGGCCCCACCGCAGCCCAGCCTCATTATCTTTGGGTTCTGTATTTGCCAATTAACTGGATCAAGCCTCACCCTACTCCATCAACCGTCACCATTAGTCCATTGATTGTTAACATCAGACTTTTGGGCTTGAGTATCTGCAAGAGTTTGGGTTAGGAAATCCTGTTCTAACAGGAGCACTGTCATGTCTGTCACTGCTGACATTTATCATATCTTTGTGCTGGGACACCCAAAACCTTCCAGTAGCTATTCTGTTGTCCACCTTCATTAGCAACTGCATTGTGGCACAGTGGATTCAGCCTTTGCGTGGCACACCCATGTCCCATCTCAGAGTCTGTGGGAATGAGTCCCACCTCTGCTTTCAATCCAGCTTCCTGCTAATGTGCCTGGGTCCCTGTCAGTACTGTGGGAGACACAGATGGAGTTCCTGGCTCCTGGCTTCAACCTGACCCAGCCCCAGCTGTTGCGGGCGTATGTGGAGTGAGCAGATAATTATTTTACAGCAATTTTTTTGATATGTAGGTGGAGAAGGCTTTAAAATAACAATAGGAAGTAGAGTAAATATATAAACCAGTTACCTCCTCTCTTATGTTCAAGTGTTGTGTATGGTGCATAATTCCGCGTTACACTTACAGGACTGGCAGCATGGAAGGTCTGCTTGCGGCCGCCTCACCACACACAGCTGAGTAATGTTTGTGCCGCACTGTTAGATGGTTACCATGGTGATGAGAATTTTCCAGCTCCATTATGATCTTACAGGACCACCAGCATCATATGGGCCCAGCTGTCCTTCACCCAAACATCGTGGTTATGAGGCACTTAACTGTCAGTGGAAGACAGAGAAAGAGCGGCAGGCATTGGGGCACAGTGCGTTAGCCTCTGCTTGAGATGTCCACGGCCTATATCCTGTATCAGATGCCCTGGTTCGAGTCCTGGCTATTCCACACTTCCTATCCGGCATTCCTGCTAATACATCCAAGAAGGCAGTGCATGATGGCTCAAGGCCTTGGGTCCTTACCACCCATATGGGAAGACCCTGAGAGAGTTCAGGCGCCTAGCTCCAGCCTGGCCCAGTCTTGGCTGTCGTGGGCATTGGGTGAGTGAATCAGTATATGAAAGGTTTTTCTCTCTGTCTCTGCCTTTCAAGTAGATGAAAATACATCAATAAACATTTAAAAAGACAAAGAAAGAAACCTGCAAACCTTGCAGGGCCACAGTGCAGGTTAAACTGCACAGCAAAATTGCCTATGCCTCCCTCACCTCTTCCCCCACAGCCCAATTGAGCAGCTTGATCTCTTGATCCCTGGGGTGCCTGGGATGGCATCCAAGCCTCGCTCACAGGGAGAGCAAGCAGACATCGGCGAATCCCATTCCCTTCTACCCTTCCAGCCGGTTTCAGGGGTCCGGGAGTCCCTGCGAGGTAACTGGAGCATCAGCAGGGAGATCTACTAAAACTGTCGCCCTCTTTCTGTCGGCTGACACCCCGCGGTTGAGAGCGGTAGGGAGGTGGCCCCGATTTAAGATTTAAGCGCAAGTGGGTCAGATGATTCCAGGCTGCTGGGGAGAGACTTCTCAGGTGTCACTGCTTACAAAAGAGGGAAGAAAACAGAGAACTTGTTTACCTTTCCGACCTCCCAGATAACATCCCTCCGGCCTTTACCTTTTCTTGCAGGTTGGGAGCATTCCTTGAAAGTTACCCAAGAAAAAAGATTTTCTTAGGCATTTTTTTTCCCACCTAGCAATCTGTGTTTTCATTCCAAACGGGAATAGCCATGCTAATTTCCTCATCTGTAAGATGGAAGTGATCCGGATCCCAGCCTAGCTGGTCATTGAAAGTGGTCGACTGCGTAGGAATGTCGCCTTTGTTATCCACATCTGAGACAGCATTGCTTTAAAAACTGTCATTTTTGTGGATCGCCTAAGGATGGAGGATGAAATTAAGTCAGCCCTTTTTTCCCGAGGAACCCAAAGCGCCTTCCAGACGCCGGCTCATTAATTTTTGCAGAGGAGAAAGGCGGCATGGACCAAGCCACAGCCTCCGACCTGACAGCTGGAGGAGACCTCAGACCGCAAAGCCAAGTGTAGGAAAGACAAAGGAGAAGGAATTCCGCCAGCGGCTCTGCGGAGGCTGCAGCCGGCGCTCCCTCCCGCGACTCTGGAGCGTGCGGCGCGCAGGTGTAGCCGCGGGACCCGCCCCGCCCAGGTCGCTGCCGGGCCAGCCCTGCGGGGCGCCTCCGGGGAGGCGCGGGGCGCGGCGAGCGCGCAGTCACGTAGCCCCGAGCTGGGCCAGGTGGCGCGGCCCACCGACGACCAAGCCGGCTTTTTAAGAAGGTCAGCGTTTTATGAGACTGGCGCCATCAAGGTCTTCCCTTTCTTTATTACAACTTTCTAGAAATTGATAGAAAGGAGGCGGGAGGATATGGCACACTTGAACACGGTACACTTTTCAAAGACAAATTCGCATAGTGAGAGATGTCAGGGTGCTCAGAGACCATGAATTTTCTCTTTCTCTTGTTTGGCCAAAATTCAATGGGCTAGGCTGCCCCCAGTGTCACTCCTCCCTCCCTTCCCTCTCCCCTGCCCCACCCCTCCACCCGGGCTCTGTGCCCTTGGCTCACTAGGTCCTATAGTTCCATTATTTTTATCTGGTGGTTTAGGACTTAAAGCACAGAAAGCAACCAATCACAAAAGCTGTCACTTCGGGCTCCCCCTTGCCCCCCGGTGGCCAGGGAGGTGGCTTGTTGATGGTGGTGGCAGGCAGCAGTGCTCTCTGTTGCTGAACTTTTTGGGTCTTTGGTTTTTGACAACCCACAGCTCAAGGTTAGTTTCTACCCCCATGGCAACTGAAAATCTGCACCTTCTTATTGGTGGCCTCTGGGGTCCTGTGTGATGAAATGATTCCACTTAGGGGCTGGAGTGGTGGCACAGAGGGTTAGGGCCACCGCCTGCAATGCCACCATCCCCTGTGGGCCCATGTGAGTCCTATTGGTGCCCATCCAGCTCCCTGGTTCATTTAGTGATGCCTGGGAAAGCAGCCACAGATCGATCACCTGCACATTCATGTGGGAGACCTGGACGAAGCTCTGGGCTGCTCTTGGCTTTAGCCTGGCTCAGCCCAGGCCATTGCAGCCATTTCGGGAGTGAACCAGCAGATCGATGTCTCTCTCTCTCTCTCTCTCTCTCCTCTGTCTACCTTTCTCTGTGACCCTGCCTTTCAAAAAAAAAATAATTAAAAAAAAGAAATGTGGCCAGCGCCGTGGCTTAACAGGCTAATCCTCTGCCTTGCGGCGCTGGCACACCAGGTTCTAGTCCCGGTCAGGGCACTGGATTCTATCCTGGTTCTTCCAGGCCAGCTGCTATGGCCCGGGAAGGCAGTGGAGGATGGCCCAGGTGCTTGGGCCCTGCACCCGCATGGGAGACCAGGAGAAGCACCTGGCTCCTGTCTTCGGATCAGCACGATGCGCCGGCCGCAGTGGCCATTGGAGAGTGAACCAACGGCAAAAAGGAAGACCTTTCTCTCTGTCTCTCTCTCTCACTATCCACTCTGCCTGTCAAAAAAAAAAAAAAAAAAAAGAAAAAAGAAAAAAGAAAAGAAAAGAAATGATTCCCCTAGCACTTTGGTAATCCCCTTAATCTGGGGTTTCCCATCCCATCATTTGGGCCCAAAATTTTTAATGGAAAGTCTCAGACCCAAGAAATTCATAATTTTTAGATTGCGTACTGTTCTAGGTAGCACGATGAACTCTTGCATCATTCTGCCCAGGAGGTGAATCGCATCTTTGCCAGGTGTATCCACGCTGTATATGCTACCCACTTGTTAGTCACTAACAGGAAACTTCTTCGCTCTCAGGTCCACTGGGGGTGGTATCCCAATGCTGTGCATGGGATTCAGTGTTCTCTATAGTCTCAGAAAACCAGTAGAGGTCTTGGTGAGTAGCTGCCATGGACAAGTGGGGTCTATTGTCATTCTCTGGGACCACAGCTTCTAGTAGCAACAGAGCTTGTTTTCAAAAGTTTGGCCATGGGATACAGCCCTCCGAAGGAGTAGTCAGAAGCGCAGAGTGTAATACAGCGACGCTGGCTGCTCTGTTTAAAACAGGGGTGTACAGGCTGGCGTTGTGGCACAGTGGGTACATCCACAGCCTGTGACTCCAGCATCCCATGCAGGTACCAGTGCAGGTCCTGACTGTTCCACTTCCTATCCAGCTCCCTGATAATGCACATGGGAAAGCAACGGAAGATGGCCCAAGTGTTTGGGCCCCTGCTACCCACGTGGGAGACCTGGATGAAGGTCCTGGTTCCGGACTTCAGCCTGGGGCAGTCCCAGCCATTGTGGCCATCTGGGGAGTGAACCAGAGGATGGACGATCTCTCTCTGTGTGTGTCCCTCCTGACTTTCAATTAAATAAATAAAATAAAATAAAATAAAAATAAAGCTTGACACCAAGGGTCCTGGCCGGGGGGGGGGGGGGGGGGCTCAGTTTGCAAAGCACCATCTTTCAGGTTAAAGCTGAGGCTGTTTAGCCTGCTCCCAAACACCTTCTGCAGGCTGACTACAAACATTCCCCACCCTCTGCCGCCAGTCCCCAACCCACACCCCTCAGGGATATCATGCCGCATTCCCACAAGGTGACTTCCGACCCCTGCTCTGTTCCCGGTTGCACCCTTCAGGACTCTGCTCACATGTCACCTCTGTCATTCCTTCCTCAGTATTTCACGCCTACCTCCAACGCAACACCAGTCACATCGCTGTTTGAGGTCAGTTTCCCAAACCAGACCCCAAGTCCCTTCCAAACAGGATGCAAATCTCATTCTTGCAATGCTGAGCTGGTATTTTAAGAACACACACGCTAGGGGCTGGGAATAGAGTTGAGAGAGGAAGCATTGCAAGGGAAAGGCAGGCGATGAACAAGATTAAACAAGTGGAAGGTGTAGCAGGTTATAGATGGGAACCTGGAGAACAGGGTGGTGGTGATGGTTGGGGGAGCGGTTGAATAATGTGTTCGCTGTATGGGGCAGGTGTATCCCAACTGAGGTGGGCTGGTCTGTTTAAAGGCCACACACACAAGCTGTGCCTGCATATCAGCCCGAGAGTGGCCTGGGCGGAAGTGTGGATCCCTGGGGAGTGTGTAAGTGGTGAGAAGTGGTCAGGTTCTGGATATATTTTAAAGGGAAAGGGGACAGCATTTGCTAATGGACTGGAGGTGAGCTGTGAGACACAGGAAAGGTTTCAAAATGACTTCCGGGTTTTCGGCCTCAGCAGCTGGGAGGAGGGAGTGGTCCTTGGAGTGGGATGCAGAAGGCAGCAGGAGATGCCGGCTTGGGACATGCACACGGGCCATGTTAAGGCCACTGTTGCTGCGGGAACGCTTGGTGTGGTCTACTGGGCATGAAGTAGGTGCTCAATAAACCACTGACTAAATGAACCAATCCATCAAAGAACAAGCATATTAAATCAGGAACCCAGGATATCATTTAAAAAAGAAAATCCGAACTGCTGCCTTTGATAAGACCTCTGACACCAACCGTGCTTGCATGTTAATTAGAGGCATTGGAATTGGGGATTTAAACATATGTATCCAGTGACCAGCATTGTGGTGCAGCAGCTTAAGCAACTGTTTTTCAAAACCAGTGTGTCATATCTATGTTTTGGTTACTCAGCTTTGGTTACTCCACTTCCAATCCAGCTTCCTGCTAAGACGCCTGGGGAGGCAGTGAGAGATGGCCCAAGTCTGCAGCCCCCTGTCACCCACATGGTAGACCAGGATGGTGCATCTGGCTCCTCGCTTCGCCATGGCCAAGACCTGGCTGTTGTGGCCATTCAGGGAGTGGCCCAGCTGAAAAATGATCTCTGACTCTCCTTCCTGCTCTGTCATTCTGCCTTTCAATTAAATAAATTGAAAAAAAAATTTTTTTTTAATGTATCCTATATGTCCATGTAATGAAAGTGTTCCTCCTAGGTGGGACATCGTCATGTCAGTGGCATGTTCACACTGCTTATTTCCTGAAAGGACATGGCCTGGTTTCTGGAAACTTCCTCGACTGTGGATCAACACAGCACCATTTGAAGGGCAACATGATACGGCAGGCTCATTACCATCTATTGATGGCTTTGTAAGCAATCTACAGATTTATTTTATTTATTTGAGAGGCAGAGTGACAGACAGAGAGGGAGAAACAGAAAGAAAGGTCTTCCATCTGCCTTTCCACTCTCCAGATGGCCTGAACTGCCAGGGTTGGGCCAGGCTGAAGCCAGGAGCCAGGAGCTTCATCCGGGCCTCCCACATGGGTGGCAGAGTCTTAAGTTCTTGGGCCATCTTCCAGGGCTTTCCCAGGTACATGAACAGGCAGCTGGATCAGAAGCAGAGCAGCCAGCTCCGATATGGGATGCAGCAGCTTAACCTGCTGTACCACAATGCTGGCCCCAAACAATGTGCTTTTGATGTGCTCTGTCTGATGGAATTCCTCTTTCCCTACCATTGGCTGCTGGTTCAGCCATGGGTAATGGGGCCACTGGGTTAACAGGGTTCCCAGAGGACAAGAAGAAGCACTCAAACCAAGAGATTGAGCAAACTCAGCAGAGATAGAATGAAAGTTCCATTTCAGGAAGCCAAGAGGTGACTAGGACCTTTGCAGAAGTCAGAGAACTGGGGGCTCTTTACCCTGGGACACAGAGCGAAGATTCTGGGGTGCATGGAACACAGTGCCAGCCAGAATGCATCCTGGCGTTACAGCTTGGCGTTACAGTGCGTGAGCTTACTATGAAGTAGAGGGCTCTCGATGGAGGAAAACTGGGCATCTCTTCTTCAACTTTCCTTGTCTCCTCTATAATTTCCTGCCAGCTCCCCGCCGCCCCCGTATTAGTCCCGTCAGTAGACTGGCAAGGCTGATTACTCATACATTACTTACGGTGCGTGCTGGTGGTGTTGGAACCGGCTTAGGCAGCTGTGAAAACCCAGCGGCTCCCTGCTGACTCTAACTTGCCTTTTCCTTATTAATATGTGCGGTTCCCCAGCAACATTCCCCAGGGCCCGCAGCGGAGGCTTGCTATGACGCATGGGATTTCTAAAGGAGACGAATGTCTCTGTGAAAGAAACGCAGGACCAGCTTGTTAAAGTTCATGTAGGGTCATTTGAAAGAGGAAAAAAATGTATCTGTCACATATAAATGTCCAACAGGAAGACAAAACAACACAAAGATGTGGTGGTGAGGTCAACAGGAAATTGAACCCAAGGAAAATAAGAGGACACCATTCATGTATTTATCTTTTTAAAGGCAGGGAAACACACACACACACACACAGAGAATCTTCCATCTACTGGTTCACTCCCAAATGGCTGCAACAGCCAGCGCTGGGCCAGGCCGAAGCAAGGAGCCCAGAAGTCCACCTGGGTCTCCCATGGAGGTGGCAGGGGTTCAAGGACTTGGGCCATCTGCCACTGCCTTCTGAGGTACATTAGCGGGGAGCTGGGTGGGAAGCAGAGCAGATGGGACCCCAACCTGCGCTCCGATATGAGACGCCAGCATTGCAAGCCTGCTATGGCACGACTCCAGTTGCTGAACCTCACACATTAATCTGACTTTAAGCATTTTAGGAGCCAACCCGAAAAAGGACCATGATTGGGTCCTATGTGATTGGGAAGGAGTGGTTATAACAGAAATAATGTTGTCTTAAAATAGAGATTTCACACAGATCCAGCCCCTTCTCCCCCCATCCTTATCACCAATGTCCCACCTCCAGCTGTGTCTGGGACAACATGAAGACAGTAATAGTCTTTCTAATTAAATTTTCCAGCATCCTTGCAAGGAAAACACTGACAGTCTCCAAGGCCTGGATCTATAAGGACACAAGGAGAAACACTAGCCTTGCCTTCAAGAATGTCATGATTTAATGAGGAGGAGGAATGTCTTACGGGCTCATGGGTAGAGAGGATTGGGTGGGTGGCTCTGGAGCATTCTGGGAGCAGGGAGATGTCTGACATTTAAAGTAGATCTCGCAGCAGCTGTCTCATGTGCGGTGCGGTGTTCTGCCTTAGAGATCTGTGGCCGCTGCAGTATGGCCCTACTGAAAACCGGGAAGTGGCATAGGGACAACTAGAGTTCCAGCCGTTTGTATCTCTGGGACAAGCACACAGAAGCAGATCCCAGGGACAGGTGACAGAAGTCAAGGAGAGAACAGACCCCTGGCCTTGCCTTAGCAGGGCAGTGTCAGGAGACAACACCAGGAACTTGCTGTCCTACTGCCAAAGGCACTTCCGAGCAGGGACAACAGTGGCCTCTTGCCACTTGCTGGGGTACAAAAGGAGGAAAAGAAACCAAAAGCCGATTCTAGAGAGGCCGTCCCAAAGAAGTGACATCATTTTCCTTTTTGACAAACTGCTTTGTCCTACAGGACTTCTGAGACCTTCTTTCAAGTTAAATATTTTTTGTTTCGTTTGTCTGGTTTTGTCCTTGGTACCTGGTTTAGGTGCACCCTGTTAGAGATGAAAAATGTATGTTCTGGCAGTGGCCCTGTCACCCCCTGACTGCCAGCTTCCAAATGGCCATGTAGATGGGCAATGCCACCGGGGTCAGGGTCATGTGACAGCCAACCGCGTTCCACCCCGTCCTTCTACCAGTAGCCTCAGGCAGCCAGGTGGCAAGTGGGATCATGGGTGTTTCCGTGTTGGTCCTTAGCAGAGCAAAGTGGCCCCTCGTTCCAGTCCCAGCTGCTCATGTTGAATCATTTCCTTCCAGCGCCTTGCTGGTCCCCTGGGCCACTGGTGAAGCTTCACCCTCCCCAGAATGGGTGAGGCAGCCCTTCCTCCAACACAAACAGCCGTGCTTTGTTCCCACTTCCTGTTCGCCAGCTCACCAGGGGGACCGCGATTCTACCACAGCCGGCCCTCACTGCTTGCTTGGCCTTTCCCACTTCTACTCACGAAATACCATTGTTCACATAAACAGGACTCCTCTCGTGTTGGGGTCTGCACATTCCACCATTTTCCATCATATTTATGTGTTTTATGCTTATCACAGCACTTAAGATTATTTGAAATTATCTTGAATACGAGTTGATTTACAAGCGTATTACCTTCTTCCTCCCAGCCCCCCAATCTAACTAAGGTCCATAAGAGTAAAGGCTTTGCTTTTCTTCTTGACTACTCTATTTTCAGTGGTTATAGGAGTGTTTGGCATGTAGTAGGTACATAATAAAAGAAATTTTAGGTTCCTTTATTTATTTGAAAGTCAGAGTGACAGAGATGGAGAGGTCTTCCATTCATCTTGCATTCCCTGGTTCACTCTCTAAATGCCCACGACAGCCAGGGATGGGCCAGGCTGAAGCCAGGAGCCAGGAAGTCCGTCTGGGTCTCCCATGTGGGTGGCAAGGACCCAAGGACTTGGGCCATCAGCCACTGCCTTCCCAAGCATACTAGCAGGAAGCTGTATGGGGAGCAGGGCAGCTGGGACTCGAACCAGTATTCTGTTATAGGATGATGGGGTTGCAAGGGAAGGATTAACCGACTGCACCACAACACCAGCCCCTACTTTTTCTTTTCTTAATTTTGGAAATAGAAAATTTTAAACCAGAGAATTTGGGGAAATAGGACATTTGATTGAGTGCTGCATTAAAGGAAGTTGAGTAGGCACAGGTCACACCGGGGAGCTGGACAGCTGAGGAGAGAGGAGGATTAAGACATCGAAAGGGGCTAGGGAAGTGATTGTAGACTGTGCTCCACAACCCAGCTGGGTGTACCCCTGAGATGCCCTGAGTCTGTGAGGACAAAGCTGTGTTCCTGATACGAAGCTGTCACTTGCCTTTTCCACTGTGTTTATATTTTCATTAATGGTGCACAAACAAAAAGGGGTAAAAACTGCTTGCTGTCCCCTTAGTGTATCAGGGCAGTGGCACCACACACTCACAGTAAAGCAAATGCCGGTTTCCTTCAAGAGGACTTTCGGGGTGGGCATGTGGCAGAGTGTTAAGATGCCGGTTCATCCTATACCTGCATCCTGTATGGGAATGTCTCCGTTTGATTCACAGCTCCAGCTTCCGATTCCACCTTCTCACCAGTAGGTGGCAGTAGTGACATCTTAAGTGGTTGAGTTCCCGCCCTCCTAGAAGACCTGGACTCGGTTACCAGCTCCTGGCTCCGGCCCTGGTCATAGTGGACACTGGGGAATGAACCAGCGAACAGGAGTGTGCTCTTTCTCTCTCTCTCTGTCTCTCTCTTTGTACTTCTCTGCCTCTCAAACAAACAAACCGACCCTTCATAAATCAGTAAAAAGGAATTTCATTACGTCTCGACCTTTCAGGCCATAGCCACTTAGCGTTGTGCATGACCAACGGGGAAATACATAGAAACATTTCTGTTGAAGAATGAAGTGTATCGCTTTTCTGGAGGAAAAACAATGAACAATTCAACTGGGAGCTAAACTAACCGTTTGTTAAAATGGGATACAGTTATTTCTTTAAAGAATGGAAGCCAAACCAGTTATTTATATTTGGATATTTCACAGATACTTCCTCCAAAATGAATAAAGTGAGCCTATCACCTTAAGCAAAACAACTTATTAGCGTTTGTATCTGTTGCCAAAGATGGAACTTGAACTGAAGAGAAAATTAGAAATATAAGAAACTTGGATTTTTTTTTTTTTTTTTGACAGGCAGAGTGGACAGTGAGAGAGAGAGACAGAGAGAAAGGTCTTCCTTCCATTGGTTCACCCTCCAATGGCCACTGTGGCCGGCATGCTGCACTGATCTGAAGCCAGGAGCCAGGTGCTTCTCTTGGTCTCCCATGGGTACAGGGCCCAAGCACTTGGGCCATCCTCCACTGCACTCCCGGGCCATAGCAGAGTGCTGGCCTGGAAAAGGAGCAACCTGGACAGAATCCAGCACCCCAACCAGGACTAGAACCCGGGGCGCCGGCTAAAAAACTTAGATTTTGACAAGGAACCTGACAGAATCCTTATAGAGATGACTGTGATACAATAAATGTGATATTTTGATATTGTATGATAAATCATGTCAAAGTTCAAAAGATTTATTTGACTCAGTGAAGTGATATTTTCTAGTTCTTTTAAGAATCATTCATGGGTAAAGTCTATTCTCAGTGAAAAGCAGATCAATGGATTTCCTGTAACAGAATTTAAAAACTTCATTTAGATTGTTACAGGTTCCACATTTGGAAATTAACTTTGAAGAAACTAGTACTTATTGGATTGGGGTGTAATACCAAAAAATATGCACGATTATCTAAAATGGTAATTAATGTACTCTTCCCACAAATAGAGACAGAATTTTCTTCCTAAACTTCAACTAAAACAAGCCATTACAATGGACTGAAGGTAGAGGAGGAATAGCTATGAGAACCCAGCTGTTTTCTATTAAGCTAGATATTAACGAGATTTGCAAACTGCAAATAACATCACTTGTCTCACTGATTTTTTGGTTGTGTTTTGGAAAATATTGATTTTTCATAAACTATGCTATTTATAGTCACATGGAATGCATTGTTGTTTCGTTTAAATAAATACTCAGTATTAATTTCAAACATGGTAGACGCATTTTCGCTTTCCACTGTTTCAGTTCGCATCAGTCAATTGTGGTCTAAGCATATTAAATGGAAAATTTCAGAATAAAGTTCAGGGAGAAGTGCTTCACAACATACTGTACAGGAAGAACTTTGAGGGTTAGTCCTTGTGCTGCAGAGGTTAAGCCTCCGTGTGGGACGCCTGCATTCCGTGCTGCCGTGCCTGGACTGAGCTCAGCTTCCGCTTCCAATCCAGCCTTCTGCTAATGTCCACCTGGGAGGCGGCAGGTGATGGCCCAAGTACTTGGGTCTCTGCCACCCCTGTGGGAGACCTGGGTGGAGTTCCTGGATCCTGGCTTCAGCCTGGCCCTGTCTGGCTGCTGCCAGCACTGGGGAGCGAACCAGTGAATAGAAGATCTCTCCCTTTCTCTCTGTCCCTCTGCCTTTCCAATAAAAATCAATAAATAAAACTGAAAAAAAAAAAAAAAAAAAAAACCAAAACCTCTGTACCTAGGATCTATTATTTAGGGAAAATGTAACAATTTTTCATTTTCAAATATTAATATTTGGCAGCCATTGGGGATTGTTTTGATGGGTATTTGTTTAAAATTTTAACCTAGGGGAAGTTAAAATTACCAGTAATTATATTAAAAACATTCTTACATTCTTAGTAAGAATGTAACAAAATGCTTTTTTTACCTAATTTTCTACATACTCTAAATTATGATGATTCACATGGATATTGTTATAGTTTTGGAGTTTTCCACATCAAAAATCAAAATTAGAAAATCCATTTTCAGCTTTTAGATTGTGCACAGATGATAAGGAAATTAGACTTTTCATGGCCATTTAAGTATAGGAAAAAACATAGCATAGATGAGGGGACTTGAAACAATTCACGCGAAAATGGAATGAAAAGATAAGTTTACTCTGATGTTAAAAAAAGAAAAGCCGAAAGCCACGCCTCGTTTTTGTGGAGTAAGCATTCTCCATGAACTCTTTGAAGACCCCTTGCCTATGGTTTGGAACTGGGTGATTTCCAGCATCCGCTGGGGGCCTTCGGATGGAGCCTGTGGATAAAGGGGAAACTTCTGTGCCCACAATCCTCCTTTTTAATGCAGCTTTTGGACTCCTGAATTTATTTTTAGCATTTATATTTTGAAAAATTTTCTTTTATGTATTTGAGAGAGAAAGACATATAATCTCTTACATCTGCCGGTTTACTCCCCCAGATAACTGCAACAGCCAGATCCGGCCCAGGCCAAAGCCAGGCGCCCTGAACTCCATCCAGATCTCCTATGTGTGAGGCAGGGGCCCCTGTACTTGGGCCCCCTTCTGCTGCTTCCCAGACCCATTAGCAGAGAGCTGGATTAGAAGTGGAGCAGCTGGGGGGCCTGCGCTTTGGCATAGCAGTGCTAGCATCCCATACGGGTGCCGGTTCGAGTCCTGGCTGCTCCACTTCCGATCCAGCTCTCTGCTGTGGCCTGGGAAAGCAGCAGAACATGGCCCAAGTCCTTGGGCTGCTACACCTGCATGGGAGACCTAGAAGAAGCTCCTGGCTCCTGGCTTCGGATCAGCACAGCTCCGGCCGTTGTGACCAATTGGGACGTGAACCAACGAATGGAGGACCTCTCTCTCTCTCTCTCTCTCTCTCTCTCTCTCTCTCTGCTTCTCCTTATCTCTCTGTGGAATTTTAACTCTGACTTTCAAATAAAATAAATAAATTTTTAAAGAAAAAAAGTGGAGCAGCTGGGACTTGAACCAGCACTCCAATTGGGATGCTAGTGTCACAAACAGTGGCTTAGCTTGCTGCCACAATGCTGGGCCCCAAATCCTGGATTTGTAAGCGTGTAGGAGGGTTTTGAGACTGTCATGTTTGAGAGCCTCTGCCCTAGACTAGGCTTATGGGAATTCAGCAGTGGCTCCAAAGGACACGAGGCCTTTCTTCTCACCTGTCTCTACTGAAGCCAGGTGCACACCACGGAAGTGAAATAGAAAATTAAAGTGGTGTCGAGAGGCCAGGATGCCTTTGTGCTGAAAGACAACGACCCTCACGTCTCAAAACTATTCCCCGAGGCAGTAGTTAGCCTATCCCGTGTCAGAGACCACAGAGGCCCCAAAGAGTTCCGTGCCTTTTCCCTGGCAACCAAGTGAGCGGCAGTCCCACGGGTCTGCTCAGGGCTTCCCATCAAACCCAAACACGTCTGATGATTATGGGAAATGTTTAGGTGCAAAATACTTTCACCTAAAGTATAAACACTACTGAGATAAAATGCGGCTTCGATTTATTTGACTTAATCTGAGTAACCGCCTTGATACGCTGCTCGCAGGGCTGGTGGAGAGAATGACGTCACAAGAGTTAGCAAGTTTCATGCAAACCTCTATAAACCAGCTGGGCCTCTCTTTAAACTTCTTGGAATAATTCTTCTCCCTAAGGGAAAAGGTTGTTGGGTTGGATTTTTTCGCCCCTCCCTTTCTTCCTTCTGTTTTTGTCCTGGCATTCCTTTGTGAGTATGGAAGTCATTACTAAATAGGGACAAAAAGCTGCAGTGGGACTTCCTGTGAGAACGTGCCCGGCGCTGATCCACAGCCCGGCTTTGATATGTTATCTGTGGCCGCTGTGGCCGCCGCCGCACTCTCAGATGGCTTCCTTCCACTTCCTGTGCCGGTGCAGTGCAAGGCCCAAGTGTGCGCACATGTGCTTGTGGGGGCAGAGCTGAGCCGACCTGGGTCTGGGGAAGGGTTTTGCTTCGACGTTGGGAGGGCCATAGGTTTTCCTGGAGGGAGCACCGGTTAGGTCAACCAAGGGTCCACTTCTTACTTGTCCGCCCCTGAGGACGTGCCCGGCGCTTGGCTAGTTACGTAGTCCTCAGGCCCAGTTCCACTTCCTTCTAAGGCTCTGACGCTCTGTAACTGGCTGCTCCTCAGATCCTCACACCCCGGCTCCCCACGCTTTGCTCTTCTTCTTCTTTTTAAAGATTTATTTTATTTATTTGAAAGACAGAGTTACAGAGAGTAGAGACAGAGAGAGATCCTCCATCCACTGGTTCACTCCCCAGATGGCCACAACGGCCGGAGCTGTGCCAGAGCCAGGAGCCAGGAGCTTCTTCTGGGTCTCCCACGTGGGTGCAGGGGCCCAAGGCCTTGGGCCACCCTCCACTGCCTTCCCAGGCCATGGCAGTGAGCTATGGCCTTTATCCGGGAAAGACAGCGCGGAGCATGCACCTCCTGTTGGGGTCAAGGGCGGCTGGAGCCTGGAAACGGGATCCTGTCAGGATCTGCCCCAGTGCTGTGCCGTGGCCAGGGACGCTGGCCCGGCAGCCGCTTCTCTAGCTCGGCTCCGTTTTTAGGAAATCCAATTGGCTTTAAAATGCGGGAGAACGGCACGTGTGTGCCTGGGCGTGGGCGGTTAAGATGGGTCCAGGACGAGAGCGCCTCTTGGAGCGCAGGGGCTGCCGCCGGCCGCGTTTCCTCCGCCAGTGCGCTTAGCGCCCTCTCGTGGCCAGGGTGAGCTGATTTCGCACAACGCTTGCAGAAGGAAACCTGTTGACTGGGAAATGCCGGGAAATAGGGTTTTAAACAGCAGGCTGGGAACAGCTACAGCGCTCGCCGAATATCTCCAGAGTTCAAGTCTGTCACCAAACATGCAAATTTGTGTTAAGTTGCATAATCGCCGCGGCCATGCAAAGTGAAGATTGATGATGGGCGTGTGCACTTTGGATATGAGTCATTCTCTGTTGTGAAATTTTTTAAAAGATTGTATTTATTTATTTGACAGGTAGAGTTACAGACAGTGAGAGAGAGAGAAAGGTCTTCCTCCCGTTGGTTCACCCCCCAAATGGCCGCTACGGCCAGTGCTGCGCCGATCCGAAGCCAGGAGCCAGGTGCTTCCTCCCGGTCTCCCATGTGGGTGCAGGGGCCCAAGCACTTGGGCCATTCTCCACTGCCTTCCTGGGCCACAGCAGAGAGCTGGCCTGGAAGAGGAGCAACCGGGACTAGAACCCAGCGCCCATATGGGATGCTGGTGCTTCAGGCAGAGGATTGCCCTAGTGAGCCATGGCGCCGGCCCCTCTGTTTTTAAATTTTCTGTGAGATTTTGTGTTCTCAGTGTGGGAGGCAAATGTTGACTTGATAATTTATACTCCCGTGCAAAAGATGCACAGGTTGGTTAATTTTTATCAGCCTCAGTTTTTCTTTTTTTCACCTATAATTTATAAGAACCCTCCCATCTTTTAGAAAAATGCCAGCAGGATCAAATGTTTAGCCTCCAAGTTAAACACCCACCTCCCATATCTGAATGCCTGGGTTCAATCCCTGGCCCTGGCTCCTGATGGCAGCTTCCCAGCAACACGTGGTAATGGCCCAGATGGGAGATTTGGATGGAGTTCTTGGCTCTCTCCCGGCTTCAGCCCTGGCCGGGCTCCAGGCATTGCAGGCCTCTGGGAGGGGCGTGGGGTGAACCAGTGGGTGGGAGGTCTCTTTATCGCTTGTCTCTTTCTGTGTCTCTGTGTCTCTCTCCCTGCTTTTCAGATAAATAAATAAATAACTACTTAGGATTAAGTGGTTTTCTCCTCCCAACAAACCTCAAACTCCAGAGCTCTGTGATGCACTGTAGTGACTGCTCATACTTGACATTTTCCATCCTCCAGGGGTGTGCTGTTAACAGGTAGTGTGGGAATAATACTAATAATCATTAGTTACTGCCTGTTTCTATGTCTTTGGTACTGTTTCAGGTAGTTCATATAATTTATACACATGTGCTTTTAATTTAAAAAAATTTTTTTTTTGACAGGCAGAGTGGACAGTGTGAGAGAGAGACAGAGAGAAAAGTCTTCCTTTTTCTGTTGGTTCACCCCCCCGCAATGGCCGCTGCGGCTGGCACACCACGCTGATCCGAAGCCAGGAGCTAGATGCTTCTCCTGGTCTCCCATGCGGGTGCAGGGCCCAAGGACTTGGGCCATCCTCCACTGCACTCCCAGGCCACAGCAGAGAGCTGGACTGGAAGAGGGGCAACTGGGACAGAATCCGGCGCCCCAACCGGGACTAGAACCTGGGGTGCCGGCTCCGCAGGTGGAGGATTAGCCTATTGAGCCGCAGTGCCGGCCCACACATGTGCTTTTTAACCTATTATTTTAAAAATTTTTTTTAGCTTACAAAACTCTGCAAGATAAATAATCCTTATACTCATTTACAGCTAAGGCATCTAATTAAGGTGTACTACATCCTGTTTTCCCTGTTTACAAACTAGTGAAGATAAAAGAGAAATATGCTGATGTCATTTGCGTTCCTCCTGACGCCACGTACAGCGTAGAGCCTGGGTAACATTTGCCACATTCACTGCTGTGATGTACAGTACAGTAGACCCTCCGTAGCCACAGATTCAGCATCTGTGGATCCAGCCAGGGACTGAAAATATTTGAAAAAGGGACGGGAGTTTGGCCTGCTGGTTAAGATGCCTGTGTCCCATAGAGGGGTACCTGGGTTCAGTGCCTGCCTGTGGCTTCCGACTCCTGCCTCCTGCTAATGTGCACCCAGGGAGGCAGCAGGTGATGCTCAAGTAGTTGAGTCCCTGCCACCCACATTGGCGACCTGGAGTGAGTGCTCTTGGCTTTTGCTTGGCTCAGCCCTGGCTGTTACAAGCGGCTGAAGGAATGAGCCAGCAGAAAGGGACTCTTTCTCTACCTGTCAAATAAATAAATAAATAAAATTGTAAAAATCAGTGCTGGGAAGCCTTTCACAAAGTGTGATCTGTAAGACATGAATACATTTATGTGCTAAGAAAGGATTTTTTTTAATTTTATTTTTGACAGGCAGAGTGGACAGTGAGAGAGAGAGAGACAGAGAGAAAGGTCTTCCTTTTGCCGTTGGTTCACCCTCCAATGGCCGCCGCGGCCGGCGCGCTGCGGCTGGCGCACCGCGCTGTTCCGATGGCAGGAGCCAGGTGCTTCTCCTGGTCTCCCATGGGGTGCAGGGCCCAAGCACTTGGGCCATCCTCCACTGCACTCCCTGGCCACAGCAGAGAGCTGGCCTGGAAGAGGGGCAACCGGGACAGAATCCGGTGCCCCGACCGGGACTAGAACCCGGTGTGCCGGCGCCGCAAGGCGGAGGATTAGCCTAGTGAGCCGCGGCGCTGGCCCTAAGAAAGGATTTTGCATCAAATAGTATGGAAATCACAGGGCTGAGTCAAGTTAAGTGGGTTTCTTTGCTGCGGTGTAGGACTTCTTGAAACCTTTTGTGTGCTGATATGTGCTATTTATTTAATCTGTGAATTAAATACAGGTCAATGTCAAATCATTCAAAGTATCCCTAATAGCTGGGTATAAGATAGAAAGAATGACCCTCCTCTCGATGCTAGGAATTCTGTGGCCTGATCACTTTTTTTAAAAGATTGATTTATTTATTTGAAAGGCAGAGATACAGAGAGAGGAAAGACAAAGAGATCTTCCATCAGCTGGTTCACTCTCTAAATGGCTGCAGAAGCCGGAGCTGGGCCAGGCCAAAGCCAGAAGCCAGGAGCTTCTTCTGGGTTGCCCACGTGGGTACAGGGGCCCAAGGACTTGGGCTATCTTCTGCTGCTTTCCCAGGTGTATTAGCAGGGAGCTGGATCAGAAGTGAAAAAGCCAGGACTTGAACTGGTGACCACATGGGATGCCAGCACTGCAGGCAGTGGCTTTACCCACTATGCCACAATGCCAGCCCTGGAAAAGTGGATTTTTTGCCTCTCCCCTACGCTAGGCTGTCCAGGCCTGGGAAAGGTGCGAGTGGGACCCATTAGGAAGAAATGATTAAAGGCCATGGAGAAATCACAGCTCTTTAAGCCCCACCCGATCAGCTCGAGGCAGACTGTAGGGACAGGTGTTGTGGTGCAACAGATTGAGCCACTGCTTGTAACTCAGGCATCTCATATCAGAGCAGCAGTTCGAGTTCTGGCTGCTCTATGCTCTGATTCATTTTCCTGCTAATGCGCCTGGGAAAGTAGCAGAGAATGGATTGAGTACTTGGACCCCTGCCACCCATCTAGGAGACCAGGTCCTAGCTCCCGGCTTTGGCCTGCAGTCATCTGGGGAGTGAACCAGCAGATTGTAGATCTGTCTGTCTCTTTGTCTGTTTTCTCAAGTCATGATTAAAAAAAAAAATTGAAATGAGTGAAACTGACATTGTCAGAGCCAAGAAATGATTTTACCTCAAATATTTCATGAGTGATGCTGTATGCTGAGCCTTGTTTTTTTTGTTTTTTTTTTTTTTTAATTTATTTGAAAGGCAGAGTTACACAGAGAGAAAGAGACAGAGAGAGGTCTTCTTCCATCTGCTGGTTCACTCCTGAAATGGCTGCAATGACAGGGGCTGGTCCAGGCCGAAGCCAGGAGCCAGGAGCTCCTTCTGGGTCTCCCATGTGGATGCAGGGGCCCAAGGACTTAGAAGGGAACTGGATTGGAAGTGCGGCATTACCCTCTATGCCACAGCATGGGCCCCACCCTGTTCTTAATGTAGGAGATGGAGCAGTGAAAAAGAAAAAGCCCAAGACCCTGTCTCCATCGTGTTCTATGTCTTAGAGAAAAACAGACAATGCCATTCAGAAGTAAAATAGGCAGTGTTTGGGTTGCAGTGCTGGCTAAGGTGCTCACATCCTGCATCAGAGCACCTGGGTTTGTCTCCTGGCTTTCTGCTAGTGTGAGCCGCAGCAGGCAGCAGGCAGTGGCTCGAGTAGGACGACTTGGAATGAGCTCTCAGCGCTGGTCTTGCTCAGCACCGGCCCTTGCAAGCATTCGGACAGTGAATGGAAGATGTCTGTTCTCTGCATCTCAAATACATGATAACAATTTATACACAGCTTAAATATGATACAGCGGCTGGCTAATCCTCCGCCTAGCGGCGCCGGCACACCGGGTTCTAGTCCCAGTCGGGGCGCCGGATTCTATCCCAGTTGCCCCTCTTCCAGTCCAGCTCTCTGCTGTGGCCCGGGAAGGCAGTGGAGGATGGCCCAAGTGCTTGGGCCCTGCACCCGCATGGGAGACCAGGAGAAGCACCTGGCTCCTGCCTTCGGATCAGCGTGGTGCACCGGCCGCAGCAGCCATTGGAGGGTGAACCAACAGCAAAAAGGAAGACCTTTCTCTCTGTCTCTCTGTCTCTCTCTCTCACTGTCCACTCTGCCTGTCAAATATATATATATATATACATATATATATATATATATATATGATACAGCAAAAAACCATGGGAGGGGCACAGGGAATGCGGTTGTGTGGAGGGATGACGGGGAGGTGGTGTGGGGTGGGGATGTGGCTGAAATTTTAAGTGGCTCCATCAGCGATGACGACCTTGAGAGCAAAATGAGACCAGGCTGGAATAAATGAGGGCAGCCTTGCTTATCTCAGGGGGAAACAGCAAGGGCAACTGCCCTTGGCCTGGAATGTTTGATGAATCCAGGGGGTGGGCGGAGCTGAGTGATCCATTCGATGAGATTGGAGTAACACGGGCAGGTCCTGGAGCAACACTGCCACCATTTCATGCTCCCTGCAAGGACAGCTCCTATCAATCAATGGCCCAGGTCACCTAAAAGTCATGGAGATGGATTATGGGAGGGTGGACGCCTGGCTGGCTGTTGTGTGTAGGGAGCATCCTGGTGACCTCCTCCCCCTCCCCCGAGTCAGCCCCCGTGTCTTCTACCGTTATCTTGGCCACATTACACATGCATTACTTTTAGGTTGTTCAACCCCTCCACATTTCAGCAGTTGGTAACTTTAAGGATCTCAACGTAACATTGACAGCTAAAGAACCTGATATCAGTCATTTCTCATCTCTGAACATATTAAAATTCCCCAAATATTTGCCTTCATTTTTCCTCCGGATTTTATATTCTCATCGCCTTTCGCTGAAATAGGAGTCTTTCATCACTGAACTACTCCGCGGTCCACAACAGTGTCCACCAGGTCGCTTCTGACAGCGTCTGGTGCTCTCTGCACGCCTAGGTTTTCCTGCCAGACTGCCTGGTTGCCTGTTAGATCAGTGGCTTCTGTTAGGCGGATGAAACCCTACCTGGCATGTGGCGGCGGCCGCGGGCTTTGAGTCACCACAAGAGGGCAGCAGAGCTCCACATTTCATCTGGCGCCCTCCGCAGACACCTCTGGATTGGGCATGCCTCCTTTGACTTTGATTTTAAATTTTTGAAGATGTGTTTGAGGAGCAGGGAGACAGAATTCCCGTCTGTTGGTTCACTCCCCAAATGTCCACAACAGCCAGGGCTGGGGCCGAAGCCGGGAGCTGAGAGCTAAATCCGGATCTCCCAGATAGGTTGCAGGAACCCAGCTACTTGCGCAGTTACCTGCTGCCTCTAGGATGCACATCAGCAGGACAAGGAGTTGGGAGTGGAGCCGGAACACACCCAAGCGTTCTGATGTGGGATGCAGGAGTCTTAACTTCCGGCTCAAATGTCTCCCCCATGGGTACCTACTTGCTTGTTAGAAGCGTAACAGCCTCCCAGGCAGTGAGATATGAGCTTAGGAGTATTTCCCGTTTTCTTCTGGCTCTTTAATTACATTCCAGTTCCTCTGAGCTCTGGCGTTACTTATCTTTGTTTCTAAACTCACTGTGCCGGGTCCTCACTCTGTCTCCCTTAGTCCTGTTGTTGACTCCTCAAATCCCAGACTTTTGCCTCTCTAACCCTCCCGTGTTAGTCGATTCTGTAGTACTCCAACAGAGCACCCGAGAAAGGCTGACTTTACACAGAAAAAGGTTTTATTTAGCTGACAGTTGCAGACACTCAACACCCAAGAATGGGAGGCCAGTGGGCAACTGGGGTCAGACGCAGGCTTCTATAACAAGTGCACTTCCCAAGAACTCACGCCAGGACACCAGCAGTGCCTTCCAAGGGCAGCCCCACAACCGCAATGACCCAGGGACCTCCCCCTGGGCTCCACCTCTGAAAATGTCCCCCTCCAGCAGTACCACGCTGAAGACCCAGCTCCCAGCCCATGAGATTCTGGGGGACACACTCAAACCACAGCACTCCCCTTCTCCTCTGCAGAGCTATCTTCTGAAGCACCTGCTCAGAAATCCTCAAAGGCTTTCTAGCGTTCGAATAACCATGCCCGACTAGATTAACGTTTAGCTCCATTAACCTGTTAGCGTGCTGTTTAAGGCCCATGGGACTCCAACAGCAGCATCCTCATGAAACTCACCTGCCCACGGAGTGGGCAGAACTAGGGTTCGCACAGATGGAAGTCCAAGTGCCTAAAAAGTCCCTATTTTTCAGTGGTAGGGTGTAGGGAAGGAAGATTTCCCTTTCTATCTCAACTTACCATGCCCTTTATTATGTTTTTAATGATTGTGATTGCTCTGTTTTTGAGGGAAAAATCTAGTACTGTATGGGCAAATATTGGTCACTGGTAGTTCTCATTTCTACCCTTGAATGACGAACTCTGGAAACAAAGCGTGCCCCAGCAGTTCTCATCAGTATTCAAATAAAAATCTCATGAATAGGAGATTCACACCTGGTGTCTTACAGGAGCCTTAGCCCTAAGGGACCTAAGATAAGAGGTTATCTTGGGAGGACTCCAGCTGCAGGAACCCAATGCCATTGGGCAGTGGCCTTCCTCAGTCAGTTGCTCCCAGGAAGTACATTGCACAGGCCAGAGCTGGGACTGTTCCTCCCCAGAACACGGGGAGTCAGTGGTGGGTGGGAGAGCTCCTCTGTTCCCCTTTAAAACAGCAAACCCTGGTTTGTTTCTGGAGTTCAGGGCAGGGGTTAAGATTTAGGAGAAAGGTAGAAAAGGAGCTGGAAAGGCCTTAGTCAATGCTCCCTTCAAAAACAAAAAGCGTGAGTGAGTGGGAGGTCTCTTGGTTTAGACACCTGTGTCCCACATTGGAGTGCCTGCTCAGATTCCCAGCTCTGGCTCCTGACTCCAACTTCCTGCTCATACAGATTCTGGGGGAAGTGATGGTGGCTCAAGTAATTGGGTTCCTGGTGGGAGACCTGGATTGAGCTCTTTCTCTGTCTTTGCCTCTCTCTGTCTCTCTCTCACATCAATAAATTAAATTAAAATAAATGTTGGGGAAGCTTAATGGAAAAACTGGTGGATGATGCAGGATTTTTTTTTTTTTTTATTGCTACCAATGAACATAAATGAGTAGTGCTCTAAATTATCCTAAATGCAAAGGTGGTTGGACAATGAGGGAAAAAAGGTGGATTACAGGCTTGGGAGATTTTGGGGTTTCCTGAAGCCAGGGTCTCGTTGGGTTTCAACAAAAGACTGGCACAGGGTCCATTTCCTTTGCTATCATCTTTGTCTCAAGCAGCCATGGTGAGGACCCAGCTGATGCTCTGAGCAATGGAACTGCTCTGACATCACAGGCGAGGGTGCCAGGACACCATCTGTTGCCAGAGTGCACCCCCTCTGAGCTGTGACCGACCCACAGCAGTGTGGGCCACTGCCTCCCACCCCCGCCACTGACCGGGCTCTGACAACAGACGGAGCAGACCAGTTCACAGGACAAACGTGCTCGATAGAATGACGTTCTTTCCATGTTAAAGCCCTATTTTCACCATACCTGCTTTCAGCTAGTCAAATACATCTTTATTCATCATATAACACATCTTTTTTAAATCAATAACTTTTTATTAACCCATTAAAGGTAATCTTTCACTGAATAGTTAACTTGGTTTCTTATAGACAAAGAGTCTAAAGTTCAAATCAAACTCGCCCAGTTCTGTTGAGGTCTCATGAGAGTTGGCCATGGGAATTAAACGGCTCCAGTGCTGCCACCCTCAGAGTGAAGAGCAGCAACATTTTGTCCATCCAGGAACCTGTGTAACAAGTACACTGTTGGGCCCCTGCACCCGCATGGGAGACCCAGAAGAAGCTCCTGGCTCCTGGCTTGGGATCAGCCCAGCTCTGGGTGTTGTGGCCATTTGGGGAGTGAACCAGCGAAGGAAGACCTTTCTCTCTCTTCCTCTCTCTGTTAACTCTACCTCTTAAATAAATAAATAAAATCTTTTTTAAAAAAGAAGTACATTGACAACATAGCTTAAACAATCTAATACATATTATAAATCTATAAATGACACCATTTTTAATAACATGTATGGCAAAAAAATCCTGAACATCATTAGTTACTGTTAATAAAATATCTTCAAATTAGTACAACAGTCAAGACATTTTATATGATTTAATTTGTGCTTTTAAAACTATTGCTAGTTGGCAGGTGCCGCGGCTCACTAAGCTAATCCTCCGCCTGCAGCGCCAGCACCCCGGGTTCTAGCCCTGGTTGGGGCGCTGGTTCTGTCCAGGTTGCTCCTTTTCCAGTCCAGCTCTCTGCTGTGGCCCGGGAGGGCAGTGGAGGATGGCCCAAGCGCTTGGGCCCTGCACCCGCACGGGAGACCAGGAGAAGCACCTGGCTCCTGCCTTCGGATCGGTGCAGCGCACCGGCTGTAGCGGCCATTTGGGGGATAAACCAACGGAAGGAAGACCTTTCTCTCTCTCTCACTTTCTAACTCTGCCTGTCAAAAACAAACAAACAAACAAACCAACCAACTATTGCTAGCTTCCTTTGGGATACGCTAAAATAACTGTATATCATAGAAAAAAATTTTTTTGCACTTTTTGAAAGATACACATGTGAATATCACAAGATGTACCACCTCACTTAACCATTATGTTTAAATTTCCAGGAAACAAAAAAAAAAAAAATCTATTCATTGAAATGTGTTTCCATGGTAATGGCTAACGTGATGTGTTTGTAAGTGCACAGGAGTGCTACTTTTCCTTGGCCAGTAATGACAGCAACTACTAGACAGCTAGGGTCACATAGATGTATAGATATATACATGTACATACACACGTATTTGAGAGGGCAGCTACAAAACATGGACCAGTCTCCCACACATATTCAGAGGTCTCAGAGAATCCACTCAGGTCCTCCTTAGCAAGCCTTCAGACTTGCCAGTGTTCTGGTTAAACAAAGAAGAAAAGCAAACCATTCCTAAGAGAGTCCCACTCCATACATTAATAGAAAATCTGACGAGAAGTGGTATGAGTTGCCCTTAAAAAAAATAAAAACGAATGCCTGTCATTTAGCCAAATGCCCCGCTGAATGAGCACAAACACAATTGTACATTTTTCAGGAAATCCAACAGTTACACCTGGCCACAGAGGGACTGCAGTGACTCCTGCTTTTTTCTGGAGATAATACACATAGTAAAAGAAATGTTCAGTGTGGAGAAAATATATTGTGTCCTGTGGATAAATTAAAAATTAATTGAGTTGGGGTAAAGTTTACCTTTCCCAGAACTAGGTGAAGGAAAAACAAAAAAGTACTTATTTGCCAAATGGGAATCCGATTTACCAACCAGCTTTCCCAAGTGATCCGTTAGATTGGTCAGACAGACTATTATAACCCTGATCCTGCCCAGTACAAGTGATTATTTGTGCATAACCCATTGGGGAAGACCTGCCCGGAGAGGGGACAGACTGTGTGGTATGACCAAGATGACTGGCAGTCTTATTTAAGCATTACATATTCTAGGATGCCTGGTGAATTCAAGGTAGGAAAATTCGGTCAGCTGTTTGTTTGATGAACTCTTGTGGGTTTCTCATTATGCCCTCGTGCTCAATGCTTCTATGCAATTATAACCCAAGCTTTGGTTCTTTGGTTGGTGCAAATTCTTTTTAAATACTCCACTCCAGTTTGGAAGATAAGCAAGGTTGCACATTCAGAGTTCATGATGGCAAAACAATAATCATCATTTTGAATTATGATAGGGCTGAGAGTTGAGCATTTCGGTCAGGGTCTGCCGATGCTTCTCTAATTCCCTTCCACGCCCATGGCTTTCCCATCTGTTAGATGGGCGTGTACCAACACTTACCTCATGTGGCCCTGGATGGAAGGAGGTCTGTTGCATTGCAGTTTTCTTTGAAGAAGGGTTTCAATAATGACATTTTAAATACAAATATACATGTAGGAGATGTGATAATTACTTGTCACTATGTAATTTCTAATGAATGCATTCTTCAAAATAGCGTATTGCAGTACAGAAAAAGTGGGTGCCATTGCAGGAGATGAGGTTGAAGAAAGTCGACATGCGAAAGGCCCAAATGTCATCTAAAGGAGTTTGAGTTTTATTCTATGGGACACATTATTTTCTGAAGTATATTTCACAGGGGATGCTAATATGTCTAGGGCATCAACTAAGTTTAGGTTTAATAGAAGGTAGTCCTTAAATATGCTAATATGGATTGTGAGCCTCTAAAAGAGGGTCTTGGGTATTGCTTTTCTTTCTTCTTCTTCTTTTTTTTTTTTTTTTTGATAGTTGGTGCACAATAAATATGAAGACCGCTGCAGCCTGGCACTAACAGGTCAGCTGATTTAATATTCTGTATACACTCAAGGCCCCAGATACTCAGTGCCTTATTTCGTATGCATCTGGCACACTGCAGGGTTCCACGAACTAATGCAATGAATGAAATACCCAAAGAATCCTGTTTTTTTTTTTTTTTTTTTTTTGACAGGCAGAATGAACAGTGAGAGAGAGAGACAGAGAGAAAGGTCTTCCTTTTCCGTTGGTTCATCCCCCAATGGCTGCTGCTGCCTACCCTCTGCGGCCGGCGCACCGTGCTGATCCGAAGCCAGGAGCCAGGTGCTTCTCCTGGTCTCCCATACGGGTGCAGGGCCCAAGCACTTGGGCCATCCTCCACTGCACTCTCAGGCCACAGCAGAGAGCTGGACTGGAAGAGGGGCAACCGGGATAGAATCTGGCACCCTGAGCGGGACTAGAACCTGGGGTGCCGGTGCCGCAGGCGGAGGATTAGCCTATTGAGCTGTGGCACCAGCCAGAATCCTCAATTTATTCCCTAACTTATAATATGGGAAAACAGTCATAATGTTTTTAAGGGATTGAAGGAGAAAAGTCATCACAGAGTATTTTTGTGATCAAGAATGGTTTTCTTAATCAAATCAAATCACAATTAACCTACAATTGAGATAAATAAATTTAAAAGATGAGAGAAAGTGCAAGGGATCAGTATCTAATTATTGTCAAATATGTAACATTTGTACACCCTCCTTGAGCTCACTTGGAGAGAGGATGATCAGCCGCCTTGAAAGAACATATGCCACAGGGCCGGCCTCGCATACGGATGCCGGTTCGAGTCCCAGCTGCTCCACTTCTGATCCAGCTCTCTGCTATGGCCTGGGAAAGCAGAAGATGGCCCAAGTCCTTGGGCCCCTGCACCAGTGTAGGAGACCTGGAGGAAGTTCCTGGCTCCTGGCTTCGGATTGGTGCAGTTCTGGCCGTTGCAGCCAACTGTGGAGTGAACCAGCAGATGGAAGACCCCCCCCCCCCCGCCCCCGTGCCTCTCCTTCTCTGTTTAACTCTCTTTCTTTCTTTCTCTTTCCTTCCTTTCTCCCCCCCTTTCCTTCCTTCCTTCCTTTTCTTTTCTCTTCCCTTCCTGCCTCCCTCCCTCCCTCCCTTCCTTCTTTCGAGATTTACTTATTTATTTGAAAGGCAGAGTTACATATAGAGGCAGAGGCAGAGAGAGAGAGAGAGAGAGAGAGGGAGGTCTTCCATCCGCTGGTTCACTCTCCAATTGGCTGCCACAGCCTGAGCTGCACCGATCCAAAGCCAGGATCCAAGAGCTTCTTCTGGGTCTCCCACGTGGGTGCAGGAGCCAAAGGACTTGGGCCATCTTCTACTGCTGTCCCAGGCCATAGCAGAGAGCTGGATCAGAAGTAGAGCAGCTGGGACTAGAACCAGTGCCCATATGGGATGCTGGCGCTGCAGACAGGGGTTTTAACCTGCTGCACCACATCGTCAGCCCCATAACTCTGACTTTCAAATAAATAAATAAATCTTTAAAAAAAAGAAAGAAAAATTAACCTTTAAAAAATAAAAAATAAATGGAAGACACACTAAATTAACTTTTAATTGATGCCTGTGTGCATGTCTGTCCCCGCTGTTCCTGATATAACATGTGACAAAACAATGCAGACCAGATCTTCACCAGATGACCTTAGCCACCACACTCCAATGCCACGATCTTAATTTGAAGCTGAAAGAGAATGACATCAATAATTTTCAGACACACTTTTAAAAGAACCTACATTTCTTCAAAAGCAACATTATTATTTTAATAACAATCACTGAAGGAAAAAAGAACTCCAAAACAGATGAGACCCATCACTAATATGGAGGAAAACTAATACAAGAGTTGAATTTTCAGCCCGGATGTCAGTGGCCCATAAAGCTCAAAAGGCTTTTGTCAAACGTTGATTTTCTCCTCCACTGGAGACCACATCCATGCGTCAACTTCCTTTGGCCTCTCCTCGGTCTCTATTTCTGTTCTAAATATATTGATGTCTCAGGATCCACGACATGGATTTAAACAGACCCTGGGTTAAATCTACAGCGGCGCAGTGGCTGTACAATACCAACTCATTCATTTCTCTAAAATGTGGCTGAAATTCTACCTTCAGTTAATGGGGCTTGATTTCATATAAATCCAATTAGTAAAATATGGTTGCTTGCAATAAAATAGGTGTCAGGATATTATTTTTAAAACTCCAACAAGTCATACGGAAGCAGTCATACTGAAGCAAGTTTTCTTGTAATTCAGAAGAGAACTTTAACTCTCTACTCTCCAGCATCACTCGCTTTCCTGAAGACTTCAAAAAGAAGCAAGGTCTTGGAAACAAAATAGTTCAACCCAAGTTCAACATACATCTGCCCAGCGGAACAAGTGCACCTGTTACCTTGCACAGGGATCTAAATTACAACCCAAGAACCAGAAACCCTCTCTTTCCTCTATACAAATACCATTTGAAAGCTCTATTTAACAGTAGAGTTTTTTGCAAATCAGTATCTAATACTGAAAAACCACATAAATGTCATCATAAGCATTTCATTTTGGGGGAAAAATCCAAACTGTGCTGAAGTGCATGTTCTATTGCTTTAGATTTTTGACGTTCACACCGTGCTTAAGCACAAATGCTCCGTGTCCAGTGTTTTAGGTGCTGAGCTCTCTGCTGTCCCGAGAGATTTAAAAGGGCGATCAATTCACAGTCTCTACAGACTGAAGAATGAGTGGGATAAAAACTAATAAAACTGGATGCCAACTCAGATAACCACAGCAAACCGTTGGAAAGAGCATGGCTCATCTGCTGAGGGCGCGGAAAGGATCCGGTCAGTCGCAGCTCTCCCTCTTCTCCGCAATGATGCACCAGTTGCCATGGTCGTTCCCAGCGCTCAGAATGCGAAGCTCGGACACGTTCTCCGCCAGCAGGCGGCTGAGCTCGCCTTCGCGGAACACGTGGTAGTAGCGCATGAAGGCTCCCGGGTCCGAAAGGTCAGGCTGCTGTGCTTGGACAGAAGCCGCGTGGTCCGGGTTGGAATCTGCGGATTCCAGCGCCGGAATCCGCCTCAGTATTCTCCCGGTAGAAGAAGGGGTACCTTCTTCTAGCTCCCCTGCACGCACACAGTTCTCATTGGGATGAGCGCTCTCCAGGAAATCCCCGCCTCCGTTTCTCCTAACTGCTCCGTTCCAACGCTTGGTAAAGATGCCCCCATGCCACACTGGCGCGAGTCCCTGCGGGCAGTTCCCAGTCCCTGCTCCCGGCCACTCCAGATGCTTTGGGGAAGGCGTTTCCACAAACACTTCCTCATCTAGGCTTTGCTGTCTTGTGCAAAACGGCTCTCGGTGGTTGAAGTCGAAACTCGAGCGTCTGCAAGGCTGCACGGAGACGGTGCCCTCGGCCCGGCCGTCTGTGTTTCTCAGGGGCCTCACTTTCTCGATCTGCTTCCTCAGAGTGGATTCGTCCAGGGACCTGGAGGAGAACCAGGAGCGGAAAGACTTCCCTAGCGAGTTATAGAATCCGTTTTCTTCCTCGCCTTCCTTGGAAATATTTGCACAACAGGTTCTCGCCATGACAGGTTCACAGTCCACGCTGTGGGACCTTCTCGAGGCGCACGGCTCCTTGTAACAAACAGCGCAGCTACACTCAGAGCAAGCAGCGGGGTAGGGACGGCTTGATTCTCCATGGCCACACAACCGCCTTCTCCCAGGCTGGCTGGATTCCGGGAAGGGCTGGGCACAGAAGGCCCTGTTCCACGGGACCAGCACGTCCTGCTTCTCAAAGTGACGATTCTTCTGCTCCATGGCCCAGACATAAATCATCAGCCGGCCACCAGGGACTAGGACTCTGGCCATCTCTTTGATCGCTCTGATTCGTCTCTGTTTTGTAGAAAAATGATGTATGACTGAAAAAGAAGAAACTATAGCTCAACACGTACCCAGACACCAACATACGTATTTGTATACTAGTGTTTCCAATGCAGCAATGAGGAGACATCCACACAGTAAACTCTTCTTTCCCACGGGGCAGGGGATAGCAGACACAGCACGGGTCTGGCTTTAGGAGATCTGGGACTTTCAGCGACTTAACTAGCTGCCCGATCTTTAGCAAGTTATTTACGTTCTATAGATTTTAGGTTTCTTCCTCTGTAATAAGAAGCCCAGAAATTTAACAAGTAAAAAGCAAAAAGACCCTAGTTTACTGGGAATACATTTGTTAAATTTCTTATATGATGAAGTATTAGCCTGTTTACTGTAATGTAAACTTAAAATATATTATCTCAAAAACTAAAAAAAAAGAAAAAAGAAAAAAAGACAGAAGGAAGGAGGGTGGGAAGGAGGGAGGGAGGGAGGAGGAGAATATCATTGTGTTCTTAGAATTGTATACAAATCACATTGAATCTGTTAAAAACTGATTAAAAATTAAATTAAAAAAGAAGCCTAGAAGAAATAAGCCGTGAGGTCTCTCCTAGCACCCAAATGCTGCGACTTCTGCTAGTGAGCAGGATGCCAGTGAGAGGGACACCACGTCAGGTAAACGCTCCCTGATAGAACTCCATGAAGTCCTTCCTTGCTTAAATGAACAACTGATACTTCTAAACAGTGTAATAAAATTAATAAAGCCCATACTTATAAAGAAAAATGCTAACAATTATTTTTCTATTTAGACAACGCATAGATAAGCCTACCCAGCACAAGTTCAAAGGACTGCTTATAATTTAACATACTCATATATACTAAATAGTTGTGTCTTTTTATAAAAATGCATTGTAGGGCTTCATTTTACTTCTAACCTCTTCAAACTCAGAATGAAATTCAGACTGCTGGTGCAGTACGTTAATCCTCCGCCTGCAGCGCCAGCATCTTATATGAGCACCAGTTCGTGTCCCGAGTGCTCCTCTTACGATCCAGCTCTCTGCTATGGCTGGGAAGGCAGTGGAAGATGGCCCAGTGCTTGGGCCCTTGCACCCACACGGGAGACCCGGCAGAAGCTCCTGGTTCCTGGCTGCAGATCAGTCCAGCTCCAGCCATTGTGGCCATTTGGGGAGTGAACCAGCAGATAGACGACCTCTCTCCCTCTCTCTCTCTCTCCCTCTCTCTGTAACTCTCAAATAAATAAAATATTAAAAAAAATTCAGACTGCCTTTACGTAGTCATGTGTCATTAGACATAATTTTTATACAACAATATAGAGAAAAGAGTTAGTGTGTTAGTTCCTGGGGAGTTTAATCACAGCTTTATGTCTAGAGAAAATATCAAATTGTTTTTTTCTATATCCAGGCCTACTACCTATCCCAGGGAAGAAATCAGCCCCAAAGAGGGAGACCCCTGCTCTGATGGGAACATGAGGGCAGAGATGGGGGCTGGAAAAGCTCCCCTAAAGCTGGCCACACCCCAGCTGTTAGTGGTGACTGTAGGCAGTGAAGCTCAGTAGCTCCTCTGCCACACAGACAGTAAATATCTAGAGGGAGACTGAAGTTGCTGGAGGAGGATCCGTCAACAGGCACACTGTGGATCCCTCTCCTGCAGCAGTGTGAGCACGCTGGACGCGTGAGCGCAGGATGGGTTGGAAGGACAGGACACCCGTGTGCTTCCTCGTGATCTACAAGTTAACTAACCTGCCTTGCGGTCTTTGACCACTCACTACCTTACTGGGTGTCAGAACACTCCCTCCCATTCCCCAGAGGAGTTCATGTGGAGGCACAGATTTCTAGAACTGGTGTCTTGGTCACTGAGCTGAAAGAAAGCATAGCACTTAGGACTAAGACCCCACATAACGCTCACGCTCACATCTCCCTGCAACTCCTAGGGGCTGTTGATGTCTTCCATAACGTGCCCCTAATTCACTCTAGAACTTTCCTCAATGTAGTTCACCTTAATTATTCATGAACTCTGCAGCTCTAAATACGTCATTCACTAGAACTGATGTGTAATTCCCCTACATCTATACTGCCAGGCTTTTGGGTCATTCAGCCACATCTCCCGGTGTGCACGTTCCCAGCTGAGATGGAAAACTTCTGCCTCCTTATTTTCACTCTACTACAGTAAACACGTGTTCCTTTTGTGGTCTATTTGCTGGCCGCGTTTTCTGCATGTTGTGACTTCACTATTTAAACTGGCTCTAACATAATGATGACATGCTGTCTTACCCTACACAGACAAAAGGCTGTGTTGTGCCTTGGAGAGAGGTCACTGAGTTAGATGAGCCTCCCCATGTCAGGAACTGCAGTGTCGCTGGCATGGCTTTAGTGTCCTCAACATGAAATACACATAGAACAAGGTTATGTGCTGATCGGTCAACAAAAATGTCTAGACCAGAGCCTCACAGAAACCCAGTCCTGTTATCTGCGTCCCCTGGGAACTGTATCCCCTGAATTCGCTAACTGAATATTCATTGAGATTTTTTTTTTTAGAATGCAACTACTGTGAGTAATGATTATTTGAGCACACAGATTTTGGGCACTGTAAAAGAAACAATTAAAACAGGACTATTTTAATACATTTTTAAGACTGTAGATTCACACAGCTTCATTTCAGGATTGTATGTGGCTTCAAAAGACTCATTTTTCAAGTTAGAAAGTCTTTGCATTTACTCATTCATTAAAGAGTAAGTGGTCATTCATTCCCAATCATTTGGAAACCATTACTCGACCCAGCAAGTGCCTAAATCTTTTGTATTATGCTTTATATTCATATTTAATATGTAATAAGTAACAACTTTTAAGCCAAATGATTTTTTGTCAGAAAAAAGTAGTTTATAAGTGAAGATTTTTTTCATTACACTAACATGTTACACACATACACATATCTTACTAAGAAACACTGTAAATAACTCAAATGGGATGTAAGGATATATTTATCTGAAATATCACTGTCGGGAAACATGTTGAATTTTTAAAAGATAAAACAACGTCCTTTTTGTTTAAAAAGCATGATCACAACTTAAAGGCAAAATTAGTATTCAACATATGTGTCCTGTAGTAATATTTTCCTATTGAGAATCCACAAAACAGGTTGAATAACTGTATTCCAGAATCAGATAGGAAGTCCACCTTTAAAATCCTGGTACATCTTTACATTTTATGATTTATTGCTATTTACCTTTTCTAGAATATATGCCTCCTCTCTCTAACTATAAGCATTCAGGATTTATAGGTTTACCATAGAGCAAGTTTTTTTTTTTCTTTCCTTAAAGGTTTATTTATTTATTTGAAAGGCAGAGTTACAGAGGTAGAGAGAAGGAGAGACAGAGAGAGAGATGCTCCATCTGCTGGTTCACTCTCCAAATGGCCACCACACCCAGTACTGAGCCAGGCTGAAGCCAGGAACCAGGAGTTTCTTCTGGGTCTCCCACATGAGTGCAGGGGCCCAAGCATTTAGGCCATCTTTCACTGCTTTTCCCCGGCCATTAGCAGGGAGCTGGATCAGAAGTGGAGCAGCCGGGACTTGAACTGGAGCCCATATGAGATGCCGGCTCTGCAGGCGGAGCTTTAACCTGCTCAGCCACAGTGCCAGTGCCAGCAGGTTTTTCAGCCTTAACATTATTGATGTTTTCGACTAGATCATTCTTTCCTGGGAGGACACCTGCTAGGTGACATTAGCACACATGCACACACCTAGCGCTGAGAACCAAAAACCCCTCAGGATGTTGCCAAATGTCCTTGAGGTGGGGAGGTGAGCAGGAAGCAGTGTAAGCCCAGTTGGGGACCACTGGCCTAAAGCAGAAGTTGACTGATGGTAATTTAACATGTTGCCAAACTGTCTCAGAATTTTCTAATCTGTTGGTAAGACAGAATGAATTTATAGCTAGATGCGATGCTTATCTTTCAGCTTGTTATTAAGCGACACAGAAAAGAAAAACATGTTTCTGCATGTTAAGAAGTGCCAGCAGAAAATTCTAGATAGGGTAGTAAATATGCATGAACAGAAGAGAGCTTGTCTACTAAAATTTCCCATAGTATCGTTCTAAATGTGAACTCTGACAATGACCACATCACGTTAGATCCTAGTTATAGTTCACAGACGCATATGCTGTTTTTCCACCTAAGGAAGCACTTGTAACTAGAAGATGGGAACCAGGCCTCTTAGTCCACTTTCTGTTCTGGTGACAGAATGCAACAGACTGGGGGAATGATCAGCCGTGGAAAGTTTTTTTTTTTTTTTTTTTTTGACAGGCAGAGTGGATAGTGAGAGAGAGACAGAGAGAAAGGTCTTCCTTTACCGTTGGTTCACCCTCCAATGGCCACTGCGGCCGGCGCATCGTGCTGATCCGAAGCCAGAAGCCAGGAGCTTCTCCTGGTCTCCCATGCGGGTGCAGGGCCCAAGCACTTGGGCCATCCTCCACTGCCTTCCCGGGCCACAGCAGAGAGCTGGCCTGGAAGAGGGGCAACCAGGATAGAATGCAGCGCCCCAATCGGGATTAGAACCCGGTGTGCCGGCGCCGCAAGGCGGAGGATTAGCCTGTTAAGCCACGGCGCCGGCCTAGCCTTGGGAGTTTGTTCAGCTCACGGTTCTGGCAGCTGGGAAGTTCAAGATCAAGGGGTTGCGGGCACCTGGCCAGGGCTTCCTTGCTGCATGGTGGAGGGCATCCCACAGTGAAGAAGTGCACAGGGAGACTGAGTTTATCCTTTCCTTGGGAGCCACTCCCAAGATAACTAATCCACTCCTGTGATGATGGCCCTAATCCGTGCATCAAAGTGAGGCCTTCACGGCCAACTTAACTCCTTAAAGGTTCCTCCTCGTAATATCATTACCAAGGCAATTAAGTGTCAAGGTAAATTTTGGAGGAGATGTTCAAAGAACATCACTAGGCGAGGCATCGCTTTCTCCAAGGCAAGGCAGGAGACTTAACTAAACTAAGAACACAGGCTTAACCAGGTACACACAGAACATTTCCCAGTCGTAGAAAAGCTGGTCAATCACCCCTTGCCCTCAACAGTGGCTCCATGGCGTGGCTTACATGTAGGTGGCTTTACAGACCCCCAGTTGAATATAAACAAAAGAAGAGCAGAGAGTATATAATCTCCTCTGATTTCTAGTACTTTAGGTGGAGTAACCAAATCATAAACTTTTCCCCACTAAATACTCGGTGCATTGTATGGTGTTGATGGGTCAACAAGAATCCCTCCTGGTTGTGGATTGAATGCTTGTTTCTCCCCAGGATTTGTGTGTTGAAGCCTAACCCTCAGTGTGATGGGGAGGTGGGAACTTTTGGGAGGTAATCTGACTGAGCTGAGGTCGTGATGTGGAGGGGGTAGGAAGGGAGGGGTAGGAAGGGACTCGTGCCCTTATTGGAAGAAACCAGTGAGCTTTCACTCCACCCCTGCACCCTAGGATGCTCCCCACCATGTTTTGGCACAGCAAGAAGGCAGGCATCTGCCAGCTGTTATCAGAACCTGCTCCTGGGGCTGGTGTTATGGCACAGTGGGTTAAGCCCCACTTGTGACACCAGCATCCCTATGAGACTGCCAGTTGAGGTCCTGGCCACTCTGCTTCTAATCTAGCTCCCTGATAGTGCACCTTGGAAGGCAACAGAAGATGGCCCAAGTACATGGGCCCCTGCCATCCATATGGGAGACCAGGATTGAGTTCCTGGCTTCTGGAGCTGTTGGAGCTATTTGGGGAGTAAACAGTGGGTGGAAGATCCCTCTTTCTGTATCTCTCCCTCTCTCTCTGTGTTATTCTGCCTCTCAAATAAATAAATAAATGAATCTTTGAAAGAAAAAACAAGAACTCGGTTCTGCTGGTACCCTGGTCTCTCAAATTGCGTTAAATAAATGTCGCCTGCCGTTTAAGCCACCCAGCCCGTGGTATTTTGTTATGGAAGCCTGAGCTGACTAAGACACTCTTCTTAATGTTTCCAACTAAAATGGAGCCCACAGTTGCAAGTGCAAAGAAGTAAGGTGGTCATAGAACAGGTTCCCATGGCAACTCTCTCCTGCCAGTCCTAACTGGGTTCAAGGTTATGGCATCTGGGTCTGCATCCTCTCCCTGTGCAAAGACAGAGACCCTTCTAATGTGGAACAAATCAATCTCTGTTCAGGAGACAGAAAAGAGCCTTCATCTGTATTTTTATCATGAATAGCAGTTTTGTATAAGATGGCCTTGCTCTGCTGAAACACATTATACACAGATTAATTTTTAAAAATGCATTGGAGCACCTGGGAATTATTTGGCAAAATATTTTTTTCCACTGCAAAACAACTTGTAACAGGATTCCCTTATATAGCATCTTTTCTACCATAGTTAAGTATGATATACTTGGTATCAGGAATGCCTATATTAGGTAGATGAGCCTACCTGTGTATATTTCAGGCCTGTATGTTTCTTCCATTTTTGGCATGTGCTTTTCTGGACACAACTGGGGAATCTGAGGAACAGATTCCCTCGTCTCATGGACAATCTCTGGCAGTAAGAGAGCGTGGAGGCCTTATAATAAAAACAATGCGATCTGGTACCATGTGGGACCCATCTTCTCTAGGAACCTGAGTCCCGGTCAGTGGCAGGCTGATGCAAGTGACATTCAGTACTTTAGGCCTAGAATTTTGTTAAGAAAGGGTACTATTGTGGACTGTAAAGGTTATCTGACTCCTAAAGGCCTCCTTTGCCTTGGAAGAACCTGGCTTTATTTCAACAGAACAGAGTAGTGCTTTCAGTGAGTAAGAGTCTTCTAGTACTTTCTTACTCAAAAGTAAAAGAAATTGGAATGATTCAGCAGAGAGAATACAATAACAGTATGATGGCATAAATAGATAAAATAATCATATGCACCATCAGTGCATCTGAGATTAGTTACATAACTCAAGTAGTCGAGGTATTTTAAAAAATTGGATACAAGGAATTACATCTACTTCTCTACAGAGAATGGATGCTGAGCCCCGAGAGTGGCCTCAACATGTAAGCTATTCTCATGGCAAAGGGTGAACATGTGAGTCGGCTGCCTTACCTCCTATGGAGATGATGGCATCGAAGCCCTGATCCCTAAAGGGGAGATTAAGGTTGTCACATACCATGACTTCACATCCTCTATTCCGGGCAATCTCTACCAATGGCCCACAGTAGTCACAGCCCAGGGCATGCACCTGGCTGTTCACTTTAAGATACTTTCCAGTCCCACAACCTGCAAGAGAGAAACCTGCGTTACATATGATCCGTTCATGTGTCCAGTAACAAGTTCATGTGTCTAGTAACAAAGAGTTTTACACTAACTGACCAGAACAGGACACAGAAGTCAAGGAAGAACCTTCAGAGACTACTCCCATATTTTCCTATACAACAGGACTAGGAAAGGGTATGGAAAAAAGGCATTGTATTTGTTGGATGCTTACTGAGATCACTTCCATGGGCTTAGAAAACTAGCACAATCCCAACAGGTAAGCTGGCCCATGGCTGGGAATGCCAACGTGAGGTCCAGCATCTCGGGGATGAACGGTCAGCAGTCTCTTAACTTCATGTGTGTGTTTCACTATGCGTGTATTCTGTAGGTATGAATGTATGTATGCTAAGGCATTTATTCTTCTGTTGTCCCTCCAAAGATCCATCCCCCTGTGGCTGTGTACAATAAACCACTGTAGACAACTTTTCAATGGTTTTGAACAAAGTAATTTGTATAATAAAACATGCTTTTCAAATTTTAAAAATGAGAATTTGAATTAAAAAATAATGTTGGACATCTGTTATCCAAGTTATTGTCAGTGCTAGGTTATAAAGTGCCTATTATTACCTCGGTATACAATTTTATCGAAAAATGTCAAGGTTCATGCATTCCAAAGATTTAGCTCCACCAGCTCTTATGATGAAGCAAATAGTCACATAAATGAAGAGCCCTCGGAACAAACCTTCTATCTTCTCGTGCCTACTATTATATCTCATCACAGACAAATAATCTAATTCTCTTCCAGAAACATTGCAAGAAAACATTGGAGCTGCTATTTGTAACTACTGGCATTCTCTTGATTTTTTTTTTTTTTTTGCTTGAAAAAATGTCTACCACCCACCATTCAAAGATGATTGTTCTACTGCTTCTGAAATAAATCATGATGTTGTTCAATAACTCCTTAACGGACACTTGGCCAAATTATGAGACAATGAAAGCAAAATTAAGGTTCCTTGATGCCAGTGATTCAATGGAACACACGTGAATAAAAAATAAGATTTCCAGCATTTCTATTCTAATGCAAATGATTGAGGTCATAGAAAAACGTGAGATCTCATAGCCACTGTTCCTAATAATGCTTCTGAGGAAAAAATAGCTGGCACTGTGGCGCAGCGGGTTAACGGCCTGGCCTGAAGCACCAGTGTTCCATATGGGCACCGGTTTGAGACCCGGCTGCTCCACTTCCCATCCAGCTCTCTGCTTTGGCCTGGGAAAGCAGTAGAAGATGACCTGAGTCCTTGAGCCCTTGCACCTGTGTGGGAGACCTTGAGGACCCTGGCTCCTGGCTTCAGACTGGGGCAGCTCCGGCCATCGTGGTCAATTGGGGAGTGAACCATCAGATAGAAGACCTCTCTCCCTCTCTCTCTCTCTGCCTCTCCTCACTGTGTAGCTCTGACTTTCAAATAAATAGATAAATCTATTAAAAAAAATCCACTACTGAGAGCAATAGTGGGGAAAATGTAATTTGCAAAGTATTTTAAAATTGAAATCCTGTGTATTTCAAAGAAGGTGGCCGTGTTTTAAGAAAAATAGCCTTGCAAAGGTGTTTGCCATTTTACTGGCCTAAGGGACACAATTTGAGGAATAATATGGAAAATTACTTCAAAGATATTGATAAGAACAGGTTCACAGACTGTTAGAGCTGGAAGGATCTGTTCAGAAAGCATGTGAATTAAAGAGGAAACAGAAGCCATGTCAAATACACACAGCTTCTGAAATGTTCCCGGTATCCAGGCACCCTTGGCTTATCCAACATTCATTTCTTTTTTTTTTTTTTTTTGACAGGCAGAGTGGACAGTGAGAGAGAGAGACAGAGAGAAAGGTCTTCCTTTTGCCGTTGGTTCACCCTCCAATGGCCGCCACGGTAGCGCGCTGCGGCCGGCGCACCGCGCTGTTCCGATGGCAGGAGCCAGGTGCTTCTCCTGGTCTCCCATGGGGTGCAGGGCCCAAGGACTTGGGCCATCCTCCACTGCACTCCCTGGCCACAGCAGAGAGCTGGCCTGGAAGAGGGGCAACCGGGACAGGATCGGTGCCCCGACCGGGACTAGAACCCGGGGTGCCGGCGCCGCAAGGTGGAGGATTAGCCTGTTGAGCCACGGCGCCGGCTAACATTCATTTCTAATGTCACTCATCTTGCAGGGAGTCATGGAACTCCCAAGTTTAATGCCATTACCCACTTCCTAAATGCTTGCACTGAGATGCTGTGGAAGGAAGAGTTTATTTCAAGGAGAAAATCAAGAAGGTTTCCAAGCTTGGCCATTCTATTATCTTAAAAGTAAATAAGAATACTCGGCTGGTGCCGTGGCTCATTAGGCTAATCCTACGCCTGCAGCGCCAGCACACCGGGTTCTAGCTTGGGGCACCAGATTCTGTCCCGGTTGCTCCTCTTCCAGTCCAGCTCTCTGCTCTGGCCCGGGAAGGCAGTGGAGGATGGCCCAGGTCCTTGAGCCCTGCACCCTCATGGGAGAGCAGGAGGAAGCACCTGGCTCCTGGCTTTGGATTGGCGCAGCGAACTGGCCGTGGCGGCCATTTGGGGGGTGAACCAACGGAAGGAAGACCTTTCTCTCTGTCTCTCTCTCTCTCTCACTGTCTAACTCTGCCTATCAAAAAAAAAAAAAAAAAGTAAATAAGAATACTAATGATGCTGTGGTAAGCTCTAGCACACAGCAATCCAATGAGAACCCTGCGTGGCAGTAATGAGCGATAACAACACGTCTGTGTGTGTCCATTCCTCGAAGTGGGGATTCCCCATCACGCAATGACTAAATAAGAAAATATAATTGGCTCAGTTCAACACAATTTGTTGGCCCATGGAGAGCAAATATTAGCTGAAAACAAATTAATCTGAACACTTTCTCTGAAGTCTGCTGAAACAATTTTTTTTTTTTTTTAAATTGGGAGCTCTTAGCTGAGAGCTTATCTGAAAAAGCATCCTTTTATCCTTTGGGGACAAATCATATATCCTATTTCTTCCTCATTTTACCTTAATTTTTTCTATTATTATTATTTGAGAGAAAGAGCTTTTCAACCCAATGGTTCACTCTCCGAATGCTCACCATGGCCAGGTCTAGGCCAGGCTAAAGCCAGGAGTTAGGAATTCAATCCAGGTCTCTCATGAAGGTGACAGGGACTCAATGACTTGAGCCAGCTGCTGCCACGCAGGGTCAGCCTTACAGGAATCTAAGATCATGATCTGAAACTGAGTACTGAACCCAGGTACTCCAACATGGGATGCAGGCATTTTAATTACTAGCTTAAACGCCCACCCCTTCTTTCACATTCTATGCATATTTCTTAAGGGCAGACATGAGGAAATATTTTTTATCCTGCAAGCTATATAGTGCATGCTCTAAACTTTTCTTGCTTCAGCGAAGGAATGGTAACCAGAGAATAAATTAGCCAATCAAATTTGGCCATTGAGACCGGGAACAAACACACTGAGAGTCAAGGGGCAAGTGGAATCTTCATTATTGAAAAGGGGATGGATGTTTGGTTGGTAGTGAAGATGTCCTCAGGCCACTGGAGGGAGCACCTGGGGGCAGTTCCCAGTCCCTGCTCCTGACTCAGCTTCCTACCAACGCAGACCTGAAGGGGAGCAGAGATGACTCAAACAGTTGGATCCCTGCCACCCACATGGGAGACCTGGATGGAGTTCCCAGCTCTTGGCTTCAGTCTGGCCTAGTCCTGGCAGTTGTAGGCATTTGGAAAGTGAAAGATGATAGCTCTCTCTCTCTTTGTCTCTCTGCTTCTTGAATAAATTAGAAAAAATCTTTTATTAATGATTAAAAAATTATTTTTTTATTATGCACACAAAAATAAAATTTTTAATTTTTAATTTTCAGTTGTCTCTGATGTCAGGTAAAAAGTAGATATGGTTCAGGGCCAGCAGTGTGGGACTGTGTGATGCCAGCATCCCATATCAGAGTGGGAGACCTGGAAGAAGCTCCTGGCTCCTGGCTTTGGATAGGCATAGCTCTGGCCATTGTGGCCAATTGGGGAGTGAACCATTGGATGGAAGACTTCTCTCTCTCTGCCTCTCCTCTCTCTGTGTAACTCTGACTTTCAAATAAATAAATAAATCTTTTTTTTAAAAAAAAGATTTTAAAAGTTTCACCACTAAAATAGTGAACCTGACCCGGTGTTTCCTGTTTAGGCAACTAGAAACCAGTTATCTCTGGATTTTTTTTTAAAACCTACACCGTATTTTATTAGTAATCAATTATAATTCATACAAATTGTTAATCTAATAACAAGTACAAATAATCAATGGAACATCTGATGGCTTTTCTAAGTGGAAAACCTAAAACAAAAACCATTTCCCTTTGGGGATAGTGCAATTATTACACTGTCTTTTCTTCTACTCATCCCCTTGGACTTCTTTCTTTCCTTTCATTTGTTTCTTCTTTCATTTCACATAATCAAAATATTACTATTCAAGTATTGAATAGCACAAAATTAAAACATAAAAATGGACAAAAAGATATTTACTAAACACATGACTATTTTGCAAGAAGTATTTAAGAAATATTATTTGTACTGTAATGTGTAGCAGCAAAAAACCATATATTATGTATTAATAAGGCCTGTTAGCATGGAATTCTGTGTGGGTTTTAATACCAGGCAGATCTAGAAATACAAATAAGAAAGAATTTCCACAATATACTGAAAGAAACAAAAGCTAGGTATACGATTATTTGTATAGCATATAAGCATTTGTGTAATCAAGAAAGACAACTCCACCCATATGCACACCCATAGGAGCAAAGATGCTTATATGTATATAAAACATCTCATGAGGACTATACAAGAGGCTAATAGCATAGGTTGCCTTTGATGAGACTGCTTGGTACCCAGAGACTGAGATGGGAGGGCAGTTTGCATTCTACATCCTTGTGTGTCTTTCTTACTGGGCCATATATGTAATTACCTGTAAATATGTTTTTTAAATTATTTATTTTGAAAGAACAAAGCACAGAGAGAAAGAGAGAGATGTCCCGTCCACTAGTTCAGCCCCCAAATGCCTGCAATAGCTGGGGCTGGGTCAGGTCAAAGCCGGGAGGTGGGAACTCAATATGAGTCTCCCACGTGGGTGGCAGGGACCCAAGTACTTGTGCCATCAGCGCTGCCTCCCAGGGTGCGCATCAGCTGGCAGCTGGAATGAGGGGTGTGAACCTGAGACTCAACCCAGGCACTCCGATATAGGACATGGACGTTCCGAATGGCATTCTGATGACATGTCAAAGCTGGTCCCATGAAGCATTTTGTATTTCTCTCTTTTGGGGGTGCTATTTGTTCATATGGTCTCACCATTCTTTTGGGTTCTTGGTATTTCTTTTGTCTTTTGAACTCACTCATAGGAAACAAAGCTGTATATTGATCAGGTAATAATTTAAAAAATGTGACCAGAGACTCATAGAACTTAATCCTATATCTCCCCTAAGGCCAATGATTCATTATTGACTAGTTCAGTGTTGATAACTTTATAGAATATAAGTACCTTGAATAATGACAATCATTTTATTTCTTAGAAATAATTTTTAAAAGGTATTTCTTTATTTTCTCTACTTGAAAAGCAGAAAGAGAAAGAAAATCTTCCACCCACTGGCTCATTCCCCAAATACCTACAGCAGCTAATTCTGGGTCAGACCAGAACTAGGAGCTGGGAACTCCATCCAGGTCTCCCAAGCAGTGGCAGGGTCCCAAGGACTTGAGCCATTATCTGTTGCCTAGATAGGAAGCAGAGTAGCCAGGACATGAACAGACACTCTGATATGTGATATGGGCATAGAAAGCAGCAGCTTAAGCCACTACACCACAGTGCCTGCCCCTGTATTTCCCACTACGAGTTCTTATTAAATGTGTGTCATACTTGGAGAAGCTGGCCTTTTGCCCCGAGAATATTTTAACAAATAATATAGCTGTCATCTAGTTCATTAATTTCATGTTCTAATACTTAAGTCTTTGCTTCATTTGAAATTTATTTTGATTTAAGGTGTGACAAGGTAGCTCTCTTCTAAGACATACTGTTTGTCTCAAAGCCATTTATTAAAAAGTTCCTTTCCCACACACTGATTTTAAAATCCTGGTACCTTCCTTAGAACAGGCATGGGAAAAAGTCCAAACCCATTGTATCTTCTGAAATAGGATTTATTTTTCAAAAGTTGACATGATAGAGATATTTTTCAAAGACTCTGAATTGCACCCCTTCTCCCATTCCACACTGGCTGTACAACCTTTCACAAGCCAGAAGCTCAGACATAGGAGGAATCTGTAAGAAGTTCATGGAAAATGCCTATTACAAAAAACCCATCCACAGATTTCCATAATTTTTGCACCAAAATAAAATTATCTTTTAATTCCATTTTTTCCCTCAAACTGTTTGAAGCACTCTCCTATGCCTGCTTCCCCCATCAGTATTTAGAGCAAGTATCAAACTAGATGGGATTTGTAACTGCAGACTTACAGCTCTTCTGGGTACAGTCAGCACGCAGTTGCTAAAAGCAATGGCTGAAAGTAGTTTTAGGTGGGCAGAGTGCAAGTGACAATCCAACCACATCTGGAATGTCATCTTAGATCTCCTGGGCTGCAGTTCACCATGTCTCAGTTTTGAAAGATACTGAGACAAAGTCCTCCAGAAAAATCAGTGATTGTGAAAATAATTGAAGATAGACTCTATTAATAGAATACCTATAGAATAATTAAGGGAAAGGACCTGTGAGATTAACAAGAGGTTCTAGGACCTCTTCCATAATCTGACAGTTCGTGCCCGACCATAGAAGGAGTTAGATCACTCAAGGTATGCTTCCGGCATAAAACACAAGTCATAATCATGCATGCCTCTAAATTTAGGATGGTCAGCTTCACAAGTGGTCACTTCTGTCCTGATTTATTCAATCTAGATCGGGGTGATTTGGGTGGAGGACATGCCCAGAGGCCCCCCCAAATGGCCACTGTCTAAATGTTGGCTTCTGGAGGCTTTCTCCTTGCTTCTTTGAGGGCATGAATTTTAGCTGTAAAGTGAGTATCCTAGGGACCGGCATGCCAAGACCACCACATCAGGCTTCTTGCTAGAACAAAACAGGAATCCTGCAAAGGAAAGGCGTGATGGAAGAGGTTTTAGACGGCACGGCCCAGCCTGGGTCACCTATGTCAGCGACGAGGCTGCCCGGCTTCTGCTCCTGGAGGAACTGGCGGACGCGGGGCCAGGCTTTGCTTTGCAGGTCGCTGAAGTAAGGGGCGGTGCTCTCATACACGGCGTGCACGTGCTGCTTCTCCAGCTGGGTGGCTTCCTGATCCATCCTGGGGAAGACACGACCCACCAGGCAATAATACAGGTCAGAGGAGGCGCCAGAGGCAGCTGAAGGAGGGAATCTACAGCTGCAAAAGTTGTGCTAGCCTTCCACTTAGCAAAAGCGGTAATAAAGCCTTTGCTGTACCCTTAGCACAGTTGCCCCAAGACCAGTCGATGCAATAGTTTGTACCTGCACACGTTTCAAACGCACAGTATTTTGTCTTCAGGAAATAATGGTTTAGGGTGACAGAATCAATGTAATGCAAGACAAATTTTTAATTTTGGAAGCACAACCAAAATTCTTACCAAGTGTTTCACTTTGGATAAGATCATTCTATCTAATGCTAAATAGATTTTTATCTGTAACAGGTAACTCACCATTCCAATCCAACCATGAGGTCACACCAATTCTGTCCTAATATCTACCTTTCTCTACCTCTCTTCTGCTTCTGGTACAGTCAAGGGGCTCATTGGGGCAGGGGGCAGGTTACTTCAACAGTCTGCAAACAGGTTTTCTAGCCCTTCAATACTTTTCCCTCAAGTGTGTCCTGTTTTTCTGCAATAGAAATCTGACTGTGCTGCCTTCTATAGCACACTTCTTCAAAGACGTTTTGGAGTGCGTGCAGTCAAGTTCAGCTAGCTGTGGAAGGCACACAAGGCCCTTTCCAACTTTAGTCATTATGGACCTGCTCATAGCTCCTACAGAAAAATCCCAGCAAACTCCCAACAGAATTTATGTCTCATTTGTGAGATCTGACAAAACTTCCACCCAAATTGAAACAGCTTATATTGCACCCTCAACTGGAATATTCCAAGTAAACATATGGCAGGCTTTAACTGCCTCCACACAGGAAGACCCAAATACTGTGTGTGTGATTTGCTTTGAAATAAAAATCTCGGTAGATGTAAATCCATTTAAAATGTTCCTCCTCAAGGAATTTATAAGGCAATATAATTTAGAGAACCCTAGAACATTTGCATTTGCAAATGTTAAGGCTACTGACAAACTCCTTCCAGTTTGCATTTAAGAAACAGTTCCAAGTTGAAGCTACGAATTGTAGTATCGAAACAGCAACCCTTGTAGACTCTTCTCTAAGTTCTGAAAAGCATTCTTGAAGACTGCTAAGTTCTCCCCTAAATTGACTAGCCTCTATCATTTACAAGAAACCTTAAAGATAGCTATTTTTAAGTGTGTGAGCAAGATGAATCTCTTTTGCTTGTTCTGTTTCTTACGATGAAATTCAAATGCTTTGGAATAAATAACGGAGTGTGAAAATTGATCTGTAGAAGTAGAGGACCCACTATGACATTTCTGTGAAATCCTGGATCTCAATATCCTACAATATTTTTCATATGCATTTTTATGTATATAAACACATTCCTTGTGAATTTGGTAAGTGCGCTTAAGCTTATTAGACCAGTACTAACATAGGAGCATGGGATCCCAGGTTAAAGCAAAGGATATGGGACATGGTTTAGCCAGGCTTCCTAATCTCTTTGCTGGAATATGGGCCTGGAATTTTAAAGCTCAAATAAGGAATGTGCTTCTTCCATGTCTGCCACATGGGTCGCAGGGGTCCAGGAACTTGGGACATCTTTTGCTGCTTTCCCAGGCACATCAGCAGGGAGCAGGATTAGAAGTGGAGCAGCCAGGACTCAAACTGGTGCCCATGTGGGATGCCGGCATTGCAGGCTATGACATAACCTGCTTTGCCATGACACCAGCCCCCTTTCAAGGTCTTTGTGATAAAAGCATCCTTACAAAGACAGTCCAGAACAAAGGCTGACCCACATAGGCAGAAACAAGAGCAAAATGTGGCTCAATTCAATGAACCGGGTATGTGTATTTGTGTGTGTGTGTGAGTGTGCGTGTGTGTGTGTGTGTGTGGGGAGGGAGGGAGGGAGGGAGGGAGGGAGGAGAGGAAGAAGAACAAAAAAGCCAGGCATGTGAAGATGAGAGGACATAAGGAATATGCATGCCCTAAGGCTGAAACATGCTTGGTGACTGAAGTTGCCAGTAGCTATGTCTTGTTAGTGAGTTATGAGAAAAGGAAAAGTCATTTGAAAGACAGGGAGCCTTATAAAGTTGTGCACAGAAAATCAGTGGAACTAAATTCGGATGTTATTGTAAATGTAACAGGAAGAGGTTTAAAGTTATGTGTGTGTGTTGGGGGATGGGCAATAGGACTGGATTTACAACCTAAAAAAATCACGCTGGTTAGATAACTCCAAGTAGACTACAATAACTGCTGTTTTAGTTTTCCAATCAAACTCATCATTCCCCTCCTGATCGTCTGTATCTTGGCTTCCCTGAAAGGGCACGTGACCCAGGCCTGGCCAAGCGTGGTATCCCACGGCCCTGGTCACGGTCACCGATTCAGTGACAGCCAGGAATGGAAGGTGAGCCCCTCAGGCCCTTCCCTGCAATGGTTCAGTGTTGAGCTACACAAGCAGTAACCCAGCCTAGCATCTCAGAGCTGGAAAGATGTAATGGTGAGGCTGTCACTCAGCACGTTTCCTACCACATGGGAAAGGGCTGCCTGCAGACAGAAGGGAATGAAGCTGGGGTGGGCGTTGTGCTGCAGTGGGTTAAGCCCAAGCCTACTTGGGAGGCCCGCATTCCATATCGGAGCGCCGGTTCAATTCCCAGCTACGAGGTTTCTAATGCAGCTCTCTGCTAATGCACCTGGGAAACAATGAATGAATGAAGGCTCGAGTCCTTGGGTCCCTGGCACCTATGTAGGAGATCCAGATGAAGTTCCTGGCTCCTGGCTTTGGCCTTGTGCAACCCCAGCTGTTGAGGCTTTGCAGCGTGAACCAGACAGAGGCCCTCAGGGGGAAAGAGCCATGGCAGCATGGAGTCCTTGACCCAGCCTCTGAGGTTTTGCTTCCTGTTATTATGTGGGCAACTCCTTATCCTTTGCAACTCCCAGAGTTGGTAGCTTCCCCTAACCTTAAGCTTGTTGGGCTTTGACTTTCCCACCACAGAAGTCCTCTCTAATTCTGAAGTACGTCTTACACCCAGTGTTTTGGTTTTTGCTTCCTTTTATTTCTGGCCTTGATTTCTCAGAGGGCAGAAAAGAGGAGAGAAAGTGGTGAGAAATTAACAGGAGAGGTGAGTGGGCGTGTTCCCCATGAGGAAGGAACAAAGGAAAGCACATTAGCAATTCCTGCAGGGTCACCACAAAGGTTTGCTTTTTCTCTTCTGGGTGTGACTAGGATAGTGCTTCACCGACTTGAGTTTGGGCAAAGCCATGTGGCTTGTTGAGTATTAAACGTGCTCAGAGAAGCTGTACAGCTTTATGAGCCAGAGTGTGGCCTGCCAGTCCCCTTTCCTTGTTTCTGCTTGGAAACATTCCTGGACATGGAGGCATCAACCTACCTCCCGAGTACTCTAGATGGAGAGGCAGAGTGGGACACCTGCTGCTTTACTCCCCAAATGGCCACAATGGCTGGGGCTGGGCCAGGCAAAAGCCAGGATGACCAAATTCCATCTGAGTCTCCCACATTGGCAGGAGGGGTCCAAGTATTTGAGCCATATTCTGCTGCCTTCCTAGGCAAATGAGCAGGGATTGGAAGTGGAGCAGCCAGGACTTCAACTGGCACTCCTATGAGGGATACCAGCATTGCTAGAAGTGGCTTAACAAGCCACATCACAACGCTGGCCCCCAGGGAAGTTCTTTTAAAAAATATTCATTAAGATAGAATGACAATAGGCAGGAAAGAAGAACTAGAAAAAAGGAAAGCAAAGGAGAATTAAATATATAGTGAGTGGTTATCATGTGCTTCATATATATTAGTGCAAAAGAAGCAAAAAAAGGGGAGTGGCAAAAGAAAAAGATTTAAGGGCACTGATTTAATAGAGATAAAAAGGGAATGGAAAAAGGGGTAACATATATAATTCCATATAATTATTAATTTTAATCTATTGTTAGGGCTCGAAACCAGATCTATATCTCCCAAAATCAATTGTTCCTATATTTTATTATACCTTAATCAATTAGTTTAGACAAATTCTAACTACAACTACAATCTACTTGAACCTCTGTATTAAGTTGAAATCCAAAATAATAAAGTTGAGAAGGTTAAAAACTCTTGCTCATAGAATCTAGAATTGTATGAGTTTAACACCCTATGTTCATTTCCAGTGTGATGGGAAATGATTAAAAAGGAAAGTTCCAGGCAGCCCCTACTTGGATGTAAATATCACGTATCTTACAACGAATGCCTGAGAAACTGAAAATTTCATCATAGAACTCGGCTCAGAAGCACAGACATTTGAAAATATTCTCTGGTCATTTAAATTGCACTTAGAAGAAGCATCAGCTCCACCGGGGTTGGGTTTTAGCAATTCTTTATACTCTGTCCACTACTCACTATGCTGCCAACAAATTCCTCTTTCTTGCCTTAGTAAGAGTTCATCTTGCTGCTGGCAGCCAAAGGACTTTTATTATTACAGACTTGAATGGTTCTTCATGACCACAGTGTGCACCTCAGGGAAGCACTGTGGCCACCATAATTCCCAATGTGCGCACGCCAGAGGATGGAAGGCCTCTTGTTGGAGCCCTCTGGCAGGAGCATTACACTGGGCTGGCAATGCCATCTTAACACCCATGCTAGCCTGCAGGAAGATGCGAATTGTGGCAGTGCTGCCATCTTTGTCGCTTTTTGCTTGTGCAACCACAACCTAGTATCTGGGCAATTATTACAGCTTCTAGCTGGACTCCATCTCCCTGGCCTTGCCCTCATCCCTGCATCTGTCCCTGTAAGACGGCCATAACTCAGGGGTCAGCATCACTCCCTTCTGCACAAACAGCCACTTGTGGAGGCACAGCATGCCCTGTCATCAGAGGCGACGGCACAGATCACACGGCATTTGCGTCATTCCTCTCTGGCGGGCTATAGTGATATTCCCCCATGAGTCCGAGAAAAGCAGATTTGAATGCCAGTGCTCATTAACTTTCCTCTAATACCTCCTTGATAATATCCCCTCCATGGTAAAAATCCTTGCAGGGACCTCCACTGCCGACAGGATAAAGCTGGCATTCCCTGGTCTGCCACCAAACCCCTCCGTGCAGAAGCCCCAGTTTACCACCCCATCTGCTGACTGTCATCAGTTGAACCCTCAGCTTCAGCCAGAGAAGAACGCACTCACTTTTTCCCGAGTGGGTCTCGCGTGCAGCTCCTTCCTCAGGTCCTCGCTGTCTCTCACTGAAATGTTCTCCTGCCACCGTTTGCTTCCAAACTCTGGGCTGGTCTTGAAAGTCTAACACAGCTGCTTCCCCCTCCATAACAGTGTCCTGGATAACTGCAGAAAAAAAAAAGACCTCTCCCAGTATTTCTGCAGACTGCAAGCCCTCTTATCTCTATCACTCTATGGCCTTTCTCCAGATACTGTCTTGAACCCTCCAGTGTATATATTTCCAACTAGATTATAAGCTGTTGGAAGGTAGGGGCTGAATTTGATCTTCTTTCATATACCCAGATAGCTCTCTACTTAGGGAGGTTTAAGATTTTCCAACTTTTTTTTTTTTTTTTTTTTTTTTTGACAAGCAGAGTGGACAGTGAGAGAGAGAGACAGAGAGAAAGGTCTTCCTTTTGCCGTTGGTTCACCCTCCAATGGCCGCCGCGGTAGCGCGCTGCGGCCGGCGCACCGCGCTGATCCGATGGCAGGAGCCAGGTGCTTCCTCCTGGTCTCCCATGGGGTGCAGGGCCCAAGCACTTGGGCCATCCTCCACTGCACTCCCTGTCCACAGCAGAGAGCTGGCCTGGAAGAGGGGCAACCGGGACAGAATCCGGCTCCCTGACAGGGACTAGTACCCGGTGTGCCGGCGCCGCAAGGCGGAGGATTAGCCTACTGAGCCGCGGCGCCGACAGATTTTCCAACTTTTTGATGTGCAAAAGTGATGTGCATTCAGTGGAAACCATGCTTTGAATTTTGATCTTTTCCCAGGCGACCAATATGCGGTCTGCTCCTCTCTCCTGACACTGGGAAGGGGCATTGAATGTAGCTTCCGGTCAGTCCTGGGGTCACCAGGGGAAGCAGTGGCCCTTAAGTGTCCTGTGTTGCTGAGCTGCCATCTGTGGTACGTTAGGTGCATTCAGTGTATTTTTAAAAAGGATTTATTGGGGCCGGCACTGTGGCGTAGCGGGTAAAGCTGCCGCCCGCAGTGCCGGCATCCCATATGGGTGCCGGTTGGAGTCCCGGCTGCTCCACTTCTAATCCAGCTCTCTGCTATGGCCTGGGAAAGCATTAGAAGACGGCCCAAGTCCTTGGGCCCCTGCACCCATGTGGGAGACCTGGAATAAGCTCCTGGCTCCTGGCTTTGGATCAGCCAAGCTCCAGCCATTGCAGCCACCTTGGGGAGTGAACCAGAGGATGGAATACCTCTCTCTCCCTGCCTCTCCTCTCTCTAACTCTGACTTTCAAGTAAATAAATAAATCTTTTACAAAAAGATTTATTCATTTATTTGAAAGAGTTACACAGAGAGAGGGAGATACACACACACACACACACAGAGGGAGGGAGAGAGAGATCTTCCATCTGCTGGTTCACTGCCGGTGCCCCAGGTGGCAGCTTAACCCTGTATGCCACAACACTGGCATCTCAGTGCATTTTTGACTTAGAATGTTTTCAATTGACAATGAGCTTACGGGGACATAACTGCATTGTAAGTCAAGAAGTGTCTGTCTATGTCCTAGTGCTTCACAGAGTACTGAATACAGAGCATCGCTCGATAACTCATTACAGAACAAATGCATCAATGAGCTGCTTCTTTAGCTCCTTCTGCAAGACAATTCTTTACTGCAGACAAGCTGGTCCTCAGCTCTCTGGTCATAAATCACAAGGCTTCACGTGTGCTTACAGGCACTTTGGTGGAAGCAGAGTTCACACGTCCCACCTTCGTTTTGTGTTTTATGATTTCCTGCCCCAATAGAAGCCTGCTTTATTAATATATGCAATGAGGCATTTAACAGTCGCACTTTTATAACTAAAGAACTATAAATATTACAAATTATTCTTTCATAATAAGACATGGTATATGAAGAACACAGATAATATAAACCATTTAAAATTCCAAAGACAGGGGTTGATGCTGTGGTATAATAAGCTAAGCTTCGGCGCCAGCATCCTATATGGGTGCCAATCCACGTTCCAGCTGCTCCACTCCCGATCTAGCTCTCTGCTATGGCCTGGGAAAGCAGTGGAAGATAGCTCAAGTTCTTGGACTCCTGCAACCCTGTGGGAGACCCAGAAGAAGCTCTTGGCCTTGGTTCGGTGCAGCTCCAGCCATTGCAGCCATTTGAGGAGTAAGCCAGCAGATGGAAGATACCTCTCTTTCTGTCTCTCCTCTCTCTGTAACTCTGCTTCCCAAATAAATAAATAAATCTTAAAAAAATTTTTTCAAAGACATATTCACACTGTAATTCTAACGTGAAAACACAAGTTGCACAGGACATTTAAAAGACTTTACTTACAAAAATTATTTAATTATAAGATACATAACTTTAAAAATCTTTTTAATACACAGTACTTCATGTTCTTTTCAAGTACTGCAAGCTTTGTATCATAAAACTATCATTTAACTATATATTTAAGCAATAGAAAACACAAAAAATATGTTGATAGAATTTTTGCTTATCCTGTATAACTATTTTCAAACACTTCTTTCCCCACCTAGTATAGAAATCAACTCTCATTTTATACCATATCTTCTTAGATTTTAAATGACAGGGATTGGGGTTAGTTAGGTTTACTGCACGCGCGCTCTGTCAAGATGCCTCCTATTATTTGCATTGCAGTAACAGCTGAAAGCTACCAACCTGAGCCAGCTGGAGACTGCAGGGAAGCTCCTCATCTTTGTGAATCATGGCTGTCACCACCCTCCGAGGGCGACAGTTGTGACTCGTGCCTTTCCCTGTGTGCAATGTAAATGCAAAGTAGCAGGAGTGAAATGAAGCAGCAACGTCCGTCACGTGACACAGCACTGCGTGCGAGTCTCTGAAGGGAAGCCAGGGCCTGTTAGGAAGAAAACAAATCCTAATAACATTTTACGTAGCAAAAACATCAAGCCGGCCACAGCCCGGGCTGGCCTCTTGGCCTATGCACAGATTACCCAGAGGAGAACTGCTAACATATGGAGCGTGCCCAGCACTGTAAGAGCAGTTTAGAAATCAACTCTCAAGCTTCCTGTAAAACATACAGTTCCTTCCTCCCAAAATTAAATTGAATGATTCCATCTTATTCCTGAGAAAATTAGAAACACTGAGAGTCAACTCTGAATCTCGTGGCTTAATTAAAGGTTTCCTAACTCTTTCAGACATATTCCTCAGTTGTATGAAATCATTCCAGTATGCTTGGACTGCTCAATATCTGTGCATATTATTAGCTACTTCCACGTCACTTTGACAAGCACTCCCAGTTATTCTTAATTGTTCTTCTTTTTCTTCTTCATAGTAGAGTTTGTCATAACACCCATAAAGTCTCTTAAAGAAAAGCACCTTGCATACCAAAAAGCACCCTGTCATATAGAGGTCTTCAGGTACTGAATGAGATTTTAAGTGGGAGAAGCTGGGTGTGGCAGGAAAAGTCCATCCGTTGATGCCTCAGACCCTAACTGGCTGTCTGCACTAAGGTACTCACCCTGGATCACAGCTCAGTTATCTCCCTGGTCTCCGTTATGTTTTGCGTGCATACCACACTGCCACCAGTTGTACCTCTTACTACCCACAGTGGCAACCAGGACTGCATCGAGGGATACGTGTGGCCACTGGCACATTCCAGTTGCTCCTAGCCCTTCTCGAGCTTGGTCACTATTTAAGAATCACCCATCTCTCTGGGCTTTAGAATCTGCACCTACATTTTAACCCCAGGCACCTCTCTCCATCACAGGGAGGTATAGGATCTGTGCTACTGAGAGCTACAAAAGTTGGCGTTTTAGGAAGGGTATTTAAGAAAGATGCTGAAAGAACTACCAGTCAAAGCCTCTTGGGGCCAGCGCTGACGGACAGTGGGTAAAGCCGTTGTTACATGCAGCACCAGCATCCTATATTAGTGCCAGGTCCAGTCCTGACTGCTCTACTTCCAATACAGCTCTCCAGAAATGTGCCTGGGAAAGCAGAAGAAGATAGTCCAAGTCCTTGGGTCCCTGCACCCATGTGGGAGACCCAGATGAAGCTCCTGGCTCCTGGCTTCGTGCTGGCCCCACCCTGGCTGTTGCAGCCATTTGGAGAGTGAAATAGTGGGTGGAAGATCTCTGTCTCTGTCACTCTTTCAAATAAATAAATCTATCTTTAAATCAAGCCTCTTATCTTTCCTCATCAGTGTCAGAGTCCACTTTAATTACACAAGAGATGGCCTCTGTTTACTGAAGCCTGTACCAGGCCAGCAGCTAAAGATGCTCCACTTGGATTTACCTTCCAAGACCTCACCTGAGACCCCAGACTCCAGCTGACTTGGCTGTCCACGTGCCTTCCCTACGGGCAGTAGTGCTAAAGACATTCACCCTCTCAGGTAGCTGCTGGAGCCAAGGGTTCAAAGCCTTGGTAAGAATATCTCTTAGCTAATAAAGAGAATCTCAGGTAGTGTACAAGGCGTGTGTGAGCCACACAGTTGGCGGGGTGGACGTGGGAGGCTTTTCTATATGCCCAAATCACACTCCCAAACACCAACACATTTAAGCATCCTCCCTTAATTTTCCCTCTGTCTCAAATGTATGAATGCTGTTATCTTCTCCAATAAACTGGTGAGCACGGATAAAACAGGGAGGCATCTGTCTACAAAAAATTGAATGCTAATGAGTTCTTCTATTATATGAGTCACACAGCTCTGAGTATTCAGTGTTAAATGCATTCTTTTCTCCTTTTTGTTTTAAAGATTTATTTATTTATTTGAGAGGCATAGTGGCAGAGGAGGAGAGAGAGAGTGAGAAAAATGTATCACAGGGCATAACCCAAGTGGCCCCAGTAGCCAGGTCTGGACCAGACACACACATGAGTATTAGTTATTTACTATTGGTCAGGCCTATTGCAAGCATTCGATATATACCGACTCACTGAATCTATATGAAATAGAAACTATTGTTTCTCACCTCTTACAACAGGAAAAAGGAGGCACTGAGACATAGGTGATGTTCCTGAGGTTATACAGCTTGTAAGTGGCAGTCACGATCGGAACCCAATCGTTTGACTCTAGAGGTCACATTCCTTATTACACAGTTGTTGGGGTGGTGAGAAGGGGAGGCAGGTGGTGAAACAGAGACTGGAAGCTTAGGTAGGAGTGAGATCGCAAAGGGCCTAGTTAGTAAGTTAAGGAGTCTGGGTTTTATCCTGAACATAATAAGGAACCACTGAATGACTTCAACAAGGTAAGTGATGAATTTTGACTGGGTTTCAGAAATCTCCTCTGGGAAGAGTGTCGACTAGGGATTCCTGCAGGAGTCCACAATGAAGACAGAGAAGAACTCGGGCAGACACGGGGGATGAAAATTGCTCAAAAGCAGGTACACACTAGAGACACTAAGGACATGGAACTGCATGGATTGAGCGTGGTGACTAACGAAGAACTCAGGCAAACAGCAGACTGCAGGTGGAGGTGCGATAATGAGGGGCTGAGATAGCAGGATGTACCCCTACCATCCCGTAATACAGTAGAAGGGAGGATATGAAAGATAAACAAAAGGCCACTCTGGTAAGCAAACCCTGCCCTTGGAATGCATGTGAACACATCGAAGAAGTTCACTGAAAATTTATGCACCTGCTGGAGGCAGCATATAAAAAGGACTAGATATTGGCAACTGACTGTTATCGTGTGGGCTGTTCATATGTATTCCTTAAATTTTGTGTAATTAATTACAATATTTTCCAGATGGGAGCCACATCCCTTATGATCTCTTCCTCTTTGTTTGGTATTGCGATTTGCAGTGCTCAGTAAGAATCTACTGCACAGGGGCCGGCACTGAGGCGTGGTGGGTAAAGCCGCCTCCTGCAATGCCAGCATCCTATGTGGGCACCGGTTCAAGTCCTGGCTGCTCCTCTTCCGATCCAGCTCTCTGCTGTGATGGCCTTAGAAGATGGCCCAAATCTTTGGGCCCCTGCACCCGCATGGGAGACCCAAGAGAAGATCCTGGCTCCTGGCTTTGGATCAGTGCAGCTCCAGCTGTTGCTGCCATCTGGGGAGTAAACCAGCGGATGGAAGATCTCTCTCTCTCTCTCTCTCTCTCTCTCTCTCTCTCTCTGCTTCTGAAACTCTGCCTTTCAAATAAATAGATAAATAAATCTTTTTTTTTTTTTTTTGTAAAGAACCTATTGCACAAAGAGGTAGTGAAAGAAAAAGGAGGTGGAAAGAGCTGGTCCTGGATATCTGGGGCTGTGGCTACGCATCAAGGGGGAAGCAAGCGATGGAGAAGTTTCGTTTTGGTTCTGTGGTGTCTGAAGGACAGCAAAGTAAGGTGGGTATGAAGCTTGGGGGAGCGGATTGTATGAAAGATCATTTACAAATCATCCTTATCCTTGGACTTGGCATTGACAGCCATGGGAGTAAATTAAATCCAAGGTCTTATGCACAGCAAGGAAAGGAATATGACCAGAACACCATGGGTCAGCACTATTTAACCCCTGGAACGTAAGCCATCGAGGAAAGGCTGGTCACATGCTGTTAGAGCTCTCCATAATTACATTTAGTGCAAGAAATAGTCATTCAGCTCCAGGTCTCAGTCACTCTGGTAGCTACTCTCTAGCAGGCACAGGCTAAGACAAGACCAACACAGAAGAGCTGACGTACAATGCAGGCAGTGAGCACATGGCTGTGTGAGGGAAGAGCAGGCACCCCCGTCTTTGTCATTTGGATGGCGCTCTGACTCCGATTCCTCCTACAACAGAGACCAGAGAAGCAGCCACACTGCTACTCCCGCTCTACACAGAACTCCTCAATGACACACCGGAGAGAGTACAGTGGATGTGGCGGTGAAAGCAACCACTGGTGTTTCTAACTGAAATTCCACAAACAAAGCAAACCCAGGGACTTTCAGGTTACCCTGGGAGAACATGCGCCTCCCTGTACTCTCAACAAGGTCTAGAAAGATAGCCAGGAGGAAATATGTGTTGGAAAACTGCGGACAACATGAAGGAATTCATCCTAGGGGAACAAGATCAACTATTCCCTAGGAATACTTTGTTTTTCTTGCAAATGTTCAAGGATGATGTGTCTAAGCGGAATTCATTTGAGAGCAAGATATTATCTTTAAAATCGCGATGAGGGGAATGAACGGGATCAGTGAGAGGGTGTGTGGCGGGCAGGGTGGTTACAGGGAGGGACATGCGGAACTCAGGGAAGCAGAGCTGGCAGCAGGATGCTGATCGCGAGATCCGTCATCCAGGTTGTTTGTTCCTCCACAGGCACTGCCGAGGCCGAGCTCCTTGTATCTGCATTACAATCCATTTTGATTTTGTAGATTAGAGGATGCCAGAAAAGACCAAGAAATAAAAAATGAGATTTAAGGAAAATGAAAATAGAGCAGCCGGCTTCCCCCAGGCATCTGGTGTCAAGTTGACAAAACTGTCGGTCCGTGTTCAGATAAAATAATAGGATACTGGGATGGAGGCTCGAAGGAGGTTCTGATGTGACAAGAGGAGAGGCAGAGCATTTATTACCCATCTGCTTTCTTCCAGAAGAGACTGGGAAGGGTGGAGACAGAGCCCACCGTCATTTCATGGGCAAAAGGCTGTTTTGATGAAGACCGGGTAATCAAGCATAAAGCTATAAATCCTCCAATGATTTCCTAATAATGGAATTAAAAAGCAAAGGTGAGGATGAATTACACATTACTGTGTTTCAAAATATATATTTATAATACAATTAACCCCAAAACAGGCACTCATGGGGTTATTACCAAAAAAAAAAAAAAAAAAAAAAAAAAAAAAAGAGAGGGAGAAAGAAAATCTGATCTTTTATTTTACTGATATTATATAACTACATAGATGTGTGAACAATTTTACCCCCACACAAGGAGCTATGATTACAAACTAAAGAGTCCTTTAAAATCGAATAAAATTCAGCTTTATAAAAAAGTCACTATGTATCTTTAATTTTCTCATTTTACTATAGGTTGATGAAAAATTCATCAGAAATCAATATGGAATAAAGAATTGAATTTTGGCAAATAGGTTAGTGCAATGGTCTCCAACCCACCGTGCTCTCACAGAAGTGTTTCTTGAAATCCACTCTCCCGTTATCATCCTGGTGTTCACCCTCACTCTCCAGCACTAAGGACAAAGTCCAGATCCTGGGCTTGTCATGTAAGCCCTACTCCAGCTGACCCCAGTCCATCCTGCAGCCTCTTCCCTTCCCATGTTCTGTCCCCAAGCAATGCTCTCTGCTCTGCCATTGCTACTCTAATGCTCACTCTTGTTCCCGTGTGACAAGAACTTTGTACCAGAATGTACATCCATCCACCCATTGCTTCTTTCATGGAGAAACTCTTGCTGGGATGAAAAGAAAAGCAATCAGCCTAGTGACTGAATTATTTACATTCTGGTGCAAGCTCCTTACCTAGTACTCCTGGTCTACTTCCAGACTCACAATTCTCCGAATGCTTTGGACATTCCACGTCTTCATGCTTTTTGCTCATCTGTTCCCACTGTGCCTAGAATTTCCTTTGTCCATGCAACCTCTCTGGAGATTCAGCTTGTGTCAGGTTGTCTATGAAGCCATTCCTGTTCCCCAGAGGTGATCTGTCACCTGTGTCTCTCCATGTCAAACAGACACACTTTGGTACGAGCACTGTGGTGGCCACTGCTCACTTTATCTTGGATAACACCTAATGGTATATTATTTTGGGGACAACCTTGTAGTGTGTAGCACTGGTGGGATGCAGGGCCTTACCTCTCCCCATGGATGCTGAAGGAGGGGTATATTCTCCTGTTTCCATCCCCTGGTGGGATGGTACTGTGGGTTGAATGGCAGCCCCCAACAAGACATCTCCATGTCTTCTGGAATTTATGAATGTTTGGAAAAAGGGTGAAATGTTTTGGATGTTACTATTTGTTACACTAAATTCATGCTGACATTTCTTTGTCAGTATAGCAGTGGCGTTAGAATGTGGGGCCTTGGGGTCTGCTCCACTTCTGATCCAGCTCTCTGCTATGGCCTGGGAAAGCAGTGAAAGATAGCTCATATCCTTAGGCCCCTGCACACATGTGGGAGACCCAGAAGAAGCTCCTGACTCCTGGCTTTGGATTGGCCCAGCTCTGGCCATTGCAGCCGTTTGGGAAGTGAACCAACAGATGGAAGACCTTTCTGTCTGTCTCTCCCTTTCTCTGTCTATAACTCTACTTCCCAAATAAATCAATAAAATATTTAAAAAAGAATGTGGGGTCTTTGGGAGATGTTTGGGTCATAGGGCCACTGCCGTCATGAATAGATGGGTTAATGTCTTTCAAGAGAGACTGGGCAGGTTTAACTAGGGATCGTGAGATGAGATCATCCTGAGTCAGTGGGGCTCTATACCCACTGTCAAGTGTCCTGATAACAGAGAACTAGAAAATGCACAGGACAATATGAGAGGCAGAGACTGGAGTCACCAGAAACAGAAAGAGGCAAGGAAGGACTTTCCTCTAGGGCCTCTGAAGGCAGCACTGTCCTGCTGACAACTTGATCTGGGAGATCTGGTCTCCAAAGCAGCTGAGAATAAACCTCTATTGTTCTAGGCCACGTGGCTTGTGGAAATTATTACACCAATGCAGGGAAACAAATGTAGAGGCTCTGGTCACATGACCTAGATGCAGTCAGTCAGGAGCTCTCATGCTGAACTCTGAAGCCTGGGTGAGACATTCCAAGGCAAGGAACCGTGGTGGTGCCCAGGGCAACAGGAGCCCATGCAATGGCCAGATGACTCCTGCTAACAAGGGGTCCTTGGTCTCCTCAGACTCTCTTGCTTCCTGCCTTTTCGGCAGCCTAGTTTCTCTTGATGCCATGCAGTTCCCCCAGTGGATTCCAGAAAAATTTCTTCCTGTTTATGACATCCAGAATTAATTTCTGTTGGTTACAATTCAAAATTTGATTAAATTAAAAAATATTGGCAGTCTTCGTGCTCTAATGTGATCAGAGGAATATGAAGATTCTGAGAAGCATCATCAATATTCCAGAGAGGAAATCTGACAGTCAGTGGCATACAGTGGCAAAGGCTAATTCAATGAATCGCCCCTGGTTGCTGGAATTAGATGTCCAAATAGGGCAAGGCTTTAGGCATCGCCACTCTTCTTGCCAGAGAAAAGTATGAAGGGCATGAGGAATTCAAGGTGATAATGCATTTGAGTAGTGTTTAGAAAGAGAAAAATAAACTCAAACTGCTTATTTCTTAACACACAAATTTGATTCTCTTATCTCTCAAAGCAGTGGGCCTAAGGCAGCTGAAAATAAACTCGTAGTTAGAACCAACAGGTTGACAAATTCCTTGAACTCATAGCCTTACCAAGCATTTGCTGTGAGAGGGCACTGACTGGGAGAAGAACTGGACTCTGAGGATAGAAATGCCAATTTATGGACACAGCACCTCTTCCAGGGCCTGCTAAGGACAATCCTTGCAGGTCCTATAATTCCCCCACCAGACGGAGTTTCTTTCGAAAGACAGGCAGTTCAGCCCTCCCACACCACCACGTTCCCGCCACCTCCTACTGTCCCCAAATCTATAACAAGTCATTTTCCTACATGCTCCAGAAAGACAATTAGGAAGCAAACCCAGAAGGCTTACGACACCAAAATCATAATTATAGATGGCTGAATTTAGAAGGCAAAGATCTGGTTTAAGTATCCACACATATGGATTCTGAGGGTGACTCACAGAGAAATGTAATTTTAGATTGTACCAAGTTTATCAATATGGGTATACTTATGGGAGACTCTGGATTCTGGGCAACTGCAGATGGTTCTAGAAACTTGCTCATCTGGTACATCAAACTCTAGACTTGGGGTGGCCTGAGCAGAGGCAAGACGCCACACATCTCTTGGTCCAAGATCAGATAAGGTATGGCAAGGTGGTCTGCTTTGTGGCATCCAGTGGCTATTGGGTGGGGTGGTTGCTGAACAGAAACACAGTCTAGGGACGCATCATATTGATAGAGTCCTCAGAACTGCTCTCAATGGCCAAGGTGACTGTCTTCCCCTAATCCTCAGTGCTTGTCCCTTTGGGGCCATAAACAAAGTGACTATGGTGGCAAGGATGACAACTGCCTATGTGCTCAGTAACAGGGTCCCCTGCTGTCCAGGCTGATCTTGTTACCTCTGCGCTCAGTGCTCAGTTGGCCAGCAGCAATAACAAATCCTGAGCCCCTGACAATACACGGTGCTTCAAGGGCACTGCTGCTTGGCTGACAGCAGGTTGATTGTCTCAGGGAGGCAACCACAGGAAGTTAATTCAATGGAGTAGACACTCATCCGGATTTTCATTTTCACTGTTGGCCTACCATGCTTCTATTAGCAACACCATCTGCTGGCAACACTGCCAGGAGGCTCTTTAAGGAAGCTTCCCGGCCTTGCAGCTTCCATCTGGGTTTGACCAATGAGAAGCATAAGCAGGCAAAGAAGGAGGCCAAGTTACTTATTTCTCAATGAGGGGCCTGTGCCTAACAATGGCTTTGTCCCTCACCTGAAGGTCACAGCTCCTGCTAGGCAGCCCGCCCCTAGGGTTAAAGTTCTTGCCAAGATCTGGTACTCAGCCTTTTTCCCTGACCCTTTCAAGTCTAGGGACAGACATGGCTTCCGGTCATGGCCAAGCCCAGGTGCTTCACCACCCCTTGTGACTTTCCCTTAACCTTGCCAGCACCCCGAAAGCAGACCTTTCACAAAACTCTCTTCAGTGACACCTTGTGAATATACCACATCTGATATATTAATGCAGCTAACAGCATCTCACACAACATTGCTTCTGTTTCTCACAGCGAAGAAACAAAGTCTAAACGATGCCCAGTCACTGGCCGTGTTCTATGTCCAGTTCTACACCTGCACACCTCTGGCATTTAATAGTGGCCTCCGAGGTTCCACGTCCACCCTCCCCAAATCATGACCATCACTGCAACGCGCCCAGCCCTGGGGACCGCGGCTCTGATTCACGTTCACGGCCTGCACCGTCCCCAGATTTACATACAGAACTGCCAGGCCCGGTGAGCAGGATTTCTCAGCAAATTTATGCCCCTGGAAACCTATCCCGAGGGTCTCATTCTGCTGCCCTTGAAGGACACTTGGGCAGGGCCACAGGTGATTCGTTAGAGAATAAAGTGATGCATTCATGATACACCCTCAGTTCTGAAAATATTTCTTATCATCAAACCAAGGCTCCAGATTTCATCCTCACTTGAAATTGACCCCCAGCTTGGGCTGTGGTCACCAGGAAGCCGGCAGTGGAGCAAGCGGAGCACAGTGGTCTCTTCTCTTGGCGTTCCTGGCACCCCAGCTCCAGCTTTTGCTCAGCTCTTCCAGTGCTGCGGTGGCTGGCAGGGTGGGGGTGGGGTTGCGGCTGGCACAGGGGGAATCAGGAAGAGTATTTTTGACAGGTGCTGGTGTGAGCTGATGTCACAGCTGTCTGGGCATGAAGCATTTTTATGGTCCTTCTGGAATGTTCTGTTGGTTTTCTGCAGACCCTCATGGCTAAGGACCCCTCCTGGACAGTTTCCTGCCAGGGTGATAGACTGCCCTGCTGGCAGCTTAAGCCAGTTCTCAGCAGCTGCTGGTCCAACCTCACCCCTCCACATTTTTTCACCTTTTCCCACTTTTTCACCTGCACATTGTTTATGGCATCTGGGCCAACATCATCTGTCTTGCGTGGCCCTCATCTGGCCCAAGGAAGCCACATGGATCCATCTTCAGTTGAGAGTTCCAACATTTGCCAAGCAATGTCCCCTCTCTGCTGTCTTGGGTTGCTTCTACCAGCCTTTAGTCTTCTCAGGCATAAGCTTGACCTCAGATCACTACATCCTCTCAACCACAGGGGGCACATACCCAGCTTTCTGTGTGGTGCTCTTGGAGGCCTTGCCACATGACTTAAAGATGGGGAGACCCCTCCTCCCTTCTCCCAAGATGTCGCACGTGTCCTGGCAGAGGAATGGTACTGGGTGGGGGAGAGGGGCTCCAATTGAAAAGGAAACAAAGTTGCTAAGCCTTCCCTCCACAAGGCCGGCACTAAGCCTTTGCTCGAGTTTGCCGCACTTCTGCATCCCAGTGACTCAGCGTTTCCAACAATCCAAGATGGCCCCCGGGGGAGGTACCTAGCCTGACAGGAGACTTCCGTATTCGTGGACAGTATGTGTCCTCAGCTGTGATAGGCCCTTGAGGGTGTGCCTGGCTCATGTCCTGCCTTACCTTTCAGCTGGTTGGCTCGATTCCCCTGTGCCCTGGACAGCCCCCTTTCTGCGTCTATAAAAGCTCTTCCCCTCCCAATAAAGTCAACCCCCGGCTGCACCCTGGGGGTTGACTGATTTCCCGACTCTGGTGTGGTTCCTTTGCTGCCGACAGTCATCATCCCGCTCGGCCCCTGAGCCCCCCAGGCTGGCCCTGAGGAGCTCTATCGGACCTGCTGCTCCATGACAAGCAGCAGAATGGGGCATCCATGGCATGTCCCCAAACCCTCCTAAATAAATCGATTTCCCAGAGTTCAAGTCCTTCACCATGGGTGTTGGGCTAAAGGTCACAAAACCAGATTTCCTCTAATTCAGCCTTGAAAATGAATGAAGTTCTGACACAAGTTATAAACATGGATAAGCCTGGAAGATCCTTTGTTAGGTGAAATAAAACAGACAACCAAAGGACAAATACTATGATTTGTCTTAGGTGATGTTCCCAAATTCTTAGAGACAGGTAGTGGAAGGATATTCTTAGAGACAGGAAGTGGAAGATAGTTGCTAGGATAGTTGATAGTTCCACTAGCAGGGATGTGGAGTATGTTCATCAGTTTTCCATTGCTTTAATGAAATACCTGAAGAAAGCTAACTTTATAAAGTAAAGAGGTTTATTTTGATTTTGGTTCTGGAGGTTCACAGTCCAAGATCAGGTGGGCCCATTGGTTCAGCCTGTGGAAAGGTAATACAGGGCAGCAGGTGGCCAGAGTGTGTGTCCATGTCTAAGTGGTCTCTCACTAAGCCACCAGGATTCAGTCATAGGGGCTGCACCCAAATGACCCAATCCGATTCAATCCCCTCCTAACAGCCCTACCTCTAAACACCATCATCAGATTAAGTTCCGCCCTCTGAGTACCACCAGCTTCAGGCTTTGGGGCTCAAACCCCTGTGTTCAGGAAGACTGATACTGAAACCACAGCAGGGAGTTCATGTTTACTAGGTCTAGAGTTTCATCTTGAAAAGATGCAGAAGTTCTGAAGACTGATGTGGTGGCTGCACAACAATTAATGTACCTCATGCCTTGAAATGATTAAAATGGTCAATTTTGTGGTATGCATGTTTTACCTCAATTAAAAAGTTAATTGTAGACACTTCCCCAAGTCTGGCTTAGGTTAGTCTACCAAACGTTAAAACCATGAGACGAATGGCCAGCTCATTCACAGGAGACTGAGCTTGCTATCAAGTTCCTGGCTCCTCCCTCTCCCTGCTGCTTTGCGGTGCGGGGGTGGGGCTCTATAAACAACACTGCTTCTTTGCCAAGTGGCTCTGCTCTCAGGGGATACCAAGGGAGCCCAGAAGGCCGGAGGAGGGGGAAGAGACCTGCTCCTCTCTGTTTACTTCCTGTTCCTGCCAGAGTTGCCCAGCAACAGCCCTTCCCTGGCAGCAACATTCTCCAGTAGCAGAAGGTTCTAGTCCAGTTTGCTCTGCTCTCCCTGAACCAGCCTTTCTGCAGACACCCAACAGACACTGTGTCAGGCAAGCAAGGCCCCGGCTAAGACCCCTGTGCCCAAGTCCTCAGGGTCCCTCTGCAAGGCTCCTAAAGCAGCAGCAGCAGCTTTTCCAGAGCTCCCCTGCTTGGAGGTCTGGGTCCCACCTTTGGGGCACCTCCTCCAAGTTTATGGGTTCCTCTAAGATCTGCTCTTTTCTGGGTTCCCCCAACACAGGGGGTCAGCTGCTTCCTGCAGTAGCTCTTGCTGTGTGTGCTGCCTCCTTTGTTCCTTTTTGCATTTTCTGTCCTCTAAGATGTGTGAGACCAATTTCTTATGTTAGATTTTCTCTCTTAACAGAACCAGGGTGCTTTCTGTGTTCCTGACAGGACCCTAATACTACTGTATTTTTGCACCACTATGAACCAAATGAAAACAAAAAAGAGCTCCATTTCAGCACCCTGCTCCAGTTATTTACTGCCCATCTCTCCCCATTAGTTTGTAAACATCATGAAGTATATATATACATATATATATATATATATATATATATATATATATATACACATACAGGTTCAATGATAGATAGCTACCACTTGGAACACAGCCTGGCTCACAACAGTTATCTAATCCTATTCACCAGATAAATGAATAGGAAATACTTCATTTAACCTTAAATACATAATAATTTTAGTCACAAAATATGCTTATAATATATAAAAATTATAAGCACATGCAGTTAGGAAGATAAGTAGCCAAACTTTGCAAAATTCCCTTTACTGAAATTTTCTAGCAATATTCATTTTCTCCACCCCAACTTTATTGTTTTATTCATTTCCGTCTGTGGAATTTCTCCCTACTTTTCTCATACATTAGAGCATGTTATCCATAGGATACTCATTAAGTCAATAAGATACTTTTTTAATAATAACCATACCTTTGATATTATACCAAGAGGCTAGAATGACAAGTCCATTTTAAATCCAGCTAATACAAGATTTAAAAATTGAAAGAGCAATATAATATGAAACTTCAACAGTAAAACTCAGAAGATTTGGGTATGATAAGAAAATATTGCCCTGGGAGAAGAGGACCTACATCAGAGGGTGAGATATGTCCTTCTCTGGCAACATGACCTTGGACAAGACAGTGAGCTTCTCTTAGATATCTGTTACTTCCTCTCAGAAAAAGTATAGGCAATTTCTAAAGTATACTTCCTCTTTTTGTGTATTTGAGAGACAGAAACAGAGATCTTCCATCTGCTAGATCTCTCCCCAAATGCTTATAATAGCTGCGACTGGGTCAGCCTACAGCCAGGAGCCCAGAATTCCATTTGGGTTTCCCACTTGGGTTGCAGAGATCCCACCACTTGGGCCATCAGGGACTGCATTAGTAGGAAGCTGGAACCAGGAACAAGAACCAGAACTGGGACTTGAACCCAGGCACATGGATATGGGACGCGAGCATCCCAACAAGTAGCTTAACCACTAAGGCCAAACACCAACCCCAGTTCCTCCTCTAAGACTCGAGTTCTGTACACAAAAATGTGCTTTAACATCATCCAAGACAACAGAACTTTCACACATCTATAGGATTCCTTCCTATCACAGTCCCCAAACACCTTACCCCCTGGGAACTGAGGGGCCAGGGAAGTGTGAGGCAACTGAAAGTAAGAGCAGTCCTTGGTGCCAGGTCCAACTTCTACTTCCAAATGAAATCATAAATTTCCACGCTAATACTTTTTAAATCTGGTTGGGAGAATATTAACATTGACAGTTGCATTAACCGTCCAACTCACTGGAATATTTTGCAAATCGAAAGGTCAGGGAATCCAATTCATCTTTCACTGTCATATAAATCTGTAACACAGCCCAGAAGGCACCTGCTTGAGATCTGAAGGCGGAGCAGAAGAAATTCGGCTTCCAACGCCAGGTGAAGACCGTGAACTGGGATCACGGTGTAATAGGAAGTGGACTCTGAGTGCCATCCACACTGCCTCTTTATTTGTTAGGAGAATACACCACAATGGGGGATATACTACAGTATAAAAGTTGGCCAGATGCCCCTTTAGAAATGAAGAGTGAGAACAGAGGGAATGCAAGTGTGCATAAAACAACTGATCTCAGAATCCAAAGCTCAAGGACACTGAAAGAACACACTGGTTTGTTTAATCCTACCAGATGACTACAAAAGTTGACAGAGTAAATCTTGTTTTTTTCCTTTTCCGAGTTTTGTTCACAGAAGTAAAATACAGCTTGCAGATACCTGGAAAAAATTCAGGTAGTAATGGAGCTATTGCCAGGAAAGATCGAAAGGGAAAGCAATGTTCAGCCTGAGAGAGGGAGCCTGAGACGGTCTCGTGTGTGTGTGTGTGTGTGCACATATGTATTTATTTATAAACAACACAAAAACATGGCTAGGTGGATTCACAAGCCTATGTAGGCAGCACTTTCTCTGCCCTACAATGTAGCTGGCTTCCCCATTCGCTCTGAGTGCACCTGTCTCCTCTAGCTTCTCTACTCTGATCTGTTGCATTTAGTCTGCTTAAAATAAATCAGGCGACTAAGTCTCTTGGCATCCTATCTAAACCATGCAGAAGAAGACTTTCAGGTCACCTGAAGGGCGCATGGTGGTGACATCTGTACTGATCACTCGCAGGCTGCTTTGGTTCTTGACCTGGGATCGGGAAGCTGGGGAGGGTTGGCTGCCCTGCAACCTTTTGCTAAGTCCTTGGGCACTGGTCCTCTGAGCCTTCTGATTTTAACCAGAGCTCCCTGATGCCACTTCATGGCTGTGTGTTCACTTCCATGCTAGTTCTGCCTCATTTAAGCTGAGCCCCTTAATATCTTGGATCTTAGCGTTGTCTTCATGTCTAAGCAACCCGCACATGCTTAACACCCCTGACAACTAGTGCAGTGGTGCTGTCTGAATGCTTCCATCACTTAGCCGTTCAATTCTGAATAAGTGACACAATTATGAAAGCTGCACAGAAGTAGGAAATACGCCGGTTGAAAGAACGGTCTCATTGGCAGGCAGTCGCATTGTATTTTGTAAGAATGTGTTTGACATTTTAAGCTTTCCTGTGGCTGCACTTCTCCTAGCAGCAGGAGTTATTAAGTCTGTGCCCAGAATAAACCAGACTGTTTTGGAAAGTTTCATTTTTCAGCTTTCATACTCCATTTTATGACTGTGTTTGCTTCTTCAGGGATATGAAGACACAGTCTATTATTTCAAATTTCAAATTACACAGTTTTTAACCTTCTATACATTCCATCATAATTGACTCCAAAAACAAACACAAAAACCAAATTAAACACCAACGGAGAGTTCTAATTCTCAATTAAAAATTAAATAAGACAAACATTCAACCTAAAGATACTGGGGCAGGATGGAAATATTTCTTGCGAATGACTATACAGTGTTTCATGGAAGCTAGGGTGGTCACATGTACCATTATTTTACTGGCTGCCAAGGAAGCTGATGATAGGCCATCAGCCATCAGATGTACCCCAAAGTCAAAGAGTGGAAATGTACAATGTTTATAAAAAGATGACATTCGATTTTTGAAAGTCAGTTCTAAAATAATGGAGATTATATGAGAATTTTTAATGGTGTTAGTGTTTTAAATTTTCGTTAGACATCAAATGCTTGTTTATGACCTCTCAAATTGTTAGAAAATGAGAAGTTACATATCTCACACATGAGAAAAGCAGAAGAAAGAATAGGCAAACAGATTTAAAAACAAAGCTGAGGCTTTGAGAATCAACGAGTAGAGAAACCACGAAACTAGTTTCTTAGGGATCCAGGACTAGAATCTGAGTGTCCTGATTCCACTGCCCAGAGAACCCCCGCATCTCACTGCCGTCTAACAGAAAACAGGAGTTACTCCAGCTTCAAAGAGCTTCAAAGAAAGTAGTTGCTGTCCAGAGTATTCAATGAGCTATTTAAATGTTTCAGTGACTACTGTTTACCTGTAATCAAAATGTTTAAAATATGCCCTTTTCCCTTCATTTCAAAATTATTCAAGTATTCTTCAAATTACTGTCCTGTTGCATGAATCAAAAGACACAGAACACTGGGAATAATTCAAAACCCAGAACCATGTGGTTAAAAGTTTGCAACTTGACAAGGCACTCCTGGCCTGCAGCGCAGTCTTGGTCTGAAGCTGATCTGCTTTTAGCCCATGAGTGGTGGGTTTTCCAGTACCTTCTGCCCTTCAAGGCTCATTTCCTTTCTATCACGGTATGCTCTACACAAAGCCATCCAATTATGCCAGAATGGATCATCTTAATGAGAATAAAAAGCTTCTGTGTGCACATACTGCCAATACGTTTCAAAGGGCCTACATCTTAACAAGCAGAAAAACGATAGACAAATGATCCGATAAAGACCATAATGTACTTTGAAAAAAATCTTTAAAAATGTGTAGCTCAACCTTCTGCCTAGGGGTTTCTACATATGCTGCCCACATACGAACGCATCTATATAGCTTTTTTAGGGTGATGGCGTATGGTCTAGCCCAGTTCCCCACGGCTATGCAGTAACCAGAGTATTTTTTGCTAGCAAAACAGGAAGAGTTTGGTCTGCTTTTCTGCCGCTTCAATGCAAAGCCTCAAGAGGTTCCTGCACAGGAGAGCCAGAATGGGGACTCCAGTCACGGTGTGCAGCAGGAAGAAGTCACAGTAGACTAGAAGGACTTCCAGAGGAATGGACTTGCAGCTCTGGGATTTGCATTTTCACAGACTTCAGGTCTTTCAGTGGATTCTGTGGACTCTGACCTGAGTCTTCAACTATATGAGTCTGGCTGGCAAGCAAGGAAACAGTTTGCTCAGAAATCCAACTTGGTGTATCTGCCTTACCTGCTAGAAGCCTGGGTGGAATTTCCATACTTAAGGTGCATTGTAGCTGGTGAGATGTTTCTACAGGGATCTGTGCCACAAGAACTGCTCTTTTATGAACACCATGAACTCACCATACCCAAATCTCTGAAGTTAACAGTAGACCTCTACACCAATGTTGTGGTACACTGGGTTATGCCCCTGCCTGAGACACTGGCATCCCATATGAATGCCAGTTCTGGTCCTGGCTTCTTGACTTCAGCTCCCCGCTAATGTGCCTGGGAAAGCAGCGGGATGGTTCAAGTGCTTGGGCCCCTGTCACATAGGAGATGCAGATGGAGTCCCAGGTTCCTGGCACTGCAGCCATTGGGGGAGTGAACCAGAGAATGGAAGATCTCTTTCTCTCTCTCTTTCTCTCTCTGCCTTTTAAGTAAATAAGCACATTTTTTTTAAACGTACGTATACCCCCAAAGTTAACACTTTCTATATCTTCCTCTTTAGCACCAAATGAAGTCCCTGTCAATTTTAGGCAATTTTCAAATAATATATTGCACTGGCACAGTACTTTGGTTACAAATGATGAACCAATATTGATATATTATTATCCAACGTACACACTCTATATTAGAATTCACACTTCGTATTGTATTGTTCTATGGGTTTTGCCAAATGCATCAAGCATCTGCCAATACATTAGCATGCAGAACAGTTTCACTGCCCTAAATATGCACTGTGCCCACATGTTCATCTCACTGCCTGTACCCAACCCCTAGCAACCACTGCTCTTTTTATCATCTCCATAGTTTTGTATTTTCTAGAATGTCAGAGTCTTTAGTCTTTCCAGGCTGGTTTCTCTTACTTGGCACATGCATTTAAGATTCTTCCATTTCTTTTCATAGCTTTGAAGCTTGTTTCTTTTTTTAAAAAATGATTTATTTATTTTTGTTTGAAAGGCAAAGTTGCAGAGAGAGAGAAAGAGAGAGAGACAGATAGAAAGATCTCCATCCACTGGTTCACTCCTCAAATGGCCATAACAGGCAGAGTTGGTTCAGTCTGAAGCCAGGAATGAGGAACTTCATCCAGGACTCCGATGAGGTGGCAGGGCCCCATGCATTTGGCCTATCTTCCACTGGTTTCCCAGGTGCAGTAGCAGGGAGCTGGATTGAATTGGAGCCCATATGGGATGACAGCACTGCAGGTGGTGGCTTAACCCACTGTGCTACAATGCCAGCCCCTTCCTTCCTTTCCTTCATTCTTCCATTCCTTCTTTCCTTTCACTTCCCTTCCTCCTTCCCTCCCTCCTCACTTCCTTCCTATCCCTGAATACTATTCCATTGTATGTCTCTACCACAGTTTGTTTCCATTCACCTATTAAAAGACAACTTGACCACTTCCATTTAGGATATTTATAAATAATGTCACCACCAACATCCATGTGTAGGTTTGTTTATGGACGTGCCTCTTAATTTTTCAGTCTTTCCTGTTGACATGCATATGGACCAATGAAAGCGGACCTGATACATAACTCACTTCAGGTCTACTTTTCTGAATGCTCCTTAATACCTGTTTGGCCATCAGCTACTATTTCTAACTGTCAAATAACCTCTGCAAATGTATTTTTCTGAAGCACAGTGAATACTAATGGCCAAAGGTTTACCTATTTCCTTCAGGGCTGCCGCTGTGGATGAATGAGTTTCCTCTGTGCACTCCAGAGGGCTGACTCTACATGGCAGGCTCACATCCAGTAAAGGTAGCAAGTCCTCATCTGTTCCAGACGTGTCAACATCACTTCTGAGGACTATAAACCCACAGTGGAGATGAAGCTATTTAAACTTTCAAATGAAGAGTCAGATTTGGATGCTTCTACTCTTCCCTAAAGGGGCTATTCTAGGTTGAGATCAGACACCCCAATGTTCTTGACATTTATCTAGTGTTCTTGATATTGACATTCTGGTATTTATTTCCACAGCCCAAGGTAGAATATTTTTCTCTGTACCTGGAAGATCCACATTTTGCTGTTGCTCGTCTCCTTCAATTTCAGTTTCCAAATCAACAGATGGTTACTGCTTCCGTTCCAGTAACTTGTTTCCAGCAGGGTCATGATCCCCCGTGGTACAGAGATGTTCTTGGTCCTATGTTCTGGGTCCTGTGTTCAACATTATGCCATGGATCTCCTGGCTCACTGTGCAGCTGAAGGAGATTTACCTGGCTCAGATGTTTGCATTCTGGATGCCAGTCCTTTTCACCTAGAAATATCTGTGTTCAATGCATCACGGTAGTTGTAACAGAAAAACTAGCCTAATGTCTTGAGTGAGGATGAAATATGAGACCCTGGGTGCTTGTTTCAGCAGGAGGTTTCCTGGATTAACTGCAATAATAGCTTGTTCTGATGAATTCTGCAGAGGCATATCTGGACTCCAATCTGATGCAGTACCATGCTTAAAAAACACTATCAGAAAGATCCTATAGTGGAAAAGAATGTTTTTTTCCCTCTCCCTTCTTAATTTTGTCATTTAAAAGTCAATATTGCATTACATACCTATAAGAAGTGAAAGCAGGGACACAGAGAGATTTGTATACCTATGTTCAATGTGGATTATGTACAATATCTAAAAGGTAGAAGCAACTCAAGTATCTAAGCACAGATAAATGTATAAACAAAATGTAATGTGTACATACAATGAAATATTATTCAGCATTAAAAAGGAATAAAACTCAGGCACATGCCATAACATGGATGAACCTTGAAGATGTTACGCTAAATGCAATAAGCCACACATAAAAGGAGAGATATTCTGTGGATCCTCTTACAGCTCCCAGAACAGGCAAACTCATACAGAGAGAAGGTAGAGGAGTAGTTGGCACGGACTGCAGGGACAGGGGATTTGGGGAGCTACTGTTCAATGGCTACAGCATTTCAATCTCAGAAGACAAAGAAGTTCTGGAGCTGGACGGTGGTGATGGCTGCACGGCAGTGTGAGAGAACTTAATGCCACTGAACTGTATGCTCAAAAATGGGTAAGATGGTGAATTTCATGTTATATGTATTGTTCCACAATTATTTTAAAAGTCAATATTGCAATTAATCAAGTTACATAACTAGCACCTTAATCTTGGGAGACCACAAGTCCCGGCTGAGGCAATCCCCACTTGAACTTCTTTTCCCAGGGCAATCATTAAGAGCATGCCCTTCACCTCGGAAGTGTCCTGGTTTGGACAACAAGTCATATGGTCACCCTAGATCTACTTAACTGCATAAATCATTGAGTTGCCATCTTTATTTGCAGATGTCTCAACATTCAGAATGCATGGGTTTCCTTGAATTATTCTAATTATAAATTTTCTTAAGAGGCAGGAGACTTGCTTATGTTAAAACATGACAGTTTTTTGGACGGCGTGCTCAGCCCTCTGCCTCTCTGCTGAGTCGCCCGCCTGGTCTGGCCAGGTGTAATCTCTCCACTCAACAGTAACCTTGCTCCTTCCTGCCACCTCCTCCCCTCCCCCAGTCTCTCAGGCTCTGTCTGGAGAGGCGCCCATCCGTACTTACAGATGTCCCTTCCCTAATAAACCTTGCTATTTTACCTCCTACTAAAACAAACAAACAAAAAATGACAGTTTTTCCTGCATTTTAAAATTATTCAATTATTCATCAGAGAGCAAGAGAGAGAGAGAAAGAGAGGGAGAATGTTGGGAGCAGCATGTGGTCTAACAGGTTAAGCTGCCACCTGCAATGCTGACATCCCACATGGGTGTTGGTTCAAGTCCTGGTTGCTCAACTTCAGATCCAGCTCCCCACTAATTCACCTGGGAAAGCAGCAGAAGATGGCCCAAGTACTTGGGCCACTCCCCCTCGGTGGGAGATCCAGATGAAACTCCTGGATCCTGGATTTGGCCTGGCTTAGCCCCGACTGTTGCAGCCATTTGGGGAGTGAGCCAGCAGATGGAAGAGTCTCCACCTCTCTGTCTCTCCCTCTCTCTCTGTAACTATGACTTTGAAATAAATAAATCTTATAGAGAGAGAGGGAGAGAGAGAGAGAGAGAGATGTGAGCTCCCATCTACTAGTTCACTCCCCCAAATGCCTGCAATAGCCAGGCTTGGGCTGGGCCTGAAGCTGGAAGCTATTAACTCAATCCAGGTTTCCCACGTGGATGGCAGGAACCCAACCACTTGAGTCACCACTGCTGCCTCCAAGGTCTGCATTGGCAGAAAACCGGAATCAGAAGCTGCAGCTGAGTATCCAATCCATGTACTATGTTGATGGGGCGAGGCTAAATCCCTACCCCTAAAACAGGTTCCTAATGTCCACTTTCTGGGCCAGCAGATAAACAAGTCATTCAATGATGTTCAAATACCAGTCTTGCTCGGCTGTCCTAAATTTTTACTTTAAAAAGTATGCAAAGCCCCATGCGCTCTCTCCTCATCTCCTTCAGTTTGTTGCATCAATGAGAGAGAGTTCACATTTGCACGTTCTACTTTACAAGACACTTACTTAATCAAAAGATCATTTTGATTTTTGATCCATAAAAGGAGTTTTGTCTTACAACTCTCTCTTCAACTAAGCTCCACGTATTTGGAGAAGACAAAAACTTCTAAACTTATAATACACAGGGAGGGAAATGTAGTTCTTTTTTCTCCAACATTTATACAAATCTGAATGGAAAGGAAAAGGCGGGAAGGGAGGAGAGAATGAGTAGTAAAAGCTGGAACCAGGGAGGTCACTAATGTGTACTGTAACACAGAAAGATCTCTATGACTTACTTTTCCTTCAGATAAACCAAATAATAATATGATGTTAGATTCAAACAGTAACCCCACAAGACTGCACTAACAGTTGGGTTTAGGGACCACAGCCTGGTGGGGACTTAGGCTGGAAGACAGTATACTTGTCTTGAAGCTGCACTAACAGAGCAAGAACTCTTTCATTTTTATTTATTTATTTTTTTGATGGCTTGGGCACAGCAGTTTAACTCTTGGTGTCACCACTGGATCTACAAAATATGTTCATATTATACTGTGACTTAACCCAGGCAAAACTCATAATTCTGCATTTAAATGTTCCCATCAATCACTAGAGAAGTATCTGAATGGTTCTTACATTTTGAACAAAGAAAATTATTTGAAAAATATATGCAACAGACTGACAAATTCATTAAGTAACTCCATTTGTTTCAGCTAATCCCCCATTTTATAACTTTAAACATCAGAGGCAAATATGTGATGATTTCATTCAATAATCATGCCTATTTCTGAATATGCTAATGTAATTTCTGAGTGCAAATAAACGGGTAATTTATTACTCAGAAATACAAGAGATCCAATCCTACCTACTTTAGCAGTTTGCAAAAGGGTAATCTGACAAGCACAAGGGTATGAAATAAGGGATTAGAGACAACTCAAACAGACCCTTATTTCTTTCTCCAATACACAGGTCATTTCTATCGTGAAAGTTACAGAGGAAAGGAAGACACAGTAAAAACACGAGTACACAGAGAATCCATCTAATGAAAGAACCAGCCAGCAAGGAGCTATTATTTGCAGTAGGATAGTCCCTTCTTCCTCTGTATTGTGACTCATTAAATAGTGGCCTATCTCGGGCTTTGGTGGAAAGAAACATTTTAAAAATCCTTTTGTTAATACTTTACTTTGATCACTGAACTAAACCAAAGGAATATTATTTTGCATTCAAATAATACCACATGCAGAGGCAAGTGCTGGGTAACTTTTATTTATTTATTTGCTTGTGCTTTCTCCAGTGATTTCAATTGTAAAATTGTAATAATCACCTGTTTGAAAGGGGATTTGGCTAGCAACTAGAGCCTTTTCTGATTTTTGTAACAACATATTTCGTATCCAAAGTCAATGCCTACCTACCCTTCTTGAACTTAAATATTCCAGCCAAGTCTTTGATGAAATATATTTCTGATACGTGTTGAATATGATGGATTGTCAGTCAAAATTCATTCTGATCTCCCTCCAGTATGCATGCCTTTACCACTGAGGCTAGAAATCTATAAACTACATTTCCCAGAGTCCCTTGCAGCTGAAGGCCTAGGCACCACTTAGGTTCTGCCGATGAGAAGAGCTGAAAGATAAAGAGGGTTGGGGGGTATCTAAGAATGATGTCTGTTAGCTTGTTTTTTGTTGGCTGTAGCAATGTGCAGCCACCAGCTTCTGGGGTAGAGAGGCACTATTTACACTTCCTGTGATTGCTGGGACACAGCCCAAACCATGTGTCGTTTTTATCAGCAGCTCCAGTGGTGGCTGGGACTCCCAGCCTCTGACCCGTGGCAATGACGGCGGTAACCCTAGGCCTCCTTCACCCACCTGCACAGGAGCGATCGGGTCAGTGAGGCTCAGCCCAACCCTCACCTCACCCTCCGAACACCTAATTCCCACGTTAAACCCTTCTGATTGAAGCACTTAGGATAGTTTCTGCCTCCCAGCACCCTGAGTGATGCAAACAGAAGAGGCACAAGAGCATTCAGCACTCCAGGGCATGCCTCCAGGGAGCTGAGCCCAGCAGTCCTGCAAAGTTAGGCACTGAAGAACAAGACCACCAGGACTATCCACATGGGGACAATGTTTTCCCCCTGGGAGGCAAAGGGAGAATTCTAGAGGCAGGGAAATAATCACGGGGACCCCTGGAGACAGGCGGGAACAGGGAGAAACAAAGAAAATAAAACCATGCTTATGGTGAAGAGCCGCCCCTCACACCCCACCAGTGACCTGGCGAGCAATCCACCAAGGGCGACTAGGCAGCCAGCATCACAGGCTCACAGAGCTGAACTCAGGGCTTCGAGGGCAGACTCTAGAACTCATCCACGCAAGGTGCACAAAGTCAATCAGTTCTACAGCTCCTTAACAAGTACCCCAACCCAAACTAGAGACAGAGACGGACAGACAGCTAGATACCAGTGTGTGTGTGCACAGATACGGTAACTGGAAATACACACGATATGCATTTTTAAATGAAAATCTGTTTAATTTTAAAAAGGAAATCAACCCAAATAGTTTTAAAGTTAGACAAAATTAATACAAAGGGCTGGAAAACTAGCCAATTATGGTCAACGTTGGCTTAGCTTCTGATCAGTTAAAAACAGTTTGTAAATATCCTTTCCATAATTCAACAGTCTGGAGAAAAAAGCCTAAGGTATTATACAAAGTTCTCCTGAGACTCTAAGACCTACATCAATGAAAAAGCTATGTGTGCCACACTCCAAACCTACTGCTGTAGCCGCTTCCACGCTGCATCGTGCCCTTCTTCACACACCTGTTCCCTTCACGGTCCTCCTTCCTGACCCTCCCCTCCCCCACACCCCGCGGGGAGGGCACACACGCACATGCGCGGGCTCTGCAGGTGCGATTCACTCCACACCCTATGTTCTTCCTTTCTACCCTGTTGTCCTATGCAGGCAGTCTGGCCTCCTTCATTCACAAGCCAAATTCCGTTTATGCACATGCCAGTCCATTCACTGTTGCCACAACTCAGTTCTGCATGCTGGATCACTGACAGAGAAGGAGGTTTATGTATCTCACGGAGTTCTGGGGGCTGGGCATCCAAGGACATGGCACCCACACCTGCTCAGCTTCACTGCCGAGTCCCACGGAGGCACAGGGCGTCATAGGCAAGACGGGGCAAGCTGGTTAACTTGGATCTCGCCTCTTCATTGTATAAACCCGCGAGTGCAATCAGGAGGGCCCCCCTCCCCCTTATGAGCTCATTTAATGCTGATTATCTCCCACAGGCCTCCGGATGCCAGTAACTGGCAACTTTGGGGATCATGCGTTTCAGAGAGGACTAACAGATCACAGCGCTGCTCCAGACAGCACTGAGCCCAGGTTCTAATTGCAGGTTTCTCTTATTTATAATCAGCACTTGGATGATTCTGCAAGGATAAGGGTCCCATGTTTCTTGCTATTAGTGCCTTAGGTGCCTCGGAAATGCTGAACAAGTGAAAACTGTGAGTGAGAGGTATCGCTGTTGCATCTCCAAATTTCAAATACTGTACCCCATTTCTAAGTCTCGATCAATGCTCTCTATTCTAACCATCAGAAAACGAGGAATTACTATTATTCTTTTTTTAAAAATTTATTTATTTATTTGAAAAACTGAGTTACAGAGAGAGGTACAGAGAGAGAGAGAGGTCTTCCATCTGCTGGTTCACTCCCCAGATGGCCACAAAGGCCGAAGCTGAACCGATCCGAAGCCAGGAGCTTCTTCCTGGTCTCCCACATGAGTGCAGGGGCCCAAGGACTTGGGCCATCTTCCACTGATTTCCCAGGCCATAGCTGAGAGCTGGATTGGAAGTGGAGCAGCCAGGACTAGAACCGACGCCTATATGGGATGCTGGCGCTTCAGGCCAGGGCTTTAATCCGCTGCGCCGCAGCACTGCCCCTGGAATTACTATTTTTCTATGAAGGCCACACATACTGCTAAAGGCATTCACAGAAATGAGTTAAGTAAACATTTAACATCTATCCTAGAACTTCAACTGGGCATCGTCTCCTTCCCCCTTCTATCTCCTCATTATCTTCAGAAACCAAAAGTGATGCTTTTATCCTAGGTACTCAGAGACCTGGGGTGGGGGGTGGGGCTCAGGTGCAACAGCGTCAGCCTCTAATTTCCAAAGGCCACTGACTACGGAAGGATACAGTACACTTTTATGCTGCAGCTGGCCCCCATGTCCATGGGTTTCCCCATGCACCAGTTCTGTATCTGCTCGTTCAAGAATAACAGGAGAAAAAATAGTTTTGTCTGTACTGAACATGTAGACCTTTTTCTTGTCATGATTCCCTAAATAATACAAGGCAACTATTCACTGAGCATTTCTATTGTATCAGGCGTGGTAAGGCATCTAGAGAGGATTTAAGTATACAAGACAAAGGGCACAGGCCATATGCAACATCATGCATTTGACTAGCATTGATTCCCCATGGCTACCAGGACAACTGTTTAACAGTGCACTAGATGGGGCTGGTGTTGTGGTGCAGTGGATTAAGCCACTGCAGGAGACAGTGGCATCTCATGTGAGGGCTGATCCAAGTCCCGGCTGCTCTACTTCTGATCCAGCTCCCTGCTAATGCTCCTGGGAAAGCAGCAGAAGATGGCCCAAGTGCTTAGGACCCTGCTACCTACGTGGAAAACCCGGATGGAGTTCCAGTTCTCTGGGCCTTGGCCAGATCTGGCTGTTGTGGCCATCTGGGGAGTGAACCAACAGATAGAAGATCTTTTCCTCCCTCCTTCTCTCCGCCCCCCCAACTCTGCCTTTTAAATAAATAAAATAAATATTTTTTTAAAAAGGATACTAAGTATATCAGCAAGGAGGGATGATCCACCGACCCAGATACTCAGTCCTACAGTCAACTACGCGGTAGCCCCTAAGTCACTGTATTTTTTCTTGTTGTTGTAACTGCTCTTTACGGCTGTACACAGTGTGCCGATGGTGCGCTCTGCATTTGATACCTCGCATTCCATCAGCTCCTCATGCCCACGGGAGGAAGTACTGTTATCCCCATCTCATACAGGAGGAAATGGGTCAGGGCAGGGCTGCAGTGCAAGTACTCTGGTTCCGACTCTTAAAACGCCTGCCCGGAGCCGCCCCAAGTTGCTCTAAGTGCTCAAAGTGAATGACCTTGACTCTTTCTGAACACCCAGTAGCCTGGGTTTCCCTGCAGTGCCCTCTCTTACGGGATCCGGAGAAGTACAAAATCTGAAGGGCATTCGGCCTGTCATTTACTCTTAGCCTTACCAGGGACCAAACAATGCCAGGGTCAGGCTAGAAATTTAGTTCCTTCAGTCTGTCCTTAAATAAATACTCTGGTTTTCTTAATGCTTTCACGCCACTCCTTTCAGAACACGTCCTAGTTTATCTGTGAATAAAAACATAAGATTGCACAGTACCTGCTAACAGCTCAGTTCCAACAACGCCTTGTATCTCGCACTAAACTGCAATGAGAGCTTCCAGACAATTCCTACTTAAAAATAAAAATCAGAACATCAACATGCAGTAAACAAACGGACTTGGCAGAACTGTTCTCCAGACATTGAGATCCTGTATATGGCCAAGCATGTCTGGCTTGTGCCTTGTCCAAAGCCATCACAGAGCCTCCCTCACAACGTGTTTCAGATTTTAGATGTGACATTCAGAGCATCTACATTCTTTGCAAGTGAAATGCATTTAAATAATCACACACCCCTCTTGATCCCAGGTAGGAACTGGCATCAGAACAAACATAGAATCAGATTTAAGAATTGCTAGCAGACTCCCCCACCCCAACCCCAGCACACACATAGGCACACATGCATCATACACACACATACACACACACATGCACCATGCACCCCCATCCAGACCCTTACCCCACTGCAGACAAAGCAGTTTCCATTTAACATCCCTCTGGTAAGCAACATTTTCTTAAAACCTACGAGCTGCCTCCGTGCTGTAGCGATATTAAGGTACACACACACACACAAGGGCAAATTATTTCCAAAGAACATCATTACAGTAATTGATTCTTTCTAGAAAGAGGACTTTGCTTTCAAAGCTGGCCCGATGCATTACAGAGCAGCAGTTTCCTTAGTGACGAGACACTTTGCAACTTGTCAAGGTCCCCTTTAAGTCGCGTGCAATCAACGGCTGTCTGGCGGAGAGAAGAGCCACTTTCACTGTGCTGTGACTGTCCGCACTCACCGATACTGGAGCGCTGTGTACATCACATTTCCAGATGGGCATCTAGGACAGAAACTCCGACAACAACGCTCCCCGGCCCTCAACTTCACAGCACATTAACTCTTCCTTAGCAATGCCATAAAGATTCCATTTACTATCGACTCACAGGAACAGCAGCACTTTGGCAGCTGAAACCAAGGCTTAGGCGCCTACCATTCATTACCTGCAGTATTGCCAATAACCTTAACCTCACAAAAGACACATACTCATCATCCTAGCTCTTCAAACAAGGTACACTTAAGCTCCTGCTCACTAACAGAAAGCTTTGTATCTCGTTTCCACATAAGGCACAAAGAACCCAGGTACTAAGTAACTATACAATATTATGCAAAGTCTACACCGCCTTATCAGACATTCCTTCTTATGCATTTTCATGGTCAGCTTTGAAAACTTTCTGCTTTTCCAGCTATCTTACTCGGCTGCCTCCCGCTAGCTAAAAAAATCAATTTCCAAGCGACAGCTCCCTAAGGGAAAAGATACAGGCGCACTCCATGAAAACACAGATTCATTTTCACCTCAAAGCCACCCAGCACCGTCCCCTTCCGCTGCCCGTGAGTTCTGATTTCCCGGGTCTGACCTCCGAAGCCCAGCCCGCAGTCCCGAACCGCTCGGCAAGCTCGCCGGCTCGGGTCAGGTTTAAGTTCACAAGGTAAACAGGTCCCCGCCCGCGCTGAGCTCACCGCGGCGGGCAGACCCCGGGCGAGGGCGCAGAGCCGCCGGAGCTGGGGCGCAAAGCCGGCTCCCCGCCGTTCGCCTCTGCAGACCCGTGCCTGCGCCCGGGTCGCCGGCGCTCCCCGCTCGCTCTCCAGGAGCTGCGGGTGCAGCAGAGCTGTCTTTGCATCCGCGCCGGGGGCTGTGCCGGGTGGGACTTCCACCCCGTGACCTAGTTGAAAGTGCGAGAACCAAAGGACGAGGGCACGCGAGGGCCGGGGAGCGCGCCCGGCAGCAGCGGGGTGCGGAGCGAGCGGCCGCGGGGCTTCGGAGGAGAAGTTGGAGAGCGGCCCCCGGAGGCCTCGGGCGGCCGGGCTCCCTCAGGCGCGCCCGGCCGCAAGCGCCTCCTCCCGCCGCGCCCGGGGTCCAGGCTGCGCCGCTCTCCTCCCGGAGCGCAGGAGGCGCCGCTCTCGGGGGTCCGGGGGCGTCGGGCGTCCCCGAGACAGCAGCCCGGAGGCCGCCTGCGCCCGCGTTCCCCGCCGCCCTCACCTCTCCGGGGGCGGCGCTCGGGCTCCTGGCGGTCCGGGAACCGAGGCCCGCGGCGCCGGCCGGCCGCAGAGCGTCGCCTCCCTGCCGGGTCCCTGGCGGACGCCCCGCCCAAACGTGCCTGGGCAGGCGAGCTCGCCGCCCGGCGTGGAGACCGCGGTGACCTTGCTGCCTGTTCCCCTCGGCCTCTGCCGGCGAGGCCCGTCGTGCGTGGGAGGAGGCGGGCACACCTGGTCGGCCCAGAGGGCAGCAATGTGACGCTGAGCGCGTCTTGTCTCATTTGCTCCTTCCACCACCTGCCTCAACGCGGATGTCCCGGGGGCACGCACCTGATGCGAGGAGTAAGTCCGAGGGAACCCTGCTTAGACGCTGCGGGGTTTTTGCACAGAACAGCTTCCTCCATCTATGAAGTTCTGCAAAACCAACGCCCTGCAAGCAGCCTCTAGCCGACCGAGGGACGGAATTTAGAAGTTTGTGTCCAAAACTGTCCTCCCATTGCTCTGTCATAATCGCACGAACTGCTTCCATGTAGAATGATGTGTAATGATTTTCAATCCCTGTTCTTAAACAACTCGGTTACCATCAGGGGACCGAGGTATTTATTTAAAATGTGCGTTCTGCATGGTCTAGCCATAAAGACCTCGATTAGCACTCCCGTGCCCTATGTCCCAGTGCCTGGGTTCCATTTCTGGCTCAGGCTCCTGATCTCAGATTCTTGCTAATGTGCACCCTGGGAAGGAGCAGGTGATGGATGCAAGTAATTGGGTCCCTGCCACCCACGTGTAGAGTTCCTGGCGTTGGGAAGAGCAAACCTGCCCGCAGGAGCTCGCGCTGTCAATCTGTCTCTCTCCCTCTCCATCCCTCAGATAAATAAATACAATTTTTTTTAAATATACACATGCCGAATCTTTAAAAATTAGCAAGTTTAGTAACTGCTGTGCTGGAGATGAGTTCATGTTGGGCTGTTTTTCCAGTCATTTGTTAGCACCTAGCTACTCCATGGAAACAAAAAAGTTAATAGAAAATGAAATTAGAAAGTAAGTTCAGGTTGGTGCCCGAATTTTGAAATCCACAGTTAGAATTTTTCATAGTTGACATTTCCACTAACTTTTGAAATACCTCGCATTTTCTCACATGGGCACTTGTGTACTGAGGTGTTACAAAGAGGGCAGGTGAAGTCAACATATGTAGTTTCTGATTCTGGAATAGTGTTCTGGGGTCACAGTAGATCACAGTGGGGTGGGGTATGGCCATAACGTAGAGGATCATTTGCTTGGGACTCTTTGCCATCATGCACAGAACAATCAAATTGATACTTCCTTTTCTGTAAATGTCTTTTTTCCCATTTAAAAAATACACCTAAGCCTGGATTTACATATCCTCCAGCTGAACGCCAGCCCGAAGAAATGCTGCTGGCTATTTTTGTCTCCATTCAATGGAGCTACAACTGCAGAAGTCCTTGGACACAGGCTGAGTATTAGATACTGCGATGGTTCTTCCAACCAGGCAGGATGACAAGTCACACCTAAATAAATGTGGCATGGGATGGGTATTGTGGTGCCGTGGGTTAAGCTGCGGCTTGGGACACCTTGGAGTACCTGGTTCAAGTCCTGACTACTGTACGGTCTGCTCCAGTTTCCTGCTAATACCCCCAGGGAAGGAAGCAGATAGTGGCTAATGGTCCTTGAGTCCCAGCATTCCACATGGAAGGAGTTCCTGGTTCCTGACTTCAGTCTGGCCCAGCATCAGCTGTTACTGGCATTTGGGAAGTGAACCAGCAGATTGAAGATCTCTCTCCCTCTCCCTCCCTTTCTCTCCTCACTTCTCTCTCCCTCTCATTCTTTGTCACTGTGCCTTTGAAATGAATACATCTTTTAAAAAAGTTTATTATAGTGTCTGGCACAAGGTAGTTAGCTAAGTCTTGTAAAAATTTATCTGATGGAGGAGAGCTACTCAGATGTGACAGACGGGAGAGTGGCCTGGTCTAAAGGTTGCGGGAAGGGGCCACTGTTGTGGTGCAATGGATTAAGTCATTGCCTACAACACTAGCACCCA